>NC_134397.1:175386432-175724305 GCF_050003625.1 Haematobia irritans | reverse complement strand
ATAATTTGATCGCAAATGTTTGTGTGTGAATGTCAGTCTTACTTAATTATTAATGAGCATTAACACAAAATTTAATACCGATTCCTTGAAAGTGAGTAAAGTAAAGGTAAATAGATTTCTACATTTCTTATTATAAAGACAATATTTCATAATGATATTTAACAGTAAATTATTTTTTTTTTTTTTTTTGCTGTATTGCTTTTGGAATAATCTAAGTGCTAACATTGCCATAGTTCATTTCTTTGAAATCTTAGTCCAAAATTAAGTACAGTCCCATCTTTTATTGGAAGTGTGCGATTTTGTCTTTAGCTTGGTGATTTTTAATAAATATTCACATTTCCCATTTCATTGTGTAAGGTCTAAGAGAAAATGCATAAATTATGGAGAGTGTGTTTTATTTTCCATTTGATAACCACTCTGTTTATTTAATCAATAGGCCTAAGAGAGTTTCTATAAATTGTGGAGAGTTTCCGTTTCCATTTGATTACGAGTCATTTGATTGATATCCGCTCTCTCGATTTAAGCAAGCGGATTAAGAGAGTCTCTAGGAATTTTGGAGAGTGAGTTTCCGTTTCCATTTTCTCACGAGTAAGTTGGTTGACAACCGCTCTCCTATGCAACTGGCTTAAGAGAGTCTCTACAAATCATGGAGAGTGAGTTTCTGTTTCCATTTGCTTACAAGTTAATTGATGACCCCCACTCAACTGGCATATTAATTTTATTTTTGCAAACTAATATTTTTAGTTCGTCTTTTGCTCTTTCGGTGTTCGGTTCTCGGTTCGTTGTTGCGTGGTTATGTTTCGATCGTTTTATGTATGCATTTGATTTTGTATTTAATCTCAATGTGTGTGTGTGTGTATGTGGATATCAGTGTGATTCAATTTACTAACAGTTGCTAATGAGCATTAAGACTAAAAACAATACAAATTACCAGAATGTCAGCGTAACGTAAAGGTAAATTTATTTCAAAATTTCTTATTATAAGGGAATATTTTCTAGTATGATATTATGCATTAAAATTCCAAATTAATTTAAATATTATTGTTTTAAAACAAAAGAAAAACAAGTATATACGGCCAGGCCGAATCATATGTATCCTCCACCATGGATTGCATAGAAACTTGTACAAAAGACTGTCATCCACAATTACGAATTACGAAACATTTGTCGATGGCAAGGTATCTTAAAACTTCTTAACACCGCCTTCTCAATTGTAAGTTAGTCCACACGGGCATATATTAAACACAAAAAAAGCCGTTTAAATACGTATATAATTCAGTTTGACAAAATTTTCTATAGAAATAAAATCATGACAAAAATTTTGTATAGCAATAAAATTTTGACAAAATTTTCTAAGTAATAAAAGTTTGACAAAATGTTGTATAGTAAAAAAAATTTTGACAAAATTTTCTATAGAAATGAAATTTTGGTAGATTATTTTTGGGGATCGGCTATATATAACTATAGACCGATATCGACCAATTTGGTATGGTTGTTAGCGTCCATATATTAGCGCAATGTACCAACACCATGTACAAAATTTCAACCGAATCGGATGAATTTTGCTCATCCATGAGGCTCCGCACGCCAAATCGGGGGATCGGTTTATATGGGGGCATATATAATTGTGGACCGATGTGAATCAATTATTGCATAGTAGTTAGAGACCGTACACTTACACCATGTACCAAATTTCAACAGTATCGGATGAAATTTGCTTCTCTTAGAGGCTCCGCAAGCCAAATCTGGGGATCGGTTTATATGGGGGATATATATAGTTATGGACCGATGTGGACCAATTTTTGCATGTTTGTAAAAGACCATATTCTAACACCATGTATCAAGTTTCAGCCGGATCGGGTGAAATTTGCTTCTCTTAGAGGCTCCGCAAGCCAAATCTGGGGATCGGTTTATATAAGGGCGATATGGACTAAATTTTGTATGGTTATGAGAGACCATATACTAACACCATGTACCAATTTTCAACCGGATCGGATGAATTGTGCTCCTCCAAGAGGCTCCGCAAGCCAAATCTGAGCGTCGGTTTATATGGGGCTATACGTAAAAGTGGCCCGATATAGCCCATTTGCAATACCATCTGAACTACATTAATAACAACTACTTGTGCCAAGTTTAAAGTCGATAGCTTGTGTCGTTCGGAAGTTAGCGTGATTTCAAGAGACGGACGGACGGACATGCTTAGATCGACTCAGAATTTAACCACGACCCAGAATATATATATATATATATATATATATATATATATATATATATATATATATATATATATATATATATATATATATATATATATATATATATATATATATATATATATATATATATATATATATATATATATATATATATATATATATATATATATATATATATATATATATATATACCTTATGGGGTCTTAGAGCAATATTTCGATGTGTTACAAACGGAGTGACAAAGTTAATATACCCCCATCCTATAGTGGAGGGTATAAAAATTTTAACTTCAATCAACTTTTTATTGTAAATATTTTGGTGATATTTTTTTCTGTGTTCATTGTTCGGTCGTCCGTGTGAATGTCAGTGTTGTTCAATTAGGGCATTAAGACAAAATTTAATACTGATTCCTTGAAAATGAGCATATAAAGGTAAATAGATTTCTACATTTCTTACTATATTTAAAGACAATATTTCCTTAGATGATATTTAACAGTAAATTATTTTTTTGTGCTGTATTGCTTTTGGAATAAGCTAAGTGCTAACATTGCCATGGTTCATTTCTTTAAAATCTTACTCTAAATTATTGTACAGTACCATCTTTTATTGCAAGTGTGCGATTTTTTCTTTACATTGGAGATTTTTAATACATATTCATATTTCCCATTTCATTGTGTAAGGTCTAAGAGAAAATGCATAAATTATGGAGAGTGTGTTTTATTTTCCATTTGATATCCACTCTGTTTATTTAATCAATATGCTTAAGAGAGTTTCTATAAATTTTGGAGAGTGGGTTTCCGTTTCCATTTGGTTACGAGTCCATTGATTGATATCCGCTCTCCCGATTTAAGCAAGCGGAATAAGAGAGTCTCTAGAAATTTTGGAAAGTGAGATTCCGTTTCCATTTCCTCACGAGTAAGTTGGTTGACAATCGCTCTCTTAAGCAACTGGCTTAAGAGAGTCTCTACAAATCGTGGAGAGTGAGTTCTGTTTCCATTTGCTTTAAAGTTAATTGATTACCCCCACTCAACAGGCTTATTATTTTTTTTTGCAAACTAATATTTTTAGTTCGTCTTTTGCTCTTTCGGTGTTCGGTTGTCGGTTCTTTGTTGCGTGGTTATGTTTCGATCGTTTTATGTATGCATTTGGTTTTGCATTTCATCCCAATGTGTGAGTGTGTGTATGTGAATATTAGTGTTATTCAATTTACTAACAACGTCTAATGAGTATTAAGACTAAAAACAATACAAATTACCAGAATGTCAGCCTAAAGTAAAGGTAAATTTATTTCACAATTTCTTATTATAAGGGGAATATTTTCTTGTATGATATTATGCAATAAAAATTTTTTTATTGAATTTCCTTTGGAATAACCTAAGGGCTGGCTACCAGTGCCATGGTTCATTTCTTTGTATTGTTATTGTGGTACAGTCTCAGTTTCTATTGAAAGTGTGCGATTGTTTCTTGTTTCGTTGAGTAGCATTGCATTTTTATCTTAATGCGTTGGGGATTTTCAATTCATCTTCACATATACACATTTACCATGTCATTGTGTATGTTCGCTTCGACTTGTGTTGAGGAAAAAATGTATATCACGGCTGATAACATGTAATTATTTTCACAAATATAATTATTTTCTACGAAACTTTAGACTATCCAAAATTTCGTTTCCTTACATTTTTGGCATGTATTTGCACTATTGTCAACCTTCTTAAATTTCATAAGGGCATTCGAAAATCCTAATTTCAAATTAATTTAAATATTATTTTTTTAAAACAAAAGAAAAACAAGTATATACGGCCAGGCCGAATCATATGTATCCTCCACCATGGATTGCATAGAAACTTGTACAAAAGACTGTCATCCACAATTACGAATTACTTGGGTTGCGGTAACATTTGTCGATGGCAAGGTATCTTAAAACTTCTTAACACCACCTTCTCAATTGTAAGTTAGTCCACACGGGGCATATATTAAACACAAAAAAAAGGCCGTTTAAATACGTATATAATTCAGTTTGACAAAATTTTCTATAGAAATAAAATTTTGACAATATTTTCTATAGTAATAAAATTTTTATTCTGATTATTAATTTTGTTCGGCTTGAGGTCATAGAAACAATCGTTTATTGATTCGTTTTAATATTTATTTCCAATATTTCGGTTAGTGTCACTAACCATCTTCTGGGATTTTGTATCTACATAAATTACAAAAATTAAATTACTTTTAACGTTCACAAATCACAATATTATTTTAGATATAATATATTGAAAATAACTAACGTGAGTTCGTGTGATGCTGTTCGTTCTGCAAGTCACCGTACACTAAGCTTCGTTTGTGTCGATGCTTGTTTATGATGTGTCGATACATTCTCGCGCATTCTTCCGTGTCTTTTTTGAAATTCATTCTCTTGTCAGGAGAGAGATCTATTATATTAAGCATCTCAAGAGTGTATCTACGCCTATGATTATTCTCTTGAGCAAGTATCTCGACGTCTGTGAAGTTGGGCTTGTGTCCTGTTGTTGCACAGTGAGCTGCAAGTGCTCTACTGATTTGTCTACAGCTTTAAGGTCTGATTTATGCGACGAAAGTCTTGTCATAAGTTTGGTCATTGTAGTGCCAACATATGCCATTGGGCATATGTTGGACTTGTCTCCATTACATTTAATTTTGTACACTATATTACTCCTGTCCTCATTCTTTATTTGTGACTTTGTGTTGCTGAATAATTCCTTTACTGTTCTCGATGTGCGTGAAGCAATTTGAATCTTGTCCTTGTTATATACGTCCGATTTGAAAAAACGCTCTGAGAATCCTTCAACGTAAGTCATGGGTTTGTATGACTTATCCTTATTATGGTCCGGCTCTTCAATAGTCTTAGTTTTAATGTTTTCGTCAAGTGTTTTATTTTTAACGCGATTTATTAGTCTGCTTATTATTCCATTTGGAAAATCGTTTGTGGTCAATATTTGTCTTATCTTTATTTCATTCTCCTTGTGGAATTCTGCATCACTTATCCTTAAGATTCGATCTATAAAATTGATTGCTGTCATATGGATTATACTTTTATTGTGTTTTGAATTATAATTTATTAGTCTTTATCAGCCTCAAACAATTACCATCTCTCAGTATGTTACAGTCTAAATATGGTAGCTTGTTATCCTTCTCTAACTCCATTGTAAATTGTATTTGACTGTGGAATGAGTTTAATGCGTCAAGAGTACTTTCTACGTCGGTTTTCTTTACTATCGCAAATATGTCGTCCACATATTTTGTTATAATGCGAGGTTTCGGTATCTTGCTTAAGGACACGTCTAGTAGCTCTTCCATGATGATGTCAGCAATTATTGGAGATGCTGGAGATCCCATTGGCATTCCTTTCAATTGTTCATATGTCTTATCTTCATATTTGAAGTACCTACTGTCTTTGATACAAAATAGTGCTAGTTCCTTGAAAATATCACGAGGTATTTTTGTATGATTTTTGATTAAGTCCCATTTCTTCTCAATCATTGCAATGGCTAGGTTTACCTGTATACTGGGAAACAGTGATACAACATCAAACGATTTCAGGATTTCATCATCTGTTAGCCTTACATTCTTAATCTTCGTTTTAAAGTCAATCGCGTCTTTTACATTGTATTTTGAATCTTTGGTGACGTTCTTTAAGATACTAGATATATATCTGCACATCTTATACGATGGTGCATTTATCGATGAGCAAATTGGTCTCAATGGTGTTCCTTCCTTGTGTACCTTCGGAAGGCCGTAAATCCTTGGGGCTATAGCAGTTTTACTCGTCAATTTATTCTTTTCCTCGATGCTGATTAGGTCTTCTTTATATAATTTTTCCACTAATTTATTATTCTTGGTTTGAAATTTCGATGTTGGATCAATTTTTAACCGTTTGTAACTACACATGTCGTATAATATCGCATGCATTTTGGATTTGTATTCTTTGCTGTCCATAGCAACAGTTTTTCCACCTTTATCCGCACTTAATATTAAAACATCCTTGTTGTTTTTCAAATATTTCTTCGTTTGAGCCACTGTACCTAGTATAAATTTATCTCTTTTGTTTACGTTTGTCTTGTGTAAATGGTCATCTATCAGTGTTGTGAACTTTGTTCTTGCTATTTCTTGCTCTTCTTTGTCATCTGTAGTTCTCACCAAGTCTTCTCCTTCTGCGATGACTTTCAGTAGAGGAAATTGAGCTCTCGTCAAAGAGAGCGAATACTTCGGGCCTAGTGAGAGAAGCCACTGCACATTTGTTGGTATGTGTTTGTTCGTTGTATTTACAAACCATTGCTCGTTGAACTTTATGTTGATCTCTTTGTTGTGCTGTTGTAGTAGATTCTCAAATTTCTTTCTGTGTGTGGTTTTGTTTTTGTTGATTTGACTGTTGAAAAGAGAAAGTTCGCTGTCGATAAATAGTTTTAGATCCTCATTGATCAAGAGGTCTCTCAATTGAGTATGTATTGATGTAATTTTCTCACTATTGAGCTTGATTTGTTTGTGTTTTTCTTGTATTAGAAGCTTCAAAATTTTTAAGTGAAAATTGTAGTTATGATTTGCTAATGTTTTTTCTACATTTTGACAAAATTTTCTATAGTAATAAAATTTTGACAAAATTTTCTATAGAAATAAAATCATGACAAAATTTTGTATAGCAATAAAATTTTGACAAATTTTTCTAAGTAATAAAATTTTTACAAAATGTTGTATAGTAAAAAAAATTTTGACAAAATTTTCTATAGAAATGAAATTTTGGTAGATTATTTTTGGGGATCGGCTATATATAACTATAGACCGATATGGACCAATTTTGGCATGGTTGTTAGCGTCCATATATTAGCGCACTGTACCAACACCACGTACCAAATTTCAACCGATTCGGATGAATTTTGCTCATCCATGAGGCTCCGCAAGCCAAATCGGGGGATAGGTTTATATGGGGGCTATATATAATTGTGGACCGATGTGGATCAATTATTGCATAGTTGTTAGAGACCGTACACTTACACCATGTACCAAATTTCAGCAGGATCGGATGAAATTTGCTTCTCTTAGAGGCTCCGCAAGCCAAATTTGGGGATCGGTTTATATGGGGGCTATATATAATTATGGAGCGATGTGGACCAATTTTTGAATGTTTGTAAAATATCATATACTAACACCATATACCAATTTTCACCCGGATCGGATGAATTTTGCTCCTCCAAGAGGCTCCGCAAGCCAAATCTGAGCGTCGGTTTATATGGGGGCTATACGTAAAAGTGGTCCGATGTAACCCATTTGCAATACCATCTGACCTACATTAATAATAACTACTTGTGCCAAGTTTCAAGTCGAAAGCTTCTTTCGTTCGGAAGTTAGCGTGATTTCAAAAGATGGACGGACGGACGGACATGCTTAGATCGACTCAGAATTTCACCACGACCCAGAATATATATATACTTTATGGGGTCTTAGAGCAATATTTCGATGTGTTACAAACGGAATGACAAAGTTAATATACCCCCAATTAATTTTATCGTAAATGTTTGTGTGTGAATGTCAGTGTTATTCAATCCCCATTTCATTAAAAATCATAAAAAATTATTCACATTATTTATTTGTCTAAATATGACAATATTTATACCCTGCGCCACACTGTGGAACAGGGTATTATAAGTTAGTGCATATGTTTGTAACACCCAGAAGGAGACGAGATAGACACATGGTGTCTTTGGCAATAATGCTCAGGGTGGGTCCTGAGTCGATATAACCATGTCCGTCTGTCCGTCTGTCCGTGCGTCCGTCCGTCCATCCGTCTGTCTGTGAACACATTTTTGTGATCAAAGTCTAGGTCGCAATTTAAGTCCAATCGTTTTCAAATTTGGCACATGTTCCTAATTTGGGTCAGAATAGAACCTTATTGATTTTGGAAGAAATCGGTTTAGATTGAGATATAGCTCCCATATATATCTTTCGCCCGATATGGACTAATATGGTCCTAAAAGCCAGAGTTTTGGCCCAATTTGGTTGAAATTTTGCACAGGGAGTAGATTTAGTATTATAGCTATGCGTGCCAAATTTGATTGAAATCGCTTCAGATTTAGATATAGCTCCCGTACATATATCTTTCGCCCGATATGCACTTATATGTACCCAGAAGCCAGAGTTTTATCCCGATTAGCTTGAAATTTTGCACAAGGAGTACAATTGGTAGTATAGTCACGTGTGCCAAATTTGATTGAAATCGGTTCAGATTTAGATATAGCTTCCATATATGTCTTTCGCCCGATATGGACTTATATGGCCCCAGAAGCCAGAGTTTTGGCCCAATTTGGTTGAAATTTTGCACAGGGAGTAGAATTAGCATTATAGCTATGCGTGCTAAATTTGATTGAAATCAGTTCAGGTTTAAATATAGCTCCCATATAAATGTTTTTCTGATTTCGACAAAAATGGTCAAAATACCAACATTTTCCTTGTAAAATCGCCACTGCTTAGTCGAAAAGTCATAAAAATGACTCTAATTTTCCTAAACTTCTAATACATATATATCGAGCGATAAATCATAAATAAAATTTTGCGAAGTTTCCTTAAAATTGCTTCAGATTTAAATGTTTCCCATATTTTTTTACTAAAATTGTGTTCCACCCTAGTACATTAGCCAACTTAAATTTTGAGTCTATAGATTTTGTAGAAGTCTATTAAATTCTGTCCAGATCGAGTGATATTTAAATGTATTTATTTGGGACAAACCTTTATATATAGCACCCAACGGATGTGATATGGCATCAAAAATTTTGATCTACAAAGTGGTGCAGGGTATAATATAGTCGGCCCCGCCCGACTTTAGACTTTCCTTACTTGTTGTTAATTAACATCCAAAACACTGAATTTGAATCGCAGGGTACGAAGTGATGCAAATTCAGTGCAACGGCTGTTGAAATGGTGGACATCCATTCTATGACAAGCCCGTCTTAAATTTATCGCTTCTGCGCCAATTTTGCACTACTTCCGGATCCAGAAAGAACATTTTCACTACTTTTTTTGGCGACGCTTATTTTACTGGGTAATTATGGACCGATGAGGACCAATTTGTGCATGGTTGTTAGAGAATAATTGAAACCCTCAGAAATGTCACCAGCATTACTGAGGTGGGATAATCTACCGCTGAAAAACATTTTGGTGTTTGGTCGAAGCAGGAAACGAACCTACGACCTTGTGTATGCAAGGCGGGCATGCTAACCATGCACCACGGTGATTGGGGATACACAAACTGCAATCCGATCCAGTTTTTGGCCGCAATATTGCACTTGTGAAACAGTCTTCCTTATGCCTTGAAAAAATATTGACATGAGCACAAAGATTTCTTCTTCACGTATAGCCCCCATATAAACGGACCCCCAAATTTGGCTTGCAGGCCCTCTAAGAGAAGCAAATTTCACCCGATCCGGTTGAAATTTGGTACATTGTGGTAGTATATGGTCTCTAACAACCATGCAGGAATTGGTCCATATCGGTCCATAATTATATACAGCCCCTATATAAACCGATCCCCAGATTTGACCTCCGGAGCTCTTGGAGGAGCAAAATCCATTCGATCCGGTTGGAATTTGGTACGTGGTGAAATTTGGTACATTGGGCTAGTACATGGCCGCTAACAACCATGCCAAAATTGGTCCGTATCGGTCTATAGTTATATATTGCCGATCCCAAAAAATAGCTACCAAAATTTTATTTCTATAGAAATTTTTTCAAAATTTTATTACAATAGAAAACTTTGTCAAAATTTTATTATTATAGAAAATGTTTTCAAGATTTTATTTCTGTAGAAAATTTTGTCAAAATTTTATTTCTATGGAAAAAAATTGTCAAAATTTTATTGCTATAGAAAGTTTTGTCAAAATTTTATTCCTATAGAAAATTTTGTCAAAATTTTATTTCTATTAAAAAATGTGTCAAACTGAATTATATACGTATTTAATCGGCCTTGTTTTGTTTAATATATACCCCGTATGGACTAACTTACAAAACGTTGCCATCATCAAGTGTTACCGCAACCCAATTACTTCGATTGTGGATGACACTCTTTAGTACAAGTTTCTATAAAATCCATGGTTGAGGGTACATAAGATTCGGCCTGGCCGAACTTTTGGCCGTATATACTTGTTATCACTAACATTTTCTTTAAGTAAATTTACCCTAAAAAACCCCCCAAACGTCATAAAAATATTGGTAACACTGATTCTTTCTCACTCTTAATCATTAATTTTCACAGTAATTTATGCAATTTTGTATCCTGTGATGAATTTTCCAATTTCCAAGTAAAATAGCAACGCCTCCTCAACACTTTACAGAAACTTGGGAAAAATAACACTTAGAGAATTCTAAATAGAAATCGTAAACTCGAAGTAAAACCACAGAGTAGTAATAAATTAGAGCAAATAACCTACCTTATAAATTATGGATTAATCTCGAAATCGCCTATAAAAATGAATGATCGTAAAATTTCAGTGAAATCAGTTAACTAAAATTTTCCAAAAGTTCCATTTGAATTTCAATAAATATTTAATTCTTTTCAACACCATTTGTTATTTTGTGGAGTGAACATGTGGGGATTCTTAAATGCATCTGCCAACCTATCTAAACACACTGAATTTAAGCAGTCCTTCTGCATCATGGCTTATCAGCTTTGCAAAAAGTCATAAAAATGCTTTTACTCAGGCAAAATGTAAAAAAGTTCAATTAAAGTTTTAAATCGCAATGCTAAATAAAAGATGAACAAGCTAGGCGAAAATAAATACAAATAACACATGTTGTTCTTGGTCCTTGCTCCAGACTCCGCGTGCAGGATAGAGAGTAACGTAGTGTTTTGTGGCAATCATGTTCTCTGAAATTATACGGACATACAGTCGTTTGGACCTATGGCAAATAGTAATAAGTGATACACCAATCTTTTGTGCGGGCGAGGAATGGGAGAGAGCATAAAGGACTGGGAAACTTTTCATAACAAGGTATTCGTGAGGGAGGGAGGGGGCTATAAAAATATCGTAAAAATATATAATTTCCTCTGTAGCCGAGTTTTACGACTTACGCTTCACTTGATGAATGCGTTTAATACAAGTCGTCCTAACTACGACCTCCCCAATGCCAACAATATCAGCATAACCCAAACCTCCTACTCCAACTGTGAATTACCGGTGGTGGTGGCGGTGGTGATGATGGTGTATGGTTTGTGTTCATGTCCGTGTGGGGTTTTTGTTAGTTCCTCAATTTGTGAACTGTTGCAGTAGTTCCACCATACCATCCCATTCCATTCTAAGCATACCAAGGTGCCATTGCTAGGACCATAAAAATTCCTGTTATTTTTACGAAACGAAAGACATTCATAAACCAAACCGAAAAAAAGGCTTTCTCATTCAAAACAACTAACTCTCTGAGCATGGATATCACAAATCCTCAAAAATGACTTGAAATACCAAAGCCTCTATGGCTACCGGAAATAAGAAAAGAAGTATTCTTCGTAGAAAAAAAAAAGACGGAGCATACACAAGGCCAGGGATCTTTGTTAGGGAATAACAAAAGATACAGATTTGGATGATTTTTTTTATAGACTTACCATTGCATATACTCGGGAGTATTTTAATAGGGAAGGTGAGAGCCATCATCAAAAAGTTCAGAATTCTGAACAGCGTGTGGCGCTAAGGACTTTTCTACATATTTTAAATTACTTTCCTCCAGAACAAAAATTCAGACATACGAAATTCCCTTTGTAACAAAATACTTCCATGAAGAGTAAAGAAATCTGAACATATGCCAAGCGATGCAACGATTATCTTTAATATATTTCATTTACTTTTAAAGAAAATTATTTTAAGTCGAAAGAAAATCCTATTTGTCTAAAATTTAGTTCCTCAGAAAAGAAAACTTTTTATTTAGTGCACCACGATGATGGGGATACAATAAAATGCTATTTTCTTTGCAAAATATCGAAATGTCTATACATACTTATGACGATCTCTGTTGTAACCACACTATAGCCTTTAATAATGGAGCTATGGTTGTTAATTTTGGCATAACATATATTCATTTTTGTCAGCATGCAGGTCAAGTTCGAAGATGACACCATATGACACGACCCATCTATTTGGTTTTGTGAGCATCCTAGACATCGGCATTTTTATCCGATTTGTGTGATATTCCAAATTTAGAGGTACTTTAGTTACGCAAAAGGGTGTGTCGCATATGCATAAGCGTAGGAAAGCCTCTGGGGAGGGGGCTTGAACCCCCAGAAAAATGTTAGCCCCCCCAATAACAAGTAAATACAACCGCACAAACTTCTGCTAAAGACTTTCATGGTAGCAGTTGCCGATGGCATTATATAGTTTTATTATACCCTCCACCATAGGATAGGGGGTATATTAACTTTGTCATTCCGTTTGTAACACATCGAAATATTGCTCTAACACCCCATGATGTATATATATGCTGGGTCGTGCTGAAATTCTGAGTCGATCTGAGTATTTCCGCCCGCCCGTCTGTTGAAATCACGCTAACTTCCGAACGAAACAAGCTATCGACTTGAAACTTGGCACAAGTAGTTGTTATGTAGGTCGTAGGTTGGTTGTTGATGTAGGTCGGATGGTATTGCAAATGGGCCATATCGGACCACTTTTACGTATAGCCCCCATATAAACCGACGCTCAGATTTGGCTTGCGGAGCCTCTTGGAGGAGCAAAATCCGATCCGGTTGAAATTTGGTACATGGTGTTAGTATATGGTCCCTCACAACCATACAAATTGGTCAAAATCGGTCTATAATTATATATAGCCCCCATATAACCCGATCCCCAGATTTGGCTTGCGGAGCCTCTAAGAGAAGAACATTTCCTCCGATCCGGCTGAAATTTGGTACGTGGTGTTAGTGTATGGTCTCTAACAATCATGCAAAAATTGGTCCACATCGGTCCATAATTATATATAACCCCCATATAAACCGATCCCCCGATTTGGCTTGCGGAGCCTCTAAGAGAAGCAAATTTCATCCGATCCGGCTGAAATTTGGTACATGGTGTTAGTATATGCTATTTAACAACCATGCAAAAATTGGTCCACTTCGGTCAATAATTATATATAGCCCCCATATAAACCGATCCCCCGATTTGGCTTGCGGAGCCACTAAGCGAAGCAAATTTCATGCGATCCGGCTGAAATTTTTACATCGTGTTAGTATATGGTCTCCAATGACCATGCAAAAATTGGTCCACATCGGTGCATAATTTTGTATAGCCCCATATAAACCGATCACCAGATTTGATTCATTTGATATTTGTTACGTGGTGTTAATATATGGTCTCAAACACCCATGCAAAAATTGGTCGAAATCGGTCCATAATTATATATAGCCCTCATATAAACCGATCCCCAGAATTGACCTCCGGAGCCCCTTGGATGAGCAAAATTCATCCGATTCGGTTGAAATTTGGTACGTGATGTTAGTATATGGTATCCAACAACCATGGTTCATATCAGTCCATAATTATATATAACCCCCATATGAACTGATCTCCAGATTTGACCTCCGGTGCCTTTTGATATATGATATTTAACAACCATGCCAAAAGTGGTCCATATCAGTCTCGATCCCGAGATATGGTTTTGGAGCCTCTTGGAGGAGCAAATTTCATCTGAGTCAGTTGAAATTTGGTACGTTGTGCTAGTATATTGCCTTTAACAACCATGCCTAACTAGGTCCATATCGGTCTATATCACACAAAAATTGGTCTATATCAAGTTCATAATTGTATATAGCCCCATATAAGCGACACCCATATTTCACTTCTGGCTCCCTACGTACTGTGCAAAAGTCCATATCGATTCGTAATTATTTGTAGACTTACCTACACATACCTTTTTTGTCTAATATATACCACGTATGGACTAACTCACAATTTAGAAAACGATTTAAGATACCACAACCCAAGTAATTCGATTGTGGATGACAGTCTTTCATAGAAGTTTCTACGCTATCCATGGTGGAGGGTACATAAGATTCGGCCTAGCCGAACTTACGGCCATATATACTTGGTTTTCTTTTATGTTCGTTATACTCATTATCATAGAATGGTGACGGGGGTATAATAAGTTTGTCATTCCGTGTGTAACACATCGAAATATCGACTTCCGACTATATAAAGTATATATATTCTTGATCAGGGAGAAATTCTAAGACGATATAAGCGTGTCCGTCTGTCTGTCTGTGGTAATCACGCTACAGCCTTCAATTGCGCTATAGCCCTGAAATTTGGCACAGATTCGTTTTTTGATTGCAGGCAGGTCAAGTTTGAAGATGGGCTATATCGGTCCAAATTTTGATATAGTCCCCATATACACCGATTTCTCGATTTGGGGTCTTGGGCTTATAAAAAACGTAGTTTATGTCCAATTAGCCTGAAATTGAAAATCTAGAGGTACTTGAGGACCATAAAGAGGTGCGCCGAAAATGGTGTCCATCGGACCATGTTTTGGTATAGCCCCCATGGTTAGGTTATGTGGCAGCCCGATGTATCAGGCTCACTTAGACTATTCAGTCCATTGTGATACCACAGTGGTGAACTTCTCTCTTATCACTGAGTGATGCCCGATTCCATGTTAAGCTCAATGACAAGGGACCTCCTTTTTATAGCCGAGTCCGAACGGCGTTCCATATTCCAGTGAAACCACTTAGAGAAGCTTTGAAACTCTCAGAAATGTCACCAACATTACAGAGGTGGGATAATCCACCGCTGAAAAACTTTTTGGTGTTCGGTCGTAGCAGGAATCGAACCCACGACCTTGTGTATGCAAGGCGGGCATGCTAACCATTGCACCACGGTGGCCCCCATATAGACCGATCTCCCGATTTAGCTTCTTGGGCATCTAGAAACTGTATTTTCTATCCGATTTGCCTGAAATTGGAAATCTAGAGGTATTTTAGGACCATATATGGCCGCCAACAACCATACCAAAATTGGTCCACATGGGTCTATTGTTATATATATAGCCAATCCCCAATCATACAAAAATTGGTCCATATCGGTTCATAATCATGGTTGCCACTCGAGCCAAAAATAATCTACCAAAATTTTATTTATATAGAAAATTTTGTCAAAATTTTATTTCTATAGAAAATTTTGTTAAAATTTCATATCTATAGAAAATTTTGTCAAAACTTTATTTCTATAGAAAATGTTGTCAAAATTTTATTTCTATGGAAAATTTTGTTAAAATTTTATTTCTATAGAAAATTTTGTCAAAATTTTATTTCTATGGAAAATTTTGTTAAAATTTTATTTCTATAGAAAATTTTGTTAATTTAATTACACCACGTATGGACTTACTTACAATTTAGAAGACGGTGTTAGGAAGTTTTAAGATACCTTGCCATTAGCAAGTGTTACCGCAAGCCAAGTAATTCGATTGTGGATTACAGTGATTAGAAGTTTCTACGCAATCCATGGTGGAGGATACATAAGCTTCAGCCTGGCCGAACTTACGTCGGTATATACTTGTTTTTTGCTGGGAAGTTATTAGATATAGCATCGTATGCACCGGTCTCTCGATTTCACTTCTTGAGAGGACAGAATGATAATCTAAATTTCCCATTTGAACAGATCTTTTTGAAAGAGTATGTTTCGCCAAATCTACCTGAAATTCTACATATGTGGCATACAACGACGTTAGATTTGCAAAGCAGACTATAATATTTGATGCATGCTGTTGGTTATTCACAATTCGTAACGGGTGAACTTATGGTTAGGTTAGGTTAGGTTAAAGTGGCAGCCCGATTAAATTCAGGCTCACTTAGACTATTCAGTCCATTGTGATACCACATTTACTTAAAGTACCTATTACATATGGACACTTCTAGTTTTAACCGCTGAACCTTCCTGATTATTTTTCTTTGTTGAACCAACCAGATTGTTTCAAAAACATTAGCAGACTGCTTGAGTTAACGTTTTCCAGATCCGCCAGTAATCTGAAGCTATATGCTCCTAAAAGTTGCTTGCGCTTTACACAAAATGCAGGACACTCACACAAGAGGAATCAATTAAATCTTTTTCCTCCGCATCATGACAGCTCATACAATAGTCATTATACTTCGCGCCAATAGTTTTTGCAAAATCGCCTATCAGGCAGCGACCCGTTATAGCAGATATCAGGAGTGATATCTGACGTCTCGAGAACATAAGCATATCTAGTGTGCGGTTTAAGTTGAAATGGGGCCATATTTGCTTGGTGTCGTTACAACCCTTGCAATTCTCCCACCGAACATTTGACAGAGCATTCTCAATTTCCCCCCATTTTTGCTTTGGAACCATACCGTCCAATGCTCCTTTATTAATGATAGCCATCACAAGGCTGTCTTTAGCAACTGAGGCAAACGATCTTTGATCCCTTTTGGATGATGGCAGCTCATCCGGCGATCGTTCCCTTTTTCCAGTCTCAAGAATTCCTTGAGCCCATTTTAAGGAATCGCTTTGTTTAGCCGACAGCGTGCTTGGGTCAACTGATCCTAACTTCTTTAGGATAAACAAAGCATTTCTGCGTTCCTTGAATCTCTTTCGTGAGGGATTACCTCCTTTTGATGTCGTTACCTTAGAAAAAGTCCGACTTGTCATAGTGTCGCCACCTGTCGACCCGTCTACAGGTCGACTAATTGGACCTAACTCTTGGTCATTGCCCAGATTTATAACTCCAGTCGATACCCGTCCACTGGGCCCTGAAGTTAGCAACCCAGTGGATGACTTGGAATTTCGCTGCATGGTGGCTTAATATCCTACCACACTTGAAATTCTTAGTAGGTACCTATTACGATGAGTTTATCCGCTATTGAAAAACACGTCCGGGTGAACTTATGGTCATATATGCTTCCTTTTACAAATTTCAGCTTGCATACAATCGTACGTTCGTAAAAAATTACTAATTTCCCACAAAATACTTCAGAATTTCTTAAAATACATATGTAAATTTTTTTAAAGCGCCTATATTGAATTTTGAATGGCGCTTAAGACATTTTTGCAATTTCGAACTTTCATTTTGTTTTCCAAACTTTTTATACCTATACATTTGACTCGCAGTGTAGTAACTAGCACATCCATCTCCATATTTTTACTTATCTTCACATTTCGAGTAAACAAAAAAGAAAAATTAACTTTATTACACCCAAGATATCATCGTCTTTCCAGCTCTATAAAAAATCTGCACGTTTTGATGAATTTTTCGTCAGTTAAATTCAGCCACCGCCCGCCCAATCCTTACAACGCCCGTATTTAATGTCTGGATAATGTTCATGCACATCAGCAACATCTCAACAGCAGTCGTCATAATAATCAGTGTTCTGCAGCTGGATGAAGTATCAGCAGAACCCCAAAACTCATGACCATATAACCTGACCGGAGTTACTGCTTCGGCTCCCAATTGTTTGCTGCTTCCAGCCATCAAGTTAATTAAAAATACCTTAGGGAAAGAAGTAGGCATTAACATTTTACAATCATAAACATTATCACCACACATACTTAACCATACAGTTTACCATATAAAATCTAAAGGTATCAACTGGTGAGATGTATTTGGCGAGGGAGGGAGGTGGAAAGGAAACATTGTTTTTGTTGTGGGAATTAAGTCTGACAGATATGTATCCATATATACCGATCATAAACCTCTGCAAATTGTTTGACTAATATCAAAACATCAAAATTTTATAATTTGTTTTATCCTGTCAGAGGTGTAAATGTCAGTGTGGTTAACTCTGGCAAAGGTTGTACAAATCGAGCATCGAGCCTTGATGAACAACCATAAAATGTCGTAAAACATATTTCCATGGCTATAAGTCATAGGTAACACCTAGTCAAGGCATTATGAGCACGCACACCTAATAATACTAAAAAGAAAATAGAAAATAATTTTACTTTGGTTAATTTATTTGTTTAAGCTGTTTGCAGATGGTAACCCTGTAGAACTTTATGGCGTAATGTTGACTTCCTTACGGGATGTAATTTATATTATTTGGGGGTTCAGGAAATATTAGATTTGGATTTCACAATAAAAGTAAAGTAAATAATTGACCGATTAAGGACATTGAAATGACAACCCCTGTATAAAAATTTGAGTAGTCAAGCCTTTTCACTTGTAACACGTTGAAATATATTTTGATGAAATAAGGAGCATCCAAAATTATCTGGCGCTATCGGTTTGTTATGACCAGGACTGTGGAGTCGCAGGCGGAGTCTTGGAGTTGGAGTCTGAAGATTTTGCTGGAGTCGGAGCCGGAGTCGTATAAATTTTGCTCGACTCCGACTCCGGCGAAACAAAATTTGAAAAACACTTCATATCTTTGTAGCAAAAGAAATACGTATCTCGTATTTCAACAAATTAGATTCGATTGGGGTTTTTAATCGAACAACGGAAAACGAGGTACTGGATTTCAAGCAATTCAAAGTGTATTTATATGGGTAAAATTTTATGGTGATATAAAGAGTAGGTTTTACTAGAATATGGGCTGAATTGATCAGTTGTATATTCCATTTTTAACATATTAAACTATCAATTTTTAAACCCTCCACCATAGGATGGGGGTATATTAACTTTGTCATTCGGTTTGTAACACATCGAAATTTTGCTCTAAGACCCCATAAACTATATATATTCTGGGTCGTGGTGAAATTCTGAGTCGATCTGAGCATGTCCGTCCGTCCTTCCGTGGGGGTATATAAACTTTGTCATTCCGTTTATAACACATCGAAATATTGCTCTAAGACCCCATAAACTATATATATTCTGGGTCGTGGTGAAATTCTGAGTCGATCTGAGCATGTCCGTCTGTTGAAATCACGCTAACTTCCGAACGAAACAAGTTATCGACTTGAAACTTGGCACAAGTAGTTGTTATTGATGTAGGTCGGATGGTATTGCAAATGGGCCATATCGGTCCACTTTTACGTATAGCCCCCATATAAACGGACTCTCAAATTTGGCTTGCGGGGACTCTAAGAGAAGCAAATTTCATCCGATTCGGCTGAAATTTTGTACATGGTGGCAGCATATGATCTCTAACAACCATGCAAAAATTGTTCGACATCGGTCCATAATTATATATAGCCCCCATATAAACCGATCCCCAGATTTGGCTTGCGGAGCCTCTTAGAAAAGCAAATTTCATCCGATCCGGCTGAAATTTGGTACATGGTGTTAATATATGGTCTCTAATGACCTTGCAAAAAATGGTCCACATTGCTCCATAATTATATATAGCCCCCATATAAACCGATCCCCCGATTTGACCTCCGGAGCCCCTTGGAAGAGCAAAATTCATTCGAATCGGTTGAAATTTGGTACGTGATGTTAGTATATGATATCCAACAACTATGCAGGAATTGGTTCATATCACTCCATAATTATATATAACCCCCATATAAACCGATCCCCAGATTTGACCCCGGTACCTTTTGGAGAAGCAAAATTCATCCAATCTGGTTGAAATTTGGTACGTGGTGGTAGTGTATGATATTTAACAGCCATGCCAAAAGTGGTCCATATCAGTCCATAATCATATATAGCCTCCATATAAACCGATCCCGAGATTTGGTTTTGGAGGAGCAAGTCGGTCAGCAGAGTCAGTTGAAATTTGGTACATTGTGCTATTATATGACTGTTAAAAACCATGCCCAACTAGGTCCATATCGGTCAATAGTTATATATAGCCCTCAGATAAATCGATCCCCAATCACACAAAATTGGTCCCCTATAAGCGACCCCCACATTTCAATTTTGGATCTCTACCACGTATAGACTAAGTCACAATTTAGAAAACGATGTTAAGAGGTTTTAAGATACCACAACCCAAGTAATTCGATTGTCCACGACAGTCTTTCGTAGAAGTTTCTACGCAATCCATGGTGGAGGCTAAATAAGATTCGGCCTGGCCGAACTTACAGCCGTATATACTTGTTAAATTTAAGGCTATATATATTATTGATAAAGGTACAATTTAAGGCAATATAGCAGTAGAGCCTAACGTTCTAAATTTTTGGCAGGCATGTTGAGTTCGAATATGGGTCATACCGAACAATTTTGTGATATAGCACCTACATATAAACCCATCTCCGATTTGTTTTAAGCAATTTTTCGCAGTCTAAAATTTTCATAAGATTTGTCAGAAATTTTGAGTTATTTGAGATTCATAAATAAATGCGGAAATTTCCCGTCGGCCCAGATTTTGTATATGGAGATAATTATTTGAAAAATCTCCATATACACCCGATGTCCTTGGAAGCTGTAATTTTAAATTAAACCTCTGCCGTCATCTGAGGCGGACTTTTGGGAGAAAGTTTGTTTCATCAATATCACTCGAAACTCTTTAAATTAAATTAATGGCCTCTAATGTCCAAAACTGATAGACCATTTATAATTTATGACAGTTTATGTTTGTTTTATATATCCGACACATTACATTTTTTATACCCTCCACCATAGGATGGGGGATACATTAACTTTGTCATTCCGTTTGTAACACATCGAAATATTGCTCTAAGACCCCATAAAGTATATATATTCTGGGTCGTGGCGAAATTCTGAGTCGATCTGAGCATGTCCGTCCGTCCGTCCATCCGTCTGTTGAAATCACGCTAACTTCCGAACGAAACAAGCTATCGACTTGAAACTTGGCACAAATAGTTGTCATTGATGTAGGTCGGATGGTATTGCAAATGGGCCATATCGGTCCACTTTTACGTATAGCCCCCATATAAACGGACTCCCAAATTTGGCTTGCGAGGCCTCTAAGAGAAGCAAATTTCATCCGATCCGGCTGAAATTTGGTACATAGTGTGAGTATATGGTCTCTAACAACCATGCAAAAATTGGTCCATATCGGTCCTTAATTATATATAGCCCCCATATAAACCGATCCCCCGATTTGGCTTGCGAGGCCTCTAAGAGAAGAAATTTCATCCGATCCTGCTGAAATTTGGCACATGGTGTTAGTATATGATCTCTAACAACCATGCAAAAATTGGTCCACATCGGTCGATAATTATATATAGCCCCCATATAAACCGATCCCCCGATTTGGCTTGTGAGGCCTCTAAGAGAAGCAAATTTCATCCGATCCGGCTGAAATTTGGTACATAGTGTAAGTATATGGTCTGTAACATCCATGCAAAAATTGGTCCACATCGGTCCATAATTATATATAGCCCCCATATAAACCGCTCCCCCGATTTGGCTTGCGAGGCCTCCAAAAGAAGCAAATTTCATCCGATCCGGCTGAAATTTGGTACATGGTGTTAGTATAAGGTCTCTAACAACCATGCAAAAATTGGTCCACATCGGTCCATAATTATATGTAGCCCCCATATAAACCAATCACCAGATTTGACCTCCGGAGCCTCTTGGAAGACCAAAATTCATCTGATTCAGTTGAAATTTGGTACGTGGTGTATATATGGCCTCAAAATCCCATGCAAAAATTGGTCGAAATCGGTCCATAATTATGTATAGGCCCCATATAAACCGATCCCCAGATTTGACCTCCAGAGCCCCTTGGAAGGGCAAAATTCTTCCCATTCATCCAACAACCATGCAGGAATTGGTTCCTATCAGCCCATAATTATATATAGCTCCCATATAAACCGATCCCCAGATTTGACCTCCGATGCCGTTTGGAGAAGCAAAATTCATCCGATCTGCTTGAAATTTAGTACGTGGTGATCGTATATGGTATTTAACAACCATGCCAAAAGTGGTCCATATCAGTCCATAATCATAAACCGATCCCGAGATTTGGTTTTGGAGCCTCTTGGAGGAACAAATTTCATCCGAGTGAGTTAAAATTTGGTACATTGTGCTAGTATATGGTCGTTAACAACCATGCCTAACTAGGTCCATATCGGTCTATAGTTATATATATCCCTCAGATAAATCGATTCCCAATCACACGAAAATTGGTCCATATCAAGTTCATAATTGTATATAGCCCCCATAAAAGCGACCCCCATATTTCATTTCTGGCTGTCTACGTATCGTGCAAAAATCCATTCGTAATTATTTGTAGACTTAACTATACATAACTTTTTTGTCTAATATATACCACGTATGGACTAACGCACAATTTAGAAAACGATGTTAAGAAGTTTTAAGATACCACAACCCAAGTATTTCGATTGTGGATGACAGTCTTTCGTAGAAGTTTCTGCACAATCCATGGTGGAGGGTACATAAGATTCGGCCTGGCCGAACTTACGGCCGTATATACTTGTTAACATCTAAACTTTCTACATTTTGATTTTTGTGTATTTTTCTTTTTTATATAGATTTATTTTTTATAAAATGCTTATATAGACCAATACCAGGATTTTACTTCTTAAACATCTGGAAGCCTAATTATTTTTTGAAATTTTGTGTTTTTATAAATTCATATTCTGGAGATTGTTGTTATCTACCAATATTTTGATGTGGTTTCTATATAGTCTTGTGTCGTATTTTAATTTATTGGCCTTAAATTAAAATGTTGAGTTCTTTACATTCCTAATATGCTGAGATTTGTCGTCGAGTCCTATAAAAACTTAAAATTAGAGTTATTTTGGACATGTAAACACATATGGCAAAATAGAATACTTATATCGGTCTATTTTTGGAACACTACACCTTAAAATTACAATTGGAATACTGTTAAAATGAGATTTAGATACACCACCTGGAGTCGACTCTACAATCTTGAATCTACAGATTTTAGATTTTAAATCAGGCCGTTATTTCATCATTTTCTTGCACACTTACAAGAGATGTTAATGATTCCTTCTTATAAATCCAGAATCTGGTATAGTCTTAATAGGTAAAACCTTTAAATTTATCTTCGAGAAGTGTACTAGTTGAACTGTTCTGTTTTTGAAAGAAAACTATAACATTTGATTCATGGTGGTGGGCCGGCCGAACTTACTTCTTTCTGTATATACTTGTTTTCTGTTTAGATTGGTGGAATTCTTGATGTTTTGATAGAAATAAAACATAGAAATACAATTTTGAGACAAATTCTATAGAAATAAAATTTTGAGAAAAAATTCTATAGAACTAAAATTTTTGAAAAAAAATCCATAGAAATAAAATTTTGCGAAAATTTTCTATAGAAATAAAATTTTGACAAAATTTTCTACAGAAATAACATTTTGACCAAATTGAACCAAATTTTCTATAGAATTAACATTTTGATCAAATTTTCTATTGAAATAAAATTTTAACCAAATTTTCTATAGAAATAAAATTTTGACCAAATTTCCTATAGAAATAAAAATTTGACCAAATTTTCTATAGAAATAAAATTTTGACCAAATTTTCTACAGAAATAACATTTTTACAAAATTTTCTATAGAAATAAAATTTTGTCAAAATTTTCTATAGAAACAAGTAAGGAAAGTCTAAAGTCGGGCGGGGCCGACTATATTATGCCCTGCACCACTTTGTAGATCTAAATTTTCGATACCATATCACATCCGTCAAATGTGTTGGCGGCTATGTATATAAAGGTTTGATTTGGACAAAATTTGACAGACTTTTACAAAATCTATAGACTCAAAATTTAATGCACTAATGCACTAGGGTGGAACACAATTTTAGTAAAAACAAGTAAAGAAAGTCTAAAGTGGGGCGGGGCCGACTATATTATACCCTGCACCACTTTGTAGATCTAAATTTTCGATACAATATCACATCCGTCAAATTTGTTGGCGGCTATGTATAAAGGTTTGTCCCAAATACATACATTTAAATATCACTCGATTTGGACAGAATTTGATAGACTTTTACAAAATCTATAGACTCAAAATTTAAGTTGGCTAATGCACTAGGGTGGAACACAATTTTAGTAAAAAACAAGTATATACGGCCGTAAGTTCGGCCAGGCCGAAGCTTATGTACCCTCCACCATGGATATCGTAGAAACTTCTACTTCAAACTTCCTAACACCGTAATATATACCACATAGTCCATACGAGGTATATATTAAACTAAAAAAGGCCTATTAAATACGTAGATAATTAAGTTTAAAGTTTCTATAGAAATAAAATTTTGACAAAATAAAATTTTGACAACATTTTCTATAGAAGTAATATTTTGACAAAATTTTCTATAAAAATAAAATTTGGAAAAAATTTTCTATAAAAATAAAATTTTGACAAAATTTTCTATAGAAATAAAATTTTGACAAAATTTTCTAGGTTAAATCTGGGGATCAGCTTATATGGGGGCTATATATAATTATGGGTCGATGTGGACCAATTTTTGTATGGTCATTAGAGAACATATACAAACACCATGTACCAAATTTCAGCCGGATCGGATGAAATTTGCTTCTCTTAGAGGCTCCGCAAGCCAAATCGGGGGAACGGTTTATATGGGGGCTACATATAATTATGGACCGATGTTTGCATGGTTGTTAGAAACTATATACTAACACCATGTACCAAATTTCAGCCGGATCGGATGAAATTTGCTTCTCTTAGAGCAATCGCAAGCCAAATTTGGGAGTCCGTTTATATGGGGGCTATACGTAAAAGTGGACCGATATGGACCAATTTTTGCATAGTTGTTAGAGACCCTATATTAACACCATGTACAAAATTTCAGATCGGATGAAATTTGCTTGTCTTAGAGGCTCCGCAAGCCAAATTTGAGGGTCCATTTATATGGGGGCTATACGTTAAAGTGGACCGATATGGACCAATTTTCGCATGGTTGTTAGGGACCATATACTAACACCATGTACCAAATTTCAGCCTGATCGGATGAAATTTGCTTCTTTTAGACCAATCGCAAGCCAAATTTGGGGGTCCGTTTATATGGGGGCTATACGTAAAAGTGGACCGATATGGCCCATTTGCAATACCATCCGACCTACATCAATAACAACTACTTGTGCCAAGTTTCAAGTCGATAGCTTGTTTCGTTAGGAAGTTAGCGTGATTTCAACAGACGGACGGACGGACGTGCTCAGATCGACTCAGAATTTCACCACGACCCAGAATATATATACTTTATGGGGTCTTAGGGCAATATTTCGATGTGTTACAAACGGAATGACAAAGTTAATATACCCCCATCCTATGGTGGAGGGTATAACAATATGGGAAACATTTAAATCTGAAGCAATTTTAAGGAAACTTCGCAAAAGTTTATTTATGATTTATTGCTCGATATATATGTATTAGAAGTTTAGGAAAATTAGAGTCATTTTTACAACTTTTCGACTAAGCAGTGGCGATTTAACAAGGAAAATGTTGGTATTTTGACCATTTTTGTCGAAATCAGAAAAACATATATATGGGAGCTATATCTAAATCTGAACCGATGTCATCCAAATTTGGCACGCATAGCTACAATGCTAATTCTACTCCCTGTGCAAAATTTCAACTAAATCGGAATTAAAAATTGGCCTCTGTGGTCATATGAGTGTAAATCGGGCGAAAGCTATATGGGGGATATATGTAAATCTGAACCGATATCAACCAAATTTGGCACGCATAGCTACAATGCTAATTCTACTCCCTGTGCAAAATTTCAATTAAATCGTAGCAAAAAATTGGCCTCTGTGGTCATATGAGTGTAAATCGGGTGAAAGCTATATATGGGAGCTATATCTAAATCTGAACCGATTTCATCCAAATTTGACACGCATAGCTATAATGCTAATTCTACTCCCTGTGCAAAATTTCAACTAAATCGGAGCAAAAAATTGGCCTCTGTGGGCAAATGAGTGTAAATCGGGCGAAAGCTATATATGGGAGCTATATCTAAATCTGAACCGATTTGGCTGATATTTTGCAAGTTTTTCGAGACTGATAAAATATTCGAATGTACGGAACTTGAGGAAGATCGGTTGATATACACGCCAATTATGACCAGATCGGTGAAAAATATATATGGTAGTTATATCTAAATCTGAACCGATTTTTTCCAAAATCAATAGGGATCGTCTCTGAGCCGAAACAGGACCCTATACCAAATTTTAGGACAATCGGACTAAAACTGCGAGCTGTACTTTGCACACAAAGATACATCAACAGACAGACGGACATCGCTAAATCCACTCAGAATTTAATTCTAAGACGATCGGTATACTAAACGATGGGTCTCAGACTTTTCCTTCTTGGCGTTACATACAAATGCCCAAAATTTATTATACCCTGTACCACAGTAGTGGTGAAGGGTATAAATATGGGAAACATTTAAATCTGAAGCAATTTTAAGAAAACTTCGCAAAAGTTTATTTATGAGTTATCGCTCGATATATATGTATTAGAAGTTTAGGAAAATTAGAGTCATTTTTACAACTTTTCGACTAAGCAGTGGCGATTTTACAAGGAAAATGTTGGTATTTTGACCATTTTTGTCGAAATCTGGAAAACATATATATGGAAGCTATATCTAAATCTGAACCGATTTCAATCAAATTTGGCACACATGACTATATTACCAATTGTACTCCTTGTGCAAAATTTCAAGCTAATCGGGATAAAACTCTGGCTTCTGGGTCCATATAAGTTCATATCGGGCGAAAGATATATATGGGAGCTATATCTAAATCTGAATCGATTTCAACCAAATTTGGCACGCATAGCTACAATGCTAAATCTACTCCTTGTGAAAATTTTCAACCAAATTGGACCAAAACTCTGGCTTTTAGGACCATATTAGTCCATGTCGGGCGAAAGATATATATGGGAGCTATATCTAAATCTAAACCGATTTCAATCAAATTTGGCACACTTGACTATACTACTAATTGTACTCCTAGTGCAAAATTTCAACCAAATTCGGCCAAAAATCTGGCTTCTGGGGCCATATAAGTCCATATCGGGCGAAAGATATATATGGGAGCTATATCTAAATCTTAACCGATTTCAATCAAATTTTGCACACTTGACCATACGGCTAAGTGTTATGTTGGTACAAAATTTCAAGCAAATCGGTATAAAACTCTGGCTGCTGGGTCCATATTAGTGCATATCGGGCGAAAGATATATATGGGAGCTATATCTAAATCTGAACCGATTTCTTCCAAAATCAATAGAGTTCTATTCTGACCCAAATTAGGAAAATGTACAAAAATGTGTTCACAGACAGACGGACGTACGGACGAACGTACGGACGGACAGACTGACATGGTTATATCGACTCAAGGACCCACCCTGATAGGCACCATGTGTCTATCACCGAGATAGGCACCATGTGTCTATCTCGTCTCCTTCTGGGTGTTACAAACATATACACTAACTTATAATACCCTGTTCCACAGGGTATAATAAAATGTTGACAAAATTTTCTATAGAAATAAAATTTTGACAAATTTGCAATAGAAGTGAAGTTTTGACCAAATTTTCTATAGAAATAAAATTATTATCAAATTTTCTATAGAAATAAAATTTTTACCAAATTTTCTAAAAATAAAATTTTGACAAAATTTTCTATAGAAATAAAATTTTGACAAAATTTTCTATAGAAATAAAATTTTGAAATTTTATTTTTCATAGAAAATTGGTGTCAACATTTTATTTCTATAGAAAATTTTGTCAAATTTTAATTGTTATAGAAAATGTGGTCAAAGTTTTTAGTTGAAATTTTGCACAGGGAGTAGAATTAGCATTGTAGCTATGCGTGCCAAATTTGGTTGACATCGGTTCAGATTTAGATATAGCTCCCATATATATGTTTTTCTGATTTCGACAAAAATGGTCAAAATATCAACATTTTCCTTGTTAAATCGCCACTGCTTAGTCGAAAAGTTGTAAAAATGACTCTAATTTTCCTAACCTTCTAATACATATATATCGAGCGATAAATCATAAATACACTTTTGCGAAGTTTCCTTAAAATTGCTTCAGATTTAAATGTTTCCCATATTTTTTTTTTACTAAAATTGTGTTCCACCCTAGTGCATTAGTCAACTTATATTTTGAGTCTATAGATTTTGTTAAGGTCTATCAAATTCTGTCCAGGTCAAGTGATATTTAAATATATGTATTTGAGACAAATCGTTATATATAGCCCCCAACACATTTGACGGATGTGATATGGTATCGAAAATTTAGATCTACAAAGTGGTGCAGGGTATAATATAGTCGGCCCCGCCCGACTTTAGACTTTCCTTACTTGTTTATAGAAAACTTTTGTCAAAATTTTATTTATTTTATTTCTATATAAAATTTTGCCAAAATGTTCTTTTTTATAAAATTTTTTGTCAAAATTTTAGTTCTATAGAAATTTTTGCCAAAATTTTATTTTTATAGAAAATTTTGTAAAAATGGTATTATTTTTAGAAAACTTGTGAAGTACCTCTTAGTTGGAGAAGAATATTTGGCAAAATCTACCAAAAAAAAAATCAAGAATTTTACCAAACGGTAAAAAGTCTACCATTTTTTGTTGAATTCTACCAACTGTGTCAACCGTGTTTGTGATATTTTATGATCATTAATATTGCGGCCATTTTTTCCCTTGTTTATTAATATGTTATGTTATGTTTTTATATTGTTTGCTGGGTTATTCAACAATTAAGGCACCGTGAATTGTTATACATCATCAAAAGTAATCCGCCTCGTATGTCAACCTGATTTTTATGTTGACACCATTTAACTGTGTTACAAGTGCCTGCCATTTCCACATTTGCTCTCAATCTTCATATACGGTATCACATATTCATCCATCCATTCATTCACACGATTCACCATATTTAAGTAAATGTTGCAACAATCATTTGGGTATTAAACGCCGGCAGTGACACGTCGAAAATGTCCAATATGCCAACCAATCGCTGTGTGCCGTAAAACAAAAATCGCATGAATTATAATCGACGAGCAAGCAAGCAAGCAAGCAAGCGAACAGAATATTCGATCATAAAAATATTCACATTTTTATGATGATTTTATTACTGCAGCTTGTGTTGCTGATTTCCTTCAATGCTAAGATGAAAATGGATGATATTGGGTCGGTTGCCTCGGTTGCATGGAGACAGGGTTCAGCGAGGCTGCGTTGATTGCAACAATGCTGATACTGCTGTTGCTACTGATGCTACTGATGCGAGTATTACTCGTTTCGCATTTGTGACGTATGATTTGTGAATTTTTACTCGTTTGTCTATGGGCGTAGTAGTGTGAGTGATATAAACGCGATTTGTCAGATGAGTGTTGTACTGCGATGGGATGTCGCCTAGCTTTGCGCTGCCTGTCGTTTTGATTTGATTTTGGTAGCCTGATAATTTATGGCCTCCAATTATATTTACATTATGGTAAATTATGATGAACAACTGTTTAATGTGATAATGTCTGATTGGATTGGAACCAATGTTAAGGTTTATGTTACCCCCAGAGCAATGACAAATGATAACCAGAATTTTAAAGGCCATCAACTTGTGTTGGTTGTAGTCATAAAATTCATGTTGGCTTAATAAGATGGATTAACTTTATGAATATGGTCTATAAAGTAGATTTGGGATAAAATTGATGCTATATGAAATTTCTTGTTTTATGATTGATTCAAATATTTAGAATCAGTCATTTATTCAAAGCAATGAAGTTAAGGAATTGCAGGAAGAGATTTTATCTTAAACTTTTTCGGATTCAAATGAGAGCGCATACGGCAGGAATATTTAATTAATACCACACTCACCAAGATCAGAGTGTAATACCTATGATATGCATGAAAATGTCCTCACCTGCAATGTGGATCCCAGTCTAGAACAACTTTTGTGGAACGCGTTACTCACGTGTAATATCCTGGTCAATAAAGTGGTGAATTCGATAAGCATGGGATGTGTCCAGAGTGATCTGGTGGTGACTCGGGTAGGTTTAGCTGGGACAAGCAAAAATGTGACGAGTTTCATATGGCCCTTGGTCACAGATGGAACACACCTCAGCTACGCTGATATCAATCACTGATAGGTAGAAATTAAGGTGTACTTTCCTGATCTTAGTTACGCCACAACTACTACTAATGATCTGTCGTGGTGGTCGAGATCCGGGAATGTCCTCATGAATGCTGTTCAGACCTGTTTGGTATGATGACTGATCTACAGGCTCTTTTTTGTAACGGTGAATCTCGCACTCTAGAAGGAGATGGTTGCATATCCACAAAATGGTGATTTGGCTGGCTACTGAGATAGAAACCCAGGAGATTCTGCTTTGTCAACATGTAGTTGTCTCTGCAAAATGGGATGATCTTCGTCTCCTTATAAAGGTGTTCCAGGAGCGTGATGGGGAGACAATCAGTCGCAGTCCTTGCGGCAGCATTCAATTGCATTTTGCCTAGCTAACGCCTCACTAGCCTCTAGATACATCAAGGATTGTACAAGAGGGCTGTGTTGTTGGCTGGCAAACCTGGCGACTAAAGGACCACGTGGGTTTAATTCTCGTTTCCCGACCAACTACGACAGTAATGGGTGGGTTAGATGCGTCATTCCCAGCAGAAGATTACAGACCCATTATGACACCACCTCATAATGGCCACTTTGTTCGAAACATTCGCACACGGTCTTTGAGTGAACCTAAGGCGGCCTCTGCGATTCACATTTAGAAGATGGAAATATGGGAAACTTTTTCGTGACAGGGAAAATCGTCCAAATTTATTCAAATTGGTAACATTTTGTTTATTCAATCAGAGGGAATAAAAACACAAGAGAACGAAAACCGCTGGCAACCCTAGTTGCAATGTACATAATGTCGCACTCATTTGGCTGTCTTACATCCAACAATTATAATCTCAGGTGGAATACTCACATTCAAATTTGTTTTCATGTTTGTTTGCATTTTATTAAAGATGTGTTCTTCATTGTATAATCAGCAACTACACGCAAAGAAAAAAAACCGTTTGGAAAACGAGTACCGAAAACGTTTTTCTTTTGTTGGAGTTTTTTTAATTGCTTCCAAAATTTTAAACTTTTATCACCAAAAAAAATCGTTTGTTACAACATTTTTATTTTTTCAATAAAAAAAATTATTTTTGAAACAACAACACAGTCCATTTCGTTTATATCAAACACTGTTCTTTTCTGACTTTAGGTATTGAATAAGACACATTTTACAGTTCAAAATTTAATATAGTACAATGTAATGTTCAACATTTTTTCGGAATCTTCCGAACATATCTAGAATATATGTAAAAAAAAAACAATAAAACAAAAAAAAAAACTTTGGTCGAAGTAGGGATCGAACCCACGACCCTTGGCATGCAAGTTGGACGTAGCAACCACTGCTCCACGGTGCCAAACTAAATGTTTGTTTCTGTTAAATAAACTTTGTTTATTCGGTTCGTGGGCGCCGCAAGCTATGCTATATAAATATAACTTATATGGATATTTATCTATTGATGACCATAACAGGTACATAGCTCAGTGGTTGGTGTGTTGGCTTACAAAGTGCATGGTCCGCGGTTCGATTCTCCGTCCAGGCGAAAGGTAAAAAAGTTTTAAAAATTTATAAAATCGTATAATTTCTTCTACATTGTTGGTATTACAGGAAAAGGTGTTAAGAACTAAAAAACCTCGTGGATGTGAGAAAGATGTGAGGGAAAATGCAATTAGCAAGAAAACAATGTTTTGTTTTTTTTTTTTTTTTTTTGAGTTTGTCTTTATGAAATTGTTTTTACATCCTAGAAAGGAATAAACGTTTATCACAAAAAGTATATACTTTTCTTCCAAATACACTTCCTTACAGCGAAAAACTAATGAGAAACGAACTTTGTTTGTCTAAAATTTCGTTGGGAGGAAAGAATTATTTTTTTGCGTGTAGTTTTCTGGTAGGTTTCTGTTAAAAATTATAAATTACTTTATTACTATAAATGCCCAGCAAAAAAATTTGGAAGTTCTTCTCAAGGCACAACTTTAAAAGAACTTCCAAAAATGCTCTCCCAAAGATGTTAATTATATTAACTGCACAGGAAGTTCATTTAAGTCAATTTCTTTATAACTCGCTTTTTTCATATTTTTAATGGGAAATTAATTTTTTTGTGGTTCAAATACGAGGTTAAAAAAAGATAAAGAATTAATAAAATGGTATAAATTATTTAAATTTAGCCGAAAATAATGCTAAATCCTTTGTAAAAAAATTTCGAATTTTTGAAAATATGTGATCACAAAAGTTCCAGACAAGCGTTATAATGCATTAAAAATCATAAACATTTTTAAAAATTATTTATTTGTCAAAATATCACAAAATTTCTTAATTCATATCCAAAAAAACACTGAATTCGCCTCATACCTTAAGAAGTGATGCAAATTCGCAACGGCTGTTGAAATGGTGGACATCCGTTCTATGACAAGCCCATGTTAAATTCATCGCTTCTGCCTCAATTTGGCACCACTTCCGGATCCAAAAAGAATTTTTTCACTACTTTTTGGCGACGCTTTTTTTGCTGGGTGGTTCATAATTTCCCTGCAAAAAATTGGATTTGTTTCACAAAAATTTCTTTTAAAGCGCATCCCGGAATCCCCCATCAAGTTTTTTCCATTTCCGATGCAGTCCTTTTGGACAAGTCCACAAACATTTCTTTTAAAACATGTCCTGGAATCCCCGTTTTCCACTTCCGATGCAGCCCTTTTGGACAAGTCCACAAACATTTCTTTTAAAGCGCATCCCGGGATCCCCTATCGATATTTCACTTCCCATGCAATCCTTTTGGATAAGTCTTAGAAAGTACGGAATCAGGCCGTTTTAAGTGAAAATTTAAGCTTTGGACAATAAAAATTCGCAAAAGCAAATAGAAAATCAATAAAAAAGTAAAAAATAAAAGAAATTCATCCCCGCTGGGATTTGAACCTGTACCGTTTGACTTTTTCACTTCCATGGAAGTTATTTTAAGAAGGTTTTGCAAATTAGGGTAATTTTAATTTTTTTTGTTGATTTTTAATGAAAAAAATATATTTATACAAAAATATATGCCGAAAATAACAAAATAAAAAAACAACACAAATTTTTTTTCAGAAAAATATTTAATAAAAAATGTCCGCTTGTGAGATTTGAACCAGCGTTCTTTATTTTTTTCATTTATAGGAAGTAGTTAGAATGTCATGCCGTGGTGTTATATTAGGTTCATGTCACAAACATTTGAATAGGCGTTTTGATACATCGTGTTCAATGAAGTGGCTGAGTGCGCTAGGTTAGGTTAGGTTAGGTGGCACCCCGATATTTCAGGCTCACTTAGACTATTCAGTCCATTGTGATACCACATTGGTGAACTTCTCTCTTATCAATGAGTGCTGCCCGATTCCATGTTAAGCTCAATGACAAGGGACCTCCTTTTTAAAGCCGAGTCCGAACGGCATTCTACATTGCCGTGAAACCACTTAGAGAAGCTTTGAAACCCTCAGAAATGTCACCAGCATTACTGAGGTGGGATAATCCACCGCTGAAAAACTTGTTGATGTTCGGTCGAAGCAGGAATCGAACCCACCACATTGTGTATGCAAGGCGGGCATGCTAACCATTGCACCACGGTGGCTCCCTAGTGCGCTAAGGCGTTCTGTTATGGCGCCCAACAGACCCAGGTTCAACCCCAGGTGGAAGCTAAGAAGTTTTTCAATGTGTAAAAATTAGATAATAAGAAAATAAAAGTAAAAACTAGTATATACGGCCGTAAGTTCGGCCAGGCCGAATCCTATGTACCCTCCACCATGGATTTCAAAGAAACTTGTACTAAAGACTGTCATCCACAATAGAATTACGTAGGTTGGGTAACACTTACCGATGGCAAGGTATCTTAAATCTTCTTAACACCGCGTTCTCAATTGTAAGTTAGTCCATACAGGGTATATATTAAACAAAAAAAGCTGATAAATAAGTAAATAATTCAGTTTGACAAAATTTTCTATAGAAATAAAATTTTGACAAACTTTTCGATAGAAATACAATTTTGAGAGAATTTGCTATAGCAATAAAATTTGACAAAATTTTCTAAAGAAATAAAATGTTGACAAAATTTTCTATAGAAATAAAATCTTGACAAAATTTTGTATAGTAATAAAATTTTGACAAAATTTTCTATAGTAATAAAATTTTGCAAAAATTTTCTATAGTAATAAAATTTTGACAAAATTATTTATAGTAATAAAATTTTGCAATTTTTTTTTTTTTTGGTAATAAAATTTTGACAAAATTATTTATGGTAATAAACTTTTGACAAAATTTTTGTAGTAATAAAATTTTGACAACATTTTCTAAAGTTTGACAAAATTTGCTATAGAAATAAAATTTTGACAAACATTTTGAGAAAATTTGCTATAGCAATAAAATTTGACAAAATTTTCTAAAGAAATAAAATGTTGACAAAATTTTCTATAGTAATAAAATTTTGACAAAATTTTCTATAGTAATAAAGTTTCGACAAAATTTTCGATAGTAATAAAATTTTGACAAAATTTTCTATAGTAATAAAATTTTGACAATATTTTCTCTAGAAATAAAATCTTGACAAAATTTTGTATAGTAATAAAATTTTGACAAAATTTTGTATAGTAATAAATTTTTGACAACATATTCTATAGTAATAAAATTTTGACAAAGTTTTCTATAGTAATAATATTTTGACAAAATTTTCTATAGAAATAAAATTTTGGTAGATTATTTTTGGGGATCGGCTATATATAAATATAGACCGATATGGACCAATTTTGGCATGGTTGTTAGCGGCCATATAATAGCGCACGTTCCAAATTTCAACCGGGTCGGATGAATTTCACTCATCCAATAGCTCCGGAGGTCAAATCATGGCATCGGTTTAAATGGGGTTTATATATAATTAAGACCGGTATGGACCAATTTTTGCATGGTTGTTAGATACCATATACTTATTTTGCTCTTCCAAGGGGCTCCGGAAGTTAAATCTGGGGATCGATTTGTATGGGGGCTACATATAATTATGGACCGATATGAACCAATTCCTTCATGGTTGTCGGAGACTATATACTAACACCACGTACAAAATTTCAACTGAATCGGATGAATTTTGCTCATCCGGAGGTCAAATCTGGCGATCGGTTTATATGAGGGCTATATATAATTATGAACCGATGTGAACCAAAGTTGGCATGGTTGTTACAGACCATATACTAACACTATCAAATAAAAATGTCAAGTCGATGGTCGTGATCGAATTTTTTGAGTGGCACCCCTTCTAACAGAAAGTTTCCACATCTACGAAAATGAGATTGTGAATAAATTCGATTGCCGCAATCAATATGTTTTCTATGCGGATAGACTGATTCTATAGTTATTCGCTTCCGATGATTGTGTTATGTGTTCTTGATGCTTGTCTAAAATTCCATACACCTTCTTTAATAGTGCTATCATATGGAAAATACTCAACTTGGTACCATTCCCTTTAATTGTTACTACATATTAGTATGTTCCATTTTAATTTATTGCATATTAAATATGCAATCGCATGTTCTGACATTACTTCAATAATAACATGTGAATTTCATTATTTTAAGTAACAGACCACACACCTAATGGACAGACAGAGTAACAACATCTCTGCAAAAGTAGATTTCTTTGACTAATTGTTAAGTGGCCGTTATATCCACTGGTGATATTTTAACATGGTTATTAACATTTAACAAAAGTACTTGGTAACATTTCAAATACAAACAAATACAAGCCAGACAACAACTAACTTTTGTATTGTATCTAACAATGGCTTAAGTTGATCCGATGTAATTAGCATCGATTGCTAATCGTGCTAAAAACTAAAATGGACAAAACAGCAAAATGCAATGAAATATGGTCGTTTAACGTGTTTGCTACCAATTTGATGTATTATTACAAATGTGTTCGTTGCATAGATACGTAATCACATTAACGATACAGTAAAGTAGGTATTCACTAATAGAAAAAATGACATTGCAAAATCGTGAAAGGACGGTAACAAAATGAAAGACAAGACTTTGCGATAAAATCAAAAAGGAATGTTCTCAATTTCGTCCACGAAGTAGTAGTAGTATTTTGTGACATCCTTACTATCCCCGAGGTACAAACGGATTTAGTTTCAGAGATTTGCGAGGAAACTCCTTTCTAATCCATTCTTGCTTGACGCGTGCTGAGATGGTGCTTCGTACCACGGTTGCCAGATTTTTTCAAGAGAGATCCCCAAAATTTCGAAAGTATATCCCCCAAAAATTTCCATCCGAAATATTTTTCCCTATGAAAATCCCCGAAGAAAAATGCACGTCGATGTCATCTCGATTTCACTTGATAAAGAAATTATTGGTAAAATTTAAAAATTTTAAGAAATTCTGAACTATTTGATGGGTGACACGAATTTAGTAAATACTCGTACTTCATTTGTGTATACGAGGGCAGTTCGGAAACTTAGCCTAGCACAAAAAGCACGGTATAAACAGAAAAAAGTTAAGTGTTTCGGAAACTTCCATCTCTGTTATGAACACATGTGAAAGTTTGATTCAATCTGGTAACTCCTTCATATAGAAACAGGTGTTCAAAAAAGACGCATCCGCAATTTTTGTACAAATGTTAGTAAAAAACAAGTAAGGAAAGTCTAAAGTCGGGCGGGGCCGACTATATTATACCCTGCACCACTTTGTAGATCTAAATTTTCGATACCATATCACATCCGTTAAATGTGTTGGGGGCTATATATAAAGGTTTGTCCCAAATACATACATTTAAATATCACTCGATCTGGACAGAATTTGATAGACTTCTACAAAATCTATAGACTCAAAATTTAAGTCGGCTAATGCACTAGGGTGGAACACAATGTTAGTAAAAAAACCAGTAAGGAAAGTCTAAAGTCGGGCGGGGCCGACTATATTATACCCTGCACCACTTTGTAGATCTAAATTTTCGATACCATATCACATCCGTCAAATGTGTTGGGGCTATATATAAAGGTTTGTCCCAAATACATACATTTAAATATCACTCGATCTGGACAGAATTTGATAGACTTCTACAAAATCTATAGACTCAAAATTTAAGTCGGCTAATGCACTAGGGTGGAACACAATGTTAGTAAAAAAATATGGGAAACATTTAAATCTGGAGCAATTTTAAGAAAACTTCGCAAAAGTTTATTTATGATTTATCGCTCGATATATATGCATTAGAAGTTAAGGAAAAATAGAGTAATTTTTACAACTTTTCGACTAAACAGTGGCGATTTTACATGGAAAATGTTGGTATTTTGACCATTTTTGTCGAAATCAGAAAAACATATATATGGGAGCTATATCTAAATCTGAACCGATTTCAACCAAATTTGGCACGCATAGCAACAATACTAATTCAACCCATTGTGCAAAATTTCAACTAAATCGGAGTTAAAAATTGGCCTCTATGGTCATATGAGTGTAAATCGGGCGAAAGCTATATATGGGAGCTATATCTAAATCTGAACCGATTTCAACCAAATTTGGCACGCATAGCTACAATGCTAATTCTACTCCCTGTGCAAAATTTCAACTAAATCGGAGCAAAAAATTGGCCTCTGTGGGCAAATGAGTGTAAATCGGGTGAAAGCTATATATGGGAGCTATATCTAAATCTGAACCGATTTGGCTGATATTTTGCAAGTTTTTCGAGACTCATAAGATATTCGGATGTACGGAATTTGAGGAAGATCGGTTGATATACACGCCAATTATGACCAGATCGGTGAAAAATATATATGGCAGCTATATCTAAATCTGAACCGATTTTTTCCAAAATCAATAGGGATCGTCTTTGAGCCGAAACAGGACCCTATACCAAATTTTAGGACAATCGGACTAAAACTGCGAGCTGTACTTTGCACACAAAAATACATCAACAGACAGACAGACGGACAGACAGACAGACAGACAGACAGACAGACAGACAGACAGACAGACAGACAGACGGACATCGCTAAATCGACTCAGAATTTAATTCTAAGCCGATCCGTATACTAAAAGGTTGGTCTATGATTACTCCTTCTTGGCGTTACATACAAATGCACAAACTTATTATACCCTGTACCACAAAAGTGGTGAAGGGTATAAATATGGGAAACATTTAAATCTGGAGCAATTTTAAGAAAACTTCGCAAAAGTTTATTTATGATTTATCGCTCGATATATATGCATTAGAAGTTAAGGAAAAATAGAGTAATTTTTACAACTTTTCGACTAAACAGTGGCGATTTTACATGGAAAATGTTGGTATTTTGACCATTTTTGTCGAAATCAGAAAAACATATATATGGGAGCTATATCTAAATCTGAACCGATTTCAACCAAATTTGGCACGCATAGCAACAATACTAATTCAACCCCTTGTGCAAAATTTCAACTAAATCGGAGTTAAAAATTGGCCTCTATGGTCATATGAGTGTAAATCGGGCGAAAGCTATATATGGGAGCTATATCTAAATCTGAACCGATTTCAACCAAATTTGGCACGCATAGCTACAATGCTAATTCTACTCCCTGTGCAAAATTTCAACTAAATCGGAGCAAAAAATTGGCCTCTGTGGGCAAATGAGTGTAAATCGGGTGAAAGCTATATATGGGAGCTATATCTAAATCTGAACCGATTTGGCTGATATTTTGCAAGTTTTTCGAGACTAGTAAGATATTCGGATGTACGGAATTTGAGGAAGATCGGTTGATATACACGCCAATTATGACCAGATCGGTGAAAAATATATATGGCAGCTATATCTAAATCTGAACCGATTTTTTCCAAAATCAATAGGGATCGTCTTTGAGCCGAAACAGGACCCTATACCAAATTTTAGGACAATCGGACTAAAACTGCGAGCTGTACTTTGCACACAAAAATACATCAACAGACAGACAGACGGACAGACAGACAGACAGACAGACAGACAGACAGACGGACATCGCTAAATCGACTCAGAATTTAATTCTAAGCCGATCCGTATACTAAAAGGTTGGTCTATGATTACTCCTTCTTGGCGTTACATACAAATGCACAAACTTATTATACCCTGTACCACAGTAGTGGTGAAGGGTATAAATATGGGAAACGTTTAAATCTGAAGCAATTTTAAGGAAACTTCGAAAAAGTTTATTTATGATTTATCGCTCGATATATATGTTTAGGAAAATTATAGTCATTTTTACAACTTTTCGACTAAGCAGTGGCGATTTTACAAGGAAAATGTTGGTATTTTGACCATTTTTGTCGAAATCAGAAAAACAAATATATGGGAGCTATATCTAAATCTGAACCGATTTCAACCAAATTTGGCACGCATAGCTACAATGCTAATTCTACTCCCTGTGCAAAATTTCAACTAAATCGGAGTTAAAAATTGGCCTCTGTGGTCATATGAGTGTAAATCGGGCGAAAGCTTTATATGGGAGATATATCCAAATCTGAACCGATTTCAAGCAAATTTGGCACGCATAGTTACAACGCTAATTCTACTCCCTATGCAAAATTTCAACTAAATCGGAGCAAAAATTGGCCTCTGTGGGCAAATGAGTGTAAATCGGGCGAAAGCTGTATGTGGGAGCTATATCTAAATCTGAACCGATTTTGCTGATATTTTGCAAGTTTTTCGAGACTCATAAAATATTCAGATGTACGGAATTTGAGGAAGATCGGTTGATATACACGCCAATTATGACCAGATCGGTGAAAAATATATATGGCAGCTATATCTAAATCTGAACCGATTTTTTCCAAAATCAATAGGGATCGTCTTTGAGCCGAAACAGGACCCTATACCAAATTTTAGGACAATCGGACTAAAACTGCGAGCTCTACTTTGCACACAAAAATACATCAACAGACAGACAGACAGGCAGACAGACGGACATCGCTAAATCGACTCAGAATTTAATTCTAAGCCGATCCGTATACTAAAAGGTTGGTCTATGATTACTCCTTCTTGGCGTTACATACAAATGCACAAACTTATTATACCCTGTACCACAGTAGTGGTGAAGGGTATAAATATGGGAAATATAAAGCTAGAGCAATTTTGATGCAAATGTACAAAAGTGCATTTATGATTTATCGGGCGATACATATGTATTCGAGATATAGGACAATTTGAGTAATATTTACAATTTTTGCTACTCAGCAGTTGGCGATTTTACAAGGATATTGGTTAAATCTCGCCAAGATATGTGGTCAAATGTGGGTTGTGATATATTATTTGGCCAATTCGGGAGATATTTCCACAAGTCGGAGCTTTATTTAAAATTCGACCATTCTGTGGAAAGTTTGGCATTACAGTGTGTAGATATGGGGAAATCATCACAGAATTTTGTGTAAAATGTGGGTATTTTGGCCATATTAGATCAAGATGGCACACTTAAATAGCATATTAAATGTATTCTCTGTGGAAACTATCGAGTCAATTGCAGGAAACTCCATTTGAAAATGGGTCTAAAATATGAAACATTCTACCATATTTCCCCTACTCTGGCGTAAATATGAAACGATTTTGACAAAATTTGGCATGCATAGTTAAAATAATAATCCTGGTATCTCAGCAAACGTTAAAACGTCTTGGTTTACAACACAAAAAAATAATTTTTCAAAGACATCGCTCCAGCGCACAAGAGTGTTTTGACAATGGCTAAAATCAACGAATTAAAGTACGAGTTGCTCGACCACCCACCTTATTCTCCTGATTTAGCTCCCAGTGACTTTTACTTGTTCCAAATCTAAAAAATATCCTTGCTGGCAATCATTTTACCTCAAATTTTGAAGACCTTGAGGAAAACTCTTTTAATCAAGGGATAGAATTGCTAGAAAAGCGTTCCCCAAAGTCAAAAGAGTATCCCCAACCACGAGAAAAAAATCCCCCGTTTGGGGAAAAATACCCTAATCAGACAACACTGCTCAGTATTGTTAGAATGTCTATGGTCAACGGCCGAAATGTTTGTCTGCCCAGCGGTTCAAAACTGACTTCAGGACATTTTCCCAATAATTTTCAGCATTTTTTTAAGTGACCATTGGCCAGTACGGCCCACACCATAATGCTCGGTGGCTATTGACTTCTGGTGTCCAATCGAAGGTGTATATTTTCAACTGAAACTGGTCAGTAGTAAACCCATCTCTACAAAAACACTTTTGTAATGGCTTTGGAAGTACTTTCAAATTTCTTTGCTGTGTAGTCTTATTCATATTTAAATCTTATTTGTATTGCACTATGCCAAATGTATATAATTAAAAATATTTAATTGTGTACGTTTGGCATCCCTAATTCATACACACCGCAGAGGTATGAATGAATTTCCAAAATCAAATTCATTCAACGATCAAATGTTATTCATTTCGAAACATTAACTACCTCATTTGTCAAAGACTTTATGGCATAGACAACAAAGGAACAAGTTGTCTGCTTGTAACAAAATTAATCATTCAACTAAAACTAAAAATTACGATATATTAGCAACCATAGAAAATCTTTAAACCCCGTAATGGATTAACTGTTACTTTAAATATAACGGGTGATTCAGGTTAAATTAAATTTTTAAATGATCTTTTTTTTAAGAATGTTGACATAAGTGTTGTTTAGACTCCTCACGGTTTATATATGACCAAGGACTTAAATCGGGAGATCAGTCTATACGCACAAAATAATATCAATTAATTTGATTGTCAATGCAATTAAAATTATGTTTAAATTTGAGCTAACAACGTAATTTGTAAATAAAATTACGATTTTAGTCACTTTAGCAACTAATTTTGTTATATCAACAAACATTTTATTATATCAACAAAAATTTTGTTGAACTTAAAATTTTTTCTGTAACAAAAATTTATTGTTAGCTCAAACACAATGCAACAATACCAAATTGTGGTTCTGAAAACCCTACAAAATCTAGACCCCAAATCGGAGGGCGGGTTTATAAGGGGGATATATCAAAATCGGAACACCTATTTATGGTCCTAAAAAACTTCTAGATTTTATATTTGAGGCAAATTGGATAAAAACTACGGTTTCTAGAAACTCAAGAAATAAAATGGTGAGATCGGTCTATATGGGAGCTAGATCAAACCATAGATCGATATTCGGCACACCTATTTGTGGTCCTAAAATATCTCTAGATTTCGAATTTCAAACAAATCGGACAGAATATACAGTTTCTAGACACCCAAGAAGTAAAATCGGGAGATCGGCCTATATGGGCGCTATAGCAAAATATCGACCGATACACACCATTTTTGACACACCTATTTTTGGTTCTAAAATTATTCTAAATTTTCAATTTCATACAAATCGGATAAAAACTACCGTTTCTAGAAGACAAAGACCCCAAATCGGGGGATCGGTTTATATGGGGGCTATACCAAAACATGCTTATATCGTCTTACAATTTCTCCTTAATCAAGAATATATACTTTATATAGTCGGAAATCGATATTTCGATGTGTTACAAAAGGACGACCACCATTTCAACACCCGTTGCACTGAATATGCATCGCTTCTAAGGGTGTGATCCGAATTCAGTGTTAGGGATGTGATTTGAAAAATTTTGTGATATTTTCATAAATAAATACTTTTTAAAATGTTTTATGATTTTTAATGCATTTTTGATTTGACCTCCAGAGCCCCTTGTAGGTGTAAAACTCATCCGATATGGTACATTGTGCTGATAAATGGCCGCTAACAACCATACCAAGCTTGACCATATCGGTGTCTATTTATATAGCCCCCAGATAAACCGATCCCAAATCACACATTGCCCATATCGGGTCATAATTGTATATAGCCCCCATATAAAGCGACTCCCATTTTTCAATTCTACATCTCTAATTACCGCGCAAATTTCATATTCACCCAACTAATTCCATTGTGAATGCCAGTTTTTAGTAGAACTTTCTACGCAATCCATGGTGGGGGGTAAATAAGATTCGGCTTGGCCGAACATACGGCCTTATATACTTGTTATGTCTACCATATTTCATAGAATTATTTCTTTATTAGATTAGAGAATTACTAAAATATACGCTATAAACTGTAGCATCGGTACCAGACCTGTGGTACACACAAAAAAATTTTTGATTCAATCACGAAATTAATTGATCCAATTAATTTTTTAATTGAAATATCTTCAATCACGAAAATAATAGTATCAATCACAGTTTTAATTTGGCATAGAAAAAATTCTTGATTAAAAATAAATAATTGATTTCATTTCAATTAATTTTTTAATTGTTTGAATTATAAATTTAATTGATGTTGATTGCAAAACTCAATTAATTTTTTAATTAAAAATGTCAATATTTTCAATTACTTTCTGAACTGGCTTAGAGTTTTTATTTGGAATAACAAATGATTTTTTGAAATACATTTTAATTATAAAACAAGTATATACGGCCGTAAGTTCGGCCAGGCCGAATCTTATGTACCCTCCACCATGGATAGCGTAGAAATTTCAATGAAAGACTGTCATCCACAAATTTCAAATCACTCAGATGAAATTTGCTCCTTCAAGAGGCTCCAAAACCAAATCTCGGAATCGGTTTATATGGGGGCTATAAATGATTATGGACTGATATGGACCACTATTGGCATGGTTGTTAAATATCATATACTACCACCACATATCAAATTTCAACCAGATCGGATGAATTTTGCTTCTACAAAAGGCACCGTAGGTCAAATCTGGCGATCGGTTTATATGGGAGCCATATATAATTATGGACTGATAGGAACCAATTCCTGCATGGTTGTTGGATACCATATACTAACATCACGTACTAATTTCAACCGAATGGGAAGAATTTTGCTCTTCCAATGTGCTCCGGAGGTCAAATCTGGGGATCGGTTTATATGGGGCCTATATATAATTATAGACGAATATCGACCAATTCTTGCATGGGTATTTGAGACAATATATATTTACATCACGTACTAAATTTCAACTGAATCACATGAATTTTGGTCTTCCAAGAGGCTCCCGAGGTCAAATCTGGTGATCGGTTTATATGGGGGCTAATATAATTATGGACCGATGTGGACCAATTTTTGCATGGTCATTAGAGACCATATACTAACATCATGTACCAAATTTCAGCTGGATCGGATGAAATTTGTTTCTCTTAGAGGCTCTGCAAGCCAAATCGGGGGATCGGTTTATATGGGGGCTATATATAATTATGGACCGATGTAGACCAATTTTTGCGTGGTTGTTAGAGACCATATACTAACACCATGTACCGAATTTCAGCCGGATCGGATGAAATTTGGTTCTCTTAAAGGCTCCGCAAGCCAAATCGGGGGATCGGTTTATATGGGGGCTATATATAATTATGGACCGATGTGGACCAATTTGTGCACGGTTGTTAGAGCCCATATACTAACACCATGTACCAAATTTCACCCGGATTGGATGAAATTTGCTTCTCTTAAAGGCTCCGCAAGCCAAATCGGGGGATCGGTTTATATGGGGGCTATATATAATAATGGACCGATGTGGACCAATTTGTGCACGGTTGTTAGAGCCCATATACTAACACCATGTACCAAATTTCACCCGGATTGGATGAAATTTGCTTCTCTTAGAGGAGCCGCAAGCCAAATTTGGGGCTCCGTTTATATGGGGGCTATACGTAAAAGTGGACCGATACGTAAAAGTGGACCTATTTGCAATACCATCCGACCTACATCAATAACAACTACTTGTGCCCAGTTTCAAGTGGATAGCTTGTTTCGTTCGGAAGTTAGCGTGATTTCAACAGACGGACGGACATGCTCAAATCGACTCAGAATTTCACCACAACCCAGAATATACTTTATGGGGTCTTAGAGCAATATTTCGATGTGTTACAAACGGAATGACAAAGTTAATATACCCCCATCCTAAAAAAAATATTAAAAGTTTGTCAATTGCGCATCCTAAAATTTAGGTTGTCCAATACCATACGACCTACATCAATAACAACTACGTGTACAAAGTTTAAAGTTGATAGATGGTTTCGTATAAAAGATATGGTATTAATATGGAATTCTTTTGTTCTCTTAAATCCTTTTATAATCGGCTCACTTTCCACTCATTTCGATATAAATTTCTTTACCGAAATTGAAAACTTAAATTATAATCGAATTTCTTTGATGATTAATTACTTTATCTGGTAAGCCAATTTACCACAAAAATGTCCTTAATGTAAGTCACATTGAACTGCATGCGTTTGTGTGTGACCCCAATTCATACGCCAAGTATTCAACACTGTTTAAATTTAAATCAAAAGAGTTGTCTGATTTCAATGCATGTCTGCAAAGGGTCTTAAATATTCAATAGAGCGTGTTTGCATTAATTTCATTGTCCTGAAGTTTATATGCTCTCGTAATTATTTCATTACAAACGATTGCACAAATGCTAAAAGCCCTCCGCCCTGACCACAGTGCAAGGCACTATCATAGTTGTTGGTGGTAATTGCAACTGCTCGAAATAACCGTTGAATTCTTTTAGCCGCGAAAATTTCGAGTTGAAACCTCTACTTCATTGGGATTTGGCAAATTGGGGAGACTGCAAAAGTTTGCAGTAAACATTAAAAATGGATAAAATATTTTATATATCTGGTCGTAGAATATAGCAAATTATTACTAATTAAAAATCGATCTGCGGGCTCTTAAAGTTGAGTTATTTTTTAGATAGCCAAATTAGGAGTCGATTAATCCACATCCGTTGCCTTTCCGTCTATAAAACTCATCTGCTTAAAATTTTCTAAATTGTAATTTAGTCCGTATTAGGGAGACTGTAAGATAAAAAGGCAGTTTAACATATAAATAAGCTAGAGACCATATTCTAACATTGGCGTTGCTAGCACGGTTGGTAGAATTCTACCAACAATGTTTGGTAGAATTCTTCATGATTTGGTAGATTTTGCAAAGTATTCTTAAGAGGTAAAAAAATGTTCTCTAGAAATAAAATTTTTACAAAATTTTCTATAAAACTAAAATTTTGACATAATTTTCTATAAATATAAAAATTTGACAAAATGTTCTATAGAAATAAAATCTTGACATAATTTTCTATAAATATAAAATTTTGACAAAAGTTCTATAGAAATAAAATTTTGGCTAAATTTTCTATAGAAATAAAATTTTGACAAAATTTTCTATAGAAATAAAATTTTGACAAAATTTTCTATAGAAGTAAAATTTTGACAAAATTTTCTATAAAACTAAATATTGACAAAATGTTCCTAAAAATTAAATGTTCGCAAAAAAATTTTATAAAAATAAAATTTCGACAAAATTTTCTTGCAAAATTTTATTTTTATAGAAAATTTTGTCAAACTTTTAGCTCTATAGAAAATTTTGTCAAAATTTTAGTTTTATGGAAATTTTTGTAAAAATTTATTTATAGTTTTTACAGAAAATTTTGTCAAAATTTTGTTTTTATAGAAATTTTTGTCAAAATTTTATTTCTATAGAAAACTAAATTTTGACAAAATGTTCTTTAAAAATAAAATTTTGACAAAATGTTCTATAAAAATAAAAAATTGACAAAATTTTCTATAAAAATAAAATTTTAACAACATTTTCTATAAACATAAAATCTTAACAAAATTTTCTATACAAATAAAATTTTGACAAAATTTTCTATAAAAATAAAATTTTGACAAAATTTGTATAAAAATAAACTTTTGACAAAATTTTCTTTAAAAATAAAATTTTGACAAAATTTTCCATACAAAAGAAAAAAAATTTAAAAAATTTCTATAAAAACAAAATTTTCTATGAAAATAAAATATTGACTAAATTTTCTATAAAACTAAATTTTGACAAAATGTTCTTCAAAAATAAAATTTTGACAAAATGTTCTATAAAAATAAAAGTTGACAAAATTTTCTATAAAAATAACGTTTTAACAACATTTTCTATAAACATAAAATTTTAACAAAATTTTCTATAAAAATAAAATTTTGATAATTTTTTTTAATAAAATTTTGACAAAATTTTCTATAAAACTAAATTTTGCCAAATGTTCTTTAAAAATGAAATGTTGGCAAAAAAAATTTTATAAAAATAAAATTTTGACAAAATTTTCTATAAAAATAAAATTTTGACAAAATTTTCTATAAAAATAAAATTTTTAAAAAATTTCTATAAAAACAAAATTTTCTATGAAAATAAAATTTTTACTAAATTTTCTATAAAAATAAAATGTGACAAAATTTTCTGTAAAAATAAAATTTTGACAAAATTTTCTATAAAAATAAAAGTTTCTATAAAAATAAAATTTTGACAAAATTTTCTATAAAACTAAAATGTTGACAAAATTTTCTATAAAAATTAAATTTTGACAAAATGTTCTATAGAAATAAAATTTTGACATAATTTTCTATAAATAAAAAATTTTGACAAAATTTTTTATAGAAATAAAATTTTGAAAAAATTTTCTATAAAAACAAAATCATTTTCTTTTAATTTTTTTTTAATTTTATTTTTATAAAAATTTTTTGCGAACATTTTATTTTTAAAGAACATTTTGTCAAAATTTAGTTTTATAGAAAATTTTGTCAAAATTTTAGTTTTACGGAAAATTTTGTAAAAATTTATTTATAGTTTTTACAGAAAATTTTGTCAAAATTTTGATTTTATAGAAAATTTTGACAAAATGTTCTTTAAAAATATAATTTTGACAAAATGTTCTATAAAAATGAAAAGTTGACAAAGTCTTCTATAAAAATAAAATTTTAACAACATTTTTTATAAACATAAAATTTTAACAAAATTTTCTATAAAAATAAAATTTTGACAAAATTTTCTATAAAAATAAAATTTTGACAAAATTTTCTATAAAATTAAATTTTTACAAAATTTTGTTTAAAACTAAATTTTGTCAAAATGTTCTTTAAAAATGAAATGTTCGCAAAACATTTTTATAAAAATAAAATTTTGACAAAATTTTCTTTAAAAATAAAATTTTCTATAAAAATAAAATGTTTAAAAAATTTCTATAAAAACAAAATTTTCTATGAAAATAAAATTTTGACTAAATTTTCTATAAAACTAAATTTTGACAAATGTTCTTTAAAAATAAAATATTGACAAAATGTTCTATAAAAATAAAAAGTTGACAAAATTTTCTATAAAAATAAAATTTAAGAACATTTTCTATAAACGTAAAATTTTAACACAATTTTCTAAAAAAAAAAATTTTTGACTAAATTTTCTATAAAAATAAAATTTTGACAAAATTTTCTATAAGAATAAAATTTTGACAAAATTTTCTATGAAAATAAAATTTTGACAAAATTTTCTATAAAAATAAAATTTTGACAAAATTTTCTTTAAAACTAATTTTTGACAAAATGTTCTTTAAAAATGAAATGTTCGCAAAACATTTTTATAAAAATAAAATTTTGACAATTTTTTTTTTAAATAACATTTTGACAAAATTTTCTATAAAAATAAAATGTTTAAAAAATTTCTATAACAACAAAATTTTCTGTGAAAATAAAATTTTGACTAAATTTTCTATAATACTAAAATTTGACAAAATTTCTTTAAAACTAAAATTTTGACAAAATTTACTATAAAAATAAAATTTTGACAAAATGTTCTTTAAAAATAAAGTTTTGACAAAATTTTCTATAAAAATAACATTTGGCAAAATTTTCTATAAAAATAAAATTTTGACAAGATAGGCTAAAAGTTATTTAAAATTTTGTGTAGTTGGTTTAAAGTTTTTTATAATTATATATCATATCAAATTAGATCTGTAAATTTTTAATCGGGCTGCGCGATTTACACTCAAATCACAACAGAGGCCAAATGTTTACTCCGGTTTACTTGAAAATTTGCACAGGGTGTAGAAAAAATATTCTATGTACGTGTGACAAATTTGGTTGAAATCGGTTGAGATTTAGATATAGCTCCCATATATATATATATTGTGCGATATCCAATTAACTTGATATTTTACACAGAAAATATATTTTATATTCTATTTAAGTGCGTCAAATTTAATCCAATTCGATTGAGATTTTGATAAATCCTCCATATATTTGTTCTTCCGGTTTAGGCAAATATTGCCAAAATACCCACATTTTACATAAACTTCTGTCATGATTTCCCCATATCCCCCAACTTAATCGAAAAAATCATAAAGTGCAATTTTCATCTTTTGATATGCAAAATCTTGTATTTAGAACAATTTGTACCAATATAAACATATTTAAATATAATAAAATATTTAACTGGAAAGGAATTGATTTTTAATTCGGTCATGACTATTATCAAGGTTGGGCAACACAACCGAATTATGAAGGTAAACGCAATCAATGTCGTCGGCAGACCCAACCAACACAATATGTGATATTAGTTGTGTCGACCGAATCATTCGGGTGATACAACTGCCAACTGATAGTAGCTGCAACTGCCAAAAGGAGGTTGGCAGTAAATTCGGTTATCACAACCAATCCGTATTCTCTGTGTACACACTGTAATGCCAGACAATCCACAGGATGGTTGAGATTTGAATAAAGCTCCGATCTGTGGAAATATCGCCCGACTTGGCCAAATAACCCACAGAAAAAAAATCATGAACATTTTTTCAATTAGCATATTAAAAATGATCAATTAAAAATTTAATTGATTCAACAAATTTTTTAATTGAAACAAAAATAAATCACAAAATTAGTATCAATTAATAATATCAAGCCTATTTAAATTTTAATTGTAGAGTTTTTTTCGAAGTACAAAAAATTGTCACCAAATCGGTTAAATATTTGTATATGGGAATATAAAACTTCATGTAACTCCCAATGTCCGTGAAGTTAAAGCAGTGTTGCCAGGTGATTTTTGATTCTTCCCCCCAAATCTTAAGAAAAAAACCCCTAAATTGGTCTAATCTTTTTTCAAAAACCCCCAAAAAATTTCAGAGTATAAAAGTACAAAAAGCGGTCCCAAAATTACGTGAAAAAAATCCTGTAGTGATACACTTTAAAAATTAATTTAACACAAATATATATCCTGAAAGAAGAGTTCTTTCCTGAGAAACGAAATTCTAGAAAAACTAAGTTTTCTTTTGATGCTAAATTTTTTTTTCGTTTGAAGTAATTAAAAATAAAATTTGCTATTTAAGAAAATACTTTAAAACAAAAGAGATTTTCGTTTGTTTAAAATTTCATCCCTGAAAAATTATTTTTTTATGGATGTATACATGTATATCAATATGTATATCAATTTAAAAAGCGGGCTTACTCTTAAAAAGCTTTCAGCTGCTAAGTTAAAATACGATTGTTTTTAATTTTGTCAAATATTAAAAATGCCCTTTCAACAGAAGAGTTTAAAAAAGATAACGAGAATAATGCTATTGGATACTTGTTTGTATTTAGGATCTTCTTGTTGACTTTCCGCATCTTTTTTCTCATAACTCATGCTAGAATTGTTCCGAATTTGCTTGAGAATTGCTCCACTTTATAAGGTCTAAAATAATTTTTTACCCCCAAAAATCCCCCCAAATAAATTTTACCCCTAAAAATCCCCCTAAACGTGAAAAAACCCCTAAAATTGGGGGGAAACCCCCTAACCAGGCAACATTGAGTTAAAGTAAACTTTATCTTAGCGGAGACATAAAACGAGATATGTTCAGTTGGTACAACAGCTCAGCTAAATAATGAACATAGCTCAGTCACGTATGTACGAAAAATGAATATTAAATAAAATTATGATTTTTTAATACAAAAACTATTGTCAGCAGACGAAGGTAAAACAATATAATAGAAATATGTATGATGCACTGAAACCTTTTAAAGATTTACTGAATATCTCACAGATTTGGGCAAAAATTGCGTTATAAAACTGAAAGTCAGATTTTAGTATTTGAGCCACATGGCAAAAAAAAGATACGAATCTGAAATCAGTTTATCCGATTGGTTAACAGTTTTTGAGAAAATTGGGTCTTAAGCTGAAAGTCAGATTTTAGTATTTGGGCCGCTGTGCCAAAAAACGGCATGGGGGGAATGAACCAAGCACTTGTGGAGACAGCTCTCCACGAGTAGAATACGAATCTGAAATCAGTTTATCCCATTGGTTAACAGGTTTTGAGAAAATTGGGTCTTAAGCTGAAGGTCAGATTTTAGTATTTGGGCCACTGTACCAAAAATCGGCATGGTGGGAATATACCAAGCACTGGTGGAGACAGCTCTCCACGAGTAGAATACGAATCTGAAATCAGTTTAACCGATTGGTTAACAGTTTTTGAGAAAATTGGGTCTTAAGCTGAAAGTCAGATTTTAGTCAAATTTTAGTATTTCGGCCACTGTACCAAAAATCGGCATGGGGGGGAATATACCAAGCACTGGTGGAGACAGCTCTCCACGAGTAGAATACGAATCTGAAATCAGTTTATCCGATTGGTAACAGTTTATGAGAAAATTGGGTCTTAAACTCAAACTTAGATTTTAGTCCGATTTTAGTATTTGAGTCAACTGTGAAGGAGTTGAAATGGTAACAAAAATTTTGGTCTACCTAGGGGTGAAGGGTATAATACGTCTTCACCCAGCTCGACTTTAGACTTGTTTTTTTTACTTGTTTTTACGGAAAATTTTTAGCGTCAAAAGAAAACGTTGCTCATCTAAAAATTCATTTCTCGGAAAAGAAAACTACCTAGCAAAAAAAAGCGTCGCCAAAAAAGTAATGAAAATGTTCTTTTTGGATCCGGAAGTGGTGCAAAATTGACGCAGAAGCGATGAATTTAACATGGGCTTGTCATAGGACGGAAGTCCTCCACTTCAACAGCCGATAGACTGTATTTTCATCACTTCTTTAGGTGTGATCCGAATTCAATGTTTTGAATGTAAATTAAAAAATTCTGTGATATTTTGTAAATAAATAATTTTTATAATTTTTTATAACTTTTAATAAATTCTAACGCTTGTCTGAAACGTTTCGCCTCAAATATTTTCAAAAATGCACAATTTTTTCAGATTGGATTTAGCATTTTTTTCGACAAAATTTAAATAATTTGTACCATTTATGAATTCTTAAACTGTTTTTAACAAATTTAACAAATATGAAAAAAACATATTATAAAAAATTGAATGAAAAGAACTTCCTGTGTAGTTAAAATAAAGAACATCATTGGCAGTACATCTTCTGGAAGAGCTTTTAAAGTTGTGTCATTCATTCTTTCTTTCTTTCAGTGTGCTTTGGACAATATTTTTGGCAGTGTAAATACTTTATATAGTTGAAATTATGTAATACGTTTCATCTTTTGGTGGGGTATATGATATGAAACCCATATCAACAATTTTTAGCACATATTTTCACGCGTCTAGAAATGTTTTAGTTGCTTAAGGGTTAAATTTGCCTTATATGAAAAAATCGTATCGCATAAAACATGACACCAAGTTAAAAGAGTTGTGTAATAAAATCCAGTCATTCTGTTGTACAATGAATTCCATCCAGTCCATAGACAAGTATGAGGACTTCAGGTAGTACCAGACTGAAGCTCATTCTATTATACTGTCCCGTAATATGACAAACTGTCGCAGTGACCCCGGTGAATAATGTTTTCACGGTCTTATTTTAAAGGTTAAAATGTTTTTAAAATATTTACACAATTATGTGCGCTGTATATTATATTGTACACAGAGAGTATATTGTCGCGAAGCATGGGAGCATAAATTAAGCATAATTGCAATTTCATTAAGCTTACCTCGCACAGACATAATACACACGTATACACTACACTAATACATATATACAAAAGAACAATCCGAATATATTCACACATGCAAATGCCAGACTCAATGCTGTCCTCTCAAATAAGGACATATAAGGACATAGGTATGTAGCGTAGCATTTATGCCTGAAAACATGCCTATGATCATCGCAATGCGTGGAGAATTTTTGCAATATTTGTTGCAACATAATGCCCAGTAAATGGGTATAATTTTAATTTATTTCTTTTATAATATAAATTAAACGAAATGTGGGCGTGTATACCTCTCGTGTATTCTCTTATCAAATATTACATTTTTTTTAATGAATTACTGTGGACAGTTGAATAGCATTAAGTCTTTCATTAAATCCAAAAAGATTCGAAATGCTTCAATAGTTTTGGTAGGAATTTTAAGTGTATAAATAAATGGCGTTCTTTCAACACCTTTAATGGAATTGTATGTAAAACTTGTATGTCCAAGAGATTTTCAATATTCTGAACAGATTAATTAAAATAAGATAAGATACTTTACTTCATAAAGTATACTCTAAATCACTCCTACTGAATAAGTAAACATTGTTTGTGGGGTATCAATGGTATAGGTTTGGGGATAAACCGTATTCCCATATTTAAGAACATTAAGGGGTACATGGGAGTTTTATCACAATCTGAGCAGAAATTTCTGATATTAGGAGCCATTGTTGACTTTGAACACGCAGAGAAGGAATATGATCACCCCAACCATGTTTCAAGAGCACAATGTAACTTTTTCACGGAAAACATGTAACATGTTTGTCGAAACCATGTTATTTTCTCGGAAATAATATATCTGAAAGCATGTTATGTGTGACGAGAAAAGAATATTTTTGCGCCCAAAATGTCACATGGTTGCCGTGAAAAAGTAACATGGTGCTCTTGAAACATTTTTGAGGCGATCATATTCCTTCTCTGGGTGAACCTACAGAGTTAGTATGCCACTAATATTGAGTCATTATTAAAAAAGAGGAAATCGCTCAATAAGTTGGGTAATAAATCCAAATTTCTGAAAATAGGGCAATATATTTTTCTAATAGCTACATGTAAGTCTAAATACGATCGGCTACTACATGTACGTTTGACATTTGAGCAACATTGGTTAATAAATAAGAGCATTATGGCCAAGTTTGGGAAAATCGATCGATGCATATATATGGGAACTATATCTAAATCTGAACCGATTGGGATGATATTTTTATACCGTCCACCATAGGATGGGGGGTATATTAACTTTGTCATTCCGTTTGTAACACATCTAAATATTGCTCTAAGACCCCATAAAGTATATATATTCTGGGTCGTGGTGAAATTCTGAGTTGATCTGAGCATGTCCGTCCGTCCGTCTGTTGAAATCACGCTAACTTTCGAACGAAACAAGCTATCGACTTGAAACTTGGCACAAGTAGTTGTTATTGATGTAGGCCATATCGGTCCACTTTTACGTATAGCCCCCATATAAACGGACCCCAAAAATTGGCTTGCGAGGCCTCTAAGAGAAGCAAATTTCATCCGATCCGGCTGAAATTTGGTACATGGTGTTACCATCTGACCTCTAACAACCATGCAAAAAGTGGTCCACATCGGTCCATAATTATATATAGCCCCCATATAAACCGATCCCCCGATTTGGCTTGCGAGGCCTCTAAGAGAAGCAAATTTCATCCGATCCGGCTGAAATTTGGTACATGGTGTCAGCATATGATCTATAACAACCATGCAAAATTGGTCCACATCGGTCCATAATTATATATAGCCCCCATATAAACCGATCCCCCGATTTGGCTTGCGAGCCCTCTAAGAGAAGCAAATTTTATCCGATCCGGCTGAAATTTGGTACATGGTGTTAGTATATGGTCTCTAACAACCATGCAAAATTGGTCCACATCGGCCCATAATTATATATAGCCCCCATATAAACCGATCCCCCGATTTGGCTTGCGAGGCCTCTAAGAGAAGCAAATTTTATCCGACCGGCTACAATTTGGTACATGGTGTTAGTATATGGTCTCTAACAACCATGCAAAAATTGGTCCACATCGGTTCATAATTATATATAGCCCCCATATAAACCGATCACCTGATTTGACCTCCGGAGCCTCTTGGAAGACCAAAATTCATCTGATTCAGTTGAAATTTGGTACGTGGTATTAATATATGGCCTCAAGCTCCCATGCAAAAATCGGTCGAAATCGGTCCATAATTATATATAGGCCCCATATAAACCGATCCCCAGATTTGACCTCCAGAGCCCCTTGGAAGAACAAAATTCTTTCCATTCGGTTGAAATTTGGTACGTGATGTTAGTATATGGTATCAAACAACCATGCAGGAATTGGTTCCTACTAGCCCATAATTATATATAGCTCCCATATAAACCGATCCCCAGATTTGACCTCCGGTGCCTTTTGGAGAAGTAAAATGCATCCGATCTGCTTGAAATTTGGTACGTGGTGATCGCATATGATATTTAACAACCATGCCAAAAGTGGCCCATATCAGTCCATAATCATCTATAGCCCCATATAAACCGATCCCAAGATTTGGTTTTGGAGCCTCTTGGAGGAGCAAATTTCATCAGAGTGAGTTGAAATTTGGTACATTGTGCTAGTATATGGTCGTTAACAACCATGCCTAACTAGGTCCATATCGGTCTATAGTTATATATATCCCTCAGATAAATCGATTTCCAATCACACAAAAATTGGTCAATATGAAGTTCATAATTGTATATAGCCCCTATATAAGTGACCCCCATATTTCAATTCTGGCTCTCTACGTACCGTGCAAAAAGTCCATATCGATTCGTAATTATTTGTAGACTTAACTATACATAACTTTTTTGTCTAATATATATCACAATTTAGAAAACGATGTTAAGAAGTTTTAAGATACCACAACCCAAGTATTTCGATTGTGGATGACAATCTTTCCTAGAAGTTTCTACGCAATCCATGGTGGAGGGTACATAAGATTCGGCCTGGCCGAACTTACGGCCGTATATACTTGTCCAGATTTGGTTGATACTACAGAAGGTTACTTTATGCTATATTAGAGTAAGATGCACATAGAATCAGTGCTGTAGAATATTAGAGTAAGCCAAATTTGAGTAAGATCGGTTTATAAATAAATAATAAGGGTTTTATGAACCGATCGACTCAGAATCACCTCCTGAGTCGATCTAGCCCTTGGTGTCCGTCCGTCCATGTATTTGTTGTTCGCAGGATTCCGGTCGCAATTATTAACCGATTTTGATGAAATTTGGAATGTGGCGCTTCTTTGGCACATGGACGAACGCTATTGAAAAAAATCTGATCAAATTTAGATATAGCTCCCACATATGTTAGCTATCGACCGATAAATCATAAATACACTTTTGCGAAATTGCCTTAAAATTGCTTCAGATGTAAATGTTTCCCATATTTTTATACTCACCACCATAACATAGAATGGTGATGGGGGTACAATAAGTTTGTCATTCCGTGTGTAACACATCGAAATATCGATTTCCGACTATATAAAGTATATATACTCTTGATCAGGGAGAAATTCTAAGACGATATAAGCATGTCCGTCTGTCCGTCTGTCTGTTGTAATCACGCTACAGCCTTCAATAATGGCGCTATCGTCCTGAAATTTGGCACAGATTCGTTTTTTGTTTGTAGGCAGGTCAAGTTCGAAGATGGGCTATATCGGTCCAAATTTCTATATAGTCCCCATATAAACCGACTTCCCGATGTGGGGTCTTGGGCTTTTAAAAACCGTAGTTTTTATCCAATTTGCCTGAAATTGAAAATCTAGAGGTACTTGAGGACCATATAAAGGTGTGCCGAAAATGGCGCCCATCGGTCCATATTTTAGTATAGCCCCCATATAGACCGACCTCCTGATTTTGCTTCTTGGGCTTCTAGAAACTGTATTTACTATCCGATTTTCCTGTAATTTGAAATCTAGAGGTATTTTGGGACCAAAAAGAGGTGTGTGGAAAATGGTTCGTATCGATCCATGGTTTGGTATAGCCCCCATATAGACCGATCTCCTGATTTTGCTTCTTGGGCTTCTAGAAACTGTATTTACTATCCGATTTACCTGAAATTGCAAATATAGAGGTATTTGAATACCATAAAGAGGTGTCGAAAATGGTCCGTATCGGTCCATGTTTTGGTATAGCCCCATATTGACTGATCTCCCAATTTTGCTTCTTGGGCTTCTAGAAACTGTATTTCCTACCCGATTTGCCTGAGATTGAAAATCTAGAAGTATTTTAGGACCATAAAATGATGTGCCGAAAATGGTCCGTATCGGTCTATGTTTTGGTATAGACGCCATATAGACCGATGTCCCGATTTTTATTCTTGGGCGTCTATAAGCTGTATTTACTATCCGATTTTCCTGTAATTTGAAATCTAGAGGTATTTTGGGACCACAAATCGGTGTGCCGAAATTGAGGTGTGTCGGTCCATTTTGTGGTATAACCCCCATATTGACCGATCTCCCGATTTTACTTCTTGGGCGTCTAGAGACTATATTTTCTAGCCGATGTGTTTGAAATTGAAAATCTAGAGGCATTTTAAGATCACAAATTTGTGTGTCGCAAATGGTGCCTATCGGTCCATGTTTTGGTATAGATCCCATATAAATCTATCTCCCGACTTTATGTCTGGGGCTTCTAGAATCCGTAGTTTTTATCCAAATTGCCGGAAATTAGAAATCTAGAGGTATTTTAGGACCATATCGAGGTGTGTCGAAAATGGTCCGTATTGGTTCAAGTTTTGGTATAGCCCCTATATAGACTGATCTCCTGATTTTATTTCTTGGGCTCCTAGAATTCGTAGTTTTCACCCAATTCGTCTGACCCCCATTTTCATGAAGCTCCATTAGTGTTCCGTTAGCTAACGAACTTTTAAACCGTGCTATGGATATATCTGTCATCTTGCCTATATATTCCATATTTCAGTTAGGAGCTTAACTGCTGAAAATTTTTCAGTTATAATTAACCGGAGAGAAGATATTTCCATTTTATTTTCTGTTAACTGACAGTTAAACCCTAACGGAGCTTCATGAAAATGGGCGTGAAAGTGAAATTCAAGAGGTATTTGTGGAACATTAAGAGGTGGTGACCTAACTCCCGAATTTATTTCTAGGACTTCAGGAATCCGGCTGATCACAAATAGGTCAGCCGAATATGTGGTGTGTCGACCCATGTTTGAATATAGCCTCCACATAGACCGATCTCAAGATTTAACGCCTTGGGCTTCTAGAAACCGTAGTTTTTATCCGATTTGCACAAAAATGTAAATATACTGGAATTTTAGACCTCAAAACTCTATATTGCATTCATTTTTACCGGTCCGTTTGGTAAAGCATCGATATAGACCGATTTATTTTCTTGAGGGTACACCCAAAGAAAAAATATTTTCCTCCGGAATGAAATTTTAGACAATGATCATGAAAATTTCTTGAAAATGAAAGTAAAATTTCCAGATTTTACTCATCGTATTCATTTAAATAATGGCGGAAAAAATTTACAGATTTAAAATTTCAAATCAAGGCGTTATTTCATCATATACACGATATGTTTATGATTTCTCTAAAGCTCAAATAAAAATGGTTCTCATAAATCCAGAATCTGATCTAGTCTTCATAGGTAGAATCTGGTTGAACTGATTTGCTTGGGAGAAAATTTGTTATCAAACCCCCTAAAATTCTATGTATTATCACGAAACCAGCTACAACGAAGAGTTTTCAAAGTAAACTATTATATTTGATTCATGGTGGAGGGTATTTAAGATTCGGCCTGGCCTAACTTACTGCTTTATATACTTGGTTTTACTAACATTATTTTCCACCCCAGGGGATTAGCCGACTGAAATTTTAAGTGTACAGTTTTTTTTTATAGAAGTCTAACAAATTTTGTCCAGATCGAGTCAGATTTAAATGTATGTATAGGAGAACAAAAACCTTTATATATAGCACCCAACACAATTGACGGATTTGATATGGTATCGAAAATGTGGATCTACAATGTGGTGAAGGGTATATGTTAATATAGTCGGCTCCGCTTGATTTTAGACTTTCCTTAATTGTTTTTCTTTTTACAAAACAACATATTTCGAGTCATGGTTATTTGTCGAAAAGCAGATCAAAATAATCGCATATTTAACTTCAGTTGTTTTTTTTTTTTAGTCAATGAAGATTCAATGCGACAAAACAGTATAATTTTTCATTTGTCACTAGATTACTACTCTTTGTCGTTTAGGTGGACTACACAATTTATGCACGCTTCGCTACACTACATTCTGCAACAATTTAATCTCTTTTCATTTAAAATTTAATAACACTAATAGTAGATTTTGTATTCTTTCTAGGCGGGCGACATACCCCGAATTGTAAGGTAAGTCAAAATCTCATGTTGTTTTTCTTAATCAATTAGCCTAAATACTCTCGATCAAAACAAATCGAAAATTTCCTGATTTGATATATCTACATTTTGGCCGAGGACTATTTCGAACAGAATGACACTGAAACTTATATAATTCCTTCACTGTTCGAATCCTTTTTACTGAAGACAAGCGTCTTTACATTTAGTACATGAATGAATTTTTCCAAATATTTTAATATGCTATAACTATTCGTTCCAAAATTCCATTAAAATCTGGAAATAATCGAAGAAGGAGCTTAATTCGTTATCAGCTCCCAAAAAAATCGAGCTTCCATCCAAATCCATCCTAGAACGAAAAGGTACATAATTCGTGATCATCCACCCCCAAAAAATAAAAAAATTTCATCCAAATACTGGAAAAATCGAAATTTGTACACAGAGAATACAGATTGGTTGTGATAACCAAATTTATTGCCAACCTCCTTTTGGCAGTTGCACCAACTATCAGTTGGCAGTTGTGTCACCCGACAAATTCGGTCGACTCAATCGAATTATATGAACTCCAACTAATACTATATATGGAGTTGGTTGTATCAGACGATGGCATTTGTCGTTGTTCCCTTCATTTGGTTGTGTCACCCAACCCCAATAAAAAACAAGTAAGGAAAGTCTAAAGTCGGGCGGGGCCGACTATATTATACCCTGCACCACTTTGTAGATCTAAATTTTCGATACCATATCACATCCGTCAAATGTGTTGGGTGCTATATGGTTAGGTTTGTCCCAAATACATACATTTAAATATCACTCGATTTGGACAGAATTTGATAGACCTTTACAAAATCTATAGACTCAAAATTTAAGTTGGCTAATGCACTAGGATGGAACACAATTTTAGTAAAAAAATATGGGAAACATTTAAATCTGAAGCAATTTAAAGGAAACTTTGCAAAAGTTTATTTATGATTTATCGCTCGATATATACGTATTAGAAGTTTAGGAAAATTAGAGTAATTTTTACAACTTTTCGACTAAGCAGTGACCATTTAACACGGAAAATGTTGGTATTTTGACCATTTTTGTCGAAATCAGAAAAACATATATATGGGAGCTATATCTAAATCTGAACCGATTTCAATCAAATTTGGCACACATGGCTATATTACTAATTGTACTCCTAGTGCAAAATTTCAACCAAATTGGGCCAAAACTCTGTCTTCCGTGGCCATATAAGTCCATATCGGGCAAAAAATATATATGGAAGCTATATCTAAATCTATCTATCAATACTATCAATTTTACTACTTGTGCAAAATTTCAAGCTAATCGGGATAAAACTCTGGATTCTGGGTCCATATAAGTCCATATCGGGCGAAAGATATATATATGGGAGCTATATCTAAATCTGAATCGATTGCAACCAAATTTGGCACGCATAGCTACAATGCTAAATCTACTCCCTGTGCAAATTTCAACCAAATTGGGCCAAAACTCTGGCTTTTAGGACCATATTAGTCCATATCGGGCGAAAGATATATATGGGAGCTATATCTAAATCTGAACCGATTTCAATCAAATTTTGCACACTTGATTATACGACTAAGTGTTATGTTTGTACAAAATTTCAAGCAAATCGGTATAAAACTCTGGCTGCTGGGTCCATATTAGTGCATATCGGGCGAAAGATATATATGGGAGCTATATCTAAATCTAAACCGATTTCTTCCAAAATCAATAGGGTTCTATTCTGACCCAAATTAGGAACACGTGCCAAATTTGAAGGCGATTGGACTTAAATTGCGACCTAGACTTTGATCACAAAAATGTGTTCACAGACAGACGGACGGACGGACGGACGGACAGACGGACAGACGGACAGACGGACATGGTTATATCGACTCAGGGACCCACCCTGAGCATTATTGCCAAAGACACCATATGTCTATCTCGTCTCCTTCTGGGTGTTACAAACATATGCGTCAACTTATAATACCCTGTTCCACAGTGTGGCGCAGGGTATAATTAATTTCATTTAAATTTTATTTTTTTTTTTATTTGGTTTAAATACATTTAAATATTTGTATTAAATATGTATAGCTAAATACAATGTATGATAACAATTAATGTCCCTAAAATTTTTTAGCGGTTGGGTACACAAAATTTAATACACACCCCATTATGACCTTCAGTTGAAAGTCGACTTTTTATACCCTGCTCCACACTGTGGAACCTCAAATTTGGCACAAGTATGTGTTTTGGCTCAGAATAGATCCCTATTGATTTTGGAAGAAATCGGTTCAGATTTAGATATAGCTCCCATATATATATTTCACCCGATATGGACTTATATGGCCCCAGAAGCCAGAGTTTTACCCTAATGTGCTTAAAACTTTGCACAAGAAGAACAATTAGTACCATAATCAAGTGTTCCAAATTTTATTGAAATCGGTGTAGATTTAGATATAGCTCCCATATATATCTTTCGCCCGATATGGACTAATACGGTCCCAGAAACCAGAGTTTTAGCCCAATTTGGTTGAAATTGTGCACAGGGAGTAGAATTAGCATTGTAGCTATGCGTGCCAAATTTGGTTGAAATCGGTTCAGATTTAGATATAGCTCCCATATATAGCTTTCGCCCGATTTACACTCATATGACCACAGAGGCCAATTTTTAACTCCGATTTAGCTGAAATTTTGCACAGGGAGTAGAATTAGCATTGTTGATATGCGCGCCAAATTTGGTTGAAATCGGTTCAGATTTAGATATATCTCCCATATATAGCTTTCGCCCGATTTACACTCATATGACCACAGAGGCCAATTTTTTTGCTCCGATTTAGTTGAAATTTTGCACAGGGAGTAGAATTAGTATTGTAGCTATGTGTGCCAAATTTTGTTGAAATCGGTTCAGATTTAGATATAGCTCCAATATATAGCTTTCGGCCGATTTACACTCATATGACCACAGAGGCCAATTTTTTGCTCCGATTTAGTTGAAATTTTGCAAAGGGAGTAGAATTAGCATTGTAGCTATGCATGCCAAATTTGGTTGAAATCAGTTCAGATTTAGATATATCTCCCATATATCGCTTTCGACCGATTTACACTCATATGACCACAGAGGCCAATTTTTAACTCCGATTTAGTTGAAATGTTGCACAGGGAGTAGAAGTAGCATTGGTGCTATGCGTGCCAAATTTGGTTGAAATCGGTTAAGATTTAGATATAGCTCTCATATATATGTTTTTCTGATTTCGACAAAAATGGTCAAAATACCAACATTTTCCTTTTAAAATCGCCACTGCTTAGTCGAAAAGTTGTAAAAATGACTCTAATTTTCCTAAACTTCTAATACATATATATCGAGCGATAAATCATAAATAATTTTTTTGAAGTTTCCTTTAAATTGCTTCAGATTTAAACGTTTCCCATATTTTTTTACTAACATTGTGTTCCACCCTAGTGCATTAGCCGACATAAATTTTGAGTCTATAGATTTTGTAGAAGTCTATCAAATTCTGTCCAGATCGAGTGATATTTAAATGTATGTATTTGGGACAAACCTTTATATATAGCTCCCAACACATTTGACGGATGTGCTATGGTATCGAAAATTTAGATCTACAAAGTGGTGCAGGGTATAATATAGTCGGCCCCGCCCGACTTTAGACTTTCTTACTTGTTTAAATATTAAAATGCCTAAAAATGGACCCGTATTACTAGTTTGTGCATATAAGTTATTTTTGGTCGCTATAAGTTATTTTGGTTTGGACAAGCAAGCCAATTGTGAAACCACAAGTGATGAACTTCTTCTTATTGCTGAGTGCGCCCCAATAGTGTGTTAGGCATTATGAAAAATAAATAACCTTTGAGTGTTCGGCCGAATCTGGCCCATGGCCCTTTGTATCCATTTGGGTTCGTTGTACAACGTTGACATATTGGATTATTGTTTAAAAATAAATCAAATAAGATTAGTTAGATTTTGGTGCACTCATGTTTATAAAAAACAGTTCAGAACCTACCACTTTATTCACAACGACATCCCTGTGAGATTCCAAGTACACAAAGCATCCTGGAGATATATAATTAAATCCGATTGGGGTGTGGTACGTATGATTATTTATGCCCTATAATATACCCATCATAAATGATCCACTTCTATATCGTGACATATCTTTTACTTACGTCCTTTAATTACAGCCGGCCATCATGAAAAGAACGCTTTGAACATCATTGCGGATGTCACTTTGCAGTGGTTTAAAAATCGTGACGTTTAATTGAAAAAAAATAGATGTCTTCTTTGAGCACCAAATAATTAACAAAAATTGAAGTGACATTTAAAAATATTTCAAATAGGATTCGGTTGTGAATACTGTATGTCAGTGCTGATTGCTAAATGGCAGTTACGAAATTTATTTAAAGTTGGTTGCGGCAACAGAATTCGAAACAAATGCTTCAAAATATATAGATTTTGTTGCTTCAACCATTTGTCTTGTATCACAAACGAAATTCTATTGAAATGATTGCCAAATGATAGTAAGCATGAAAAGATGATTGCATTAAAGAAAATAGGTTGACACGCCTAATATATAATTCTAAATGATGAATTTTCATTATCAGAACCGATTTCCAACCAAATTGTTCTCTGTGTGTAGGAGAGTCATTTTTCTTCCCTGCATGCAAAAAGGCCGTTTCAGCGAGTTCGTCATTTAATCGTAAAAAAACTCAATTTGCATATTAGTAGATCCAAATCACTCATTGGATGAAATAACCAGAACGTACCCGCAATCTCCAGCAACTTCAAGAGATTTAAGGAAAAGCAATGTGGAGGCTCATTTTCTATTTATTTGGTCAATGCATAATAATATTCCCATCTTTGTATATGACTTCTCAAACGTATAGGAATATATTTAACCAATCTTTGAAATTTGTTGTCCAATATTCCTGTTTATCACTCTGCATCCAGAGCAAATGTCGGTTCTTCATTAGTATATCTTGCGGTCCAGTTTTAAAGACAAATATAATTAAGCGGTCTTGAGCTTTTCATATTTATAGTGGTTTAGAATTGAAATTTGAAAAATTAATTTTTTTTCGGCTATAAATTAGTAATGACAACAATGAAATTTGACCAATAATTCAATTTACATTCGGCTGTGTATATCTAATCTAAGTTGTGATTATTAACTGTTAGTTACTAATCTGATTTCAAGTAGGTCGTATTGACTGATATTCTGAAAAATTTTTTTTTAAATAGAGACACTTGGTTACTACAACTATTTATCATGCATCACAAATGAAAATCCATTCCAATTATCACCAAGTGGTAGAAATGACGAAAAAATGTTAGGAAAAAATGAATGTACATTGACCCAACTATCATTGAGCTCTAAATGTGGAATTTTCATTATAACGATCAATTTCCAACCAATCTATTCTCTGTGTGTATATACTTTAAATTATACATCCTAGAGCGGAAAAGCGGTTAATTAGAGATTTTGCTATATATCTATATGAACAATTTGAAAGCCTAGACTGAAAAACAGCATACATGTTCCTAACATCTTAATCATAACACAATTGATTTGGGTATTGATTCCGAGCCAAATAAGAGGAGAATTGAAGCAAGGACACATTTAAGATACAATTTTGTTTTAATCTTGAGTTTTGAGTATTTGATTATACACTGGAAAAACAGTGAATCCGCCAGGAAGAAAAATTTTGGTTAATTTTAGAAAATTAAGATTATTTTTAGAAAATTTTAACTAAACGGTATTGCAAGCGCTGACATCACGCTGATATCATAAACATACACACAAAAAATTTTTTTTTCTGATTCAATCACGAAATTAATTGATCCAATTAATTTTTTAATTGAAATGTCTTCAATCACAGAAATGATAGTATCAATTAAAAAATTAATTGACAGTCAATTAAAAACTTAATTGATCCAATTTAATATTTAATTGATACTATTCATTTGTGTGATTGATTTTTATTTCAATTAAAAAATTTGTTGAATCAATTAAATTTTTAATTGAATATCTTTTAAAACTCAATTAAGATTTTAATTGGAAAAATTTTCGTGAAATTTTTTTCTGTGTAAGTAAATATTTTTCTACCAATTCAAAAAAAAATATTAGAGTTAATTAATTTTTTTCACTTCACAAAAAAGGCCGATTAAATACGTATATAATTCAGTTTGACAAAATTTTCTATAGAAATAAAATTTTGACAAATTTTGATAAAATTCTGACAAAATTTTCTATAGAAATAAAATTTTGACAAAATTTTCTATAGAAATAAAATTTTGACAAAATTTTCTATAGTAATAAGTTTTTGACAAAATTTTCTACAGAAATAAAATTTTGACAAAATTTTCTATAGTAATAAATTTTTGACAAAATTTTTTACAGAAATAAAATTTTGTTTTTTTTTTCTTTTTTTTTATCGACTTTTTAGTTGTCTAATGTAAATCAGTAACTAATTATGACCTCGAGCTTGATTAGTTACTGATTTAAATTAAAAAAAAAAAAATTTTTGGTAGATTATTTTTGGGGATCGGTTACATATAACTATAGACCGATATGGACCAATTTTGGCTTGGTTATTAGAGGTCATATTCTAGCGCTTTGTGCCATATTTCAACCGGATCGGATGAATTTTGCTCCGATGTCAAATCTGGGGATCGGTTTAAATGGGCGATATATATAATTAAGACCGGTATGGATCAATTTTGGCATGGTTGTTAGCGGCCATATACTAGCGCTATGTACCAATTTTTACCACGTACCAAATTTCAAGCGGATAGGGTGATTTCTCTCTTCCAAGGGGTTCCGGAGGTCAAATCTGGGAGTCGATTTATATGGGGGCTATTTTGCTCATCCATGAGGCTATTTTGCTCATTCAAGAGGCTTCGGAGTTCAAATCTGGGGATCGGTTTATATGGGGGCTATATATAATTATGGACCGATGTGGACTAATTTTTGCGTAATTCTTAGAGACCATATACTTACACCATGTACCAAATTTCAGACGGATCAGATGAAATTTGCTTCTCTTAGAGACTCCGCAAGCCAAATCGGGGGATCGGTTTATATGGGGGCTATATATAATTATGGACCCATATGGCCTCTAACGGTTGTTAGAGACCATATACTAACACACGGACGGACGAACGGACATGCTTAGATCGTCTCAGAGTTTCACCACGACCCAGAATATATATACCTTATGGGGTCTTGGAGCAATATTTTGATGTGTTACAAACGGAATGCAAAGTTAATATACACCCATCCTATGGTGGAGGGTATAAAAAAGCCGATTAAATACGTATATAATTCAGTTTGCCAAAATTTTCTATAGAAATAAAATTTTGACAAATTTTGATAAAATTTTGACAGAATTTTCTATAGCAATAAAATGTTGACAAAATTTTCTATAGAAATAAAATTTTGACAAAATTTTCTATAGTAATAAATTTTTGACAAAATTTTCTACAGAAATAAAATTTTGATTTTGTTTTTTCTTTATTTTATTCGACCTTTTTAATTGTCCAATGTAAATCAGTAACTAATCATGACCCCGACCTTGATTTGTTACTGTTTTACATTAGAAATAAAATTTTGGTAGATTAATTTTGGGGATCGGTTATGTATAATTAAAACCCCTCTAGGAATTCATTTTCAGTAAAAGTCTTATAAAAATTGGTCATATAAAAAAACCCATAAAGTCAATATGGGGGTTATAGCAAAACATGGACCGATATATATACAGCTCACATATTTTGGCATCTAAGATACCTCTTGATTTCCCTTTTTAGGAATCTTGGGTAAAAGTTTGAGATTCTGGAAGCACAAGACCACAAATCTGGAGGTCGGTGTATATGGGGGCTATACAAGTATCAAAACCTGGACCGATATAGACCATCTTCGAACATGACAAAACGTAGGTTCATTATTGAAGGCTGTAGCGAGATTACAGCGGGCAGACAGACATCGTAAGATTTTATTAGAATTTCACCCTGATACATTGTAGAGGCGGAAATCGATATTTCGATGTTTTACAAACAGATTGAGAAAAATGTAATATATACATCTGATACCGGTCGGTATAAAAACTATAACAATAAATTAATAAATAAATAAAAAACAAGGCTACAAAATTGAATTTTTAGCAAATCGAGGTAAAAATGCTGATTATATGCTCTCAAGAAATTAAATCGAATAATCGGTTTGTGAGTGTGCCATCCAGCATGGCATTTTTATTTAAAATCAAAACCGATCCACCTTAATACACAAAAACCAATTTTTTTCTAACTGGAACTAATGCTTGTACTATTTATATAGTTTTTTCAAATAAACCTAACACAAAGAAAATTCCTTAAATTCCTTTGCCTAAAACTAAGAAAGAACCACTTCATGACATTTAAATGCATCCTCAAAATTCCACTCATTCCATTACCCATTAAGATTTTGTTCTACTTTGGGAGAAAAATGAATTTTCAAATACAATTAGAATCTTTGATGTATGATTTTTTTTTTTAGTTTTCTATGTTCGTTTTGTTTTGTACTCAGCCGGGAATATGCAGTTTTTTCCTTTAGTTAAAAATGCTACTTTACTACTATTACTGGAAGTTCTCTGTGCACCATGATGGAGCTTTTTCAATTTCAAAAGGACTCTGGCCACATAGTTCCAAAGCATTTGTCGGTTGGTTATTTTGCGATGGTTGATTTTGTTTGTTTTTTTTTTTTTGTTTTTGTAGTGCCGCAAATTCGAAACATTTATCAAAGCAAAACCACAATTTCAAAAGAAACATTTTAGGTTCATTTTTTATTTAGTACTTGTTTCCTGTGGACAAAGCAATTTATATTACTTTCCATAACGTCTACAGCATCTAAGGAATCCATTAGGAGCTTTCTGTGGTCCATGACTGGAGGTTGGTGTTGGTTCTGGTGCTAGTGCTGGTGCTGGTGCTGGTATTAGGAGTAAAAATTCCTCATGCATTCATTTCATTTATTTAAATAATTGAATAAAGTAGTTTGGCTTTTTATTTTTGACTTTTAGGCTAATGCCTCCTGCTCTGTTTTTGAGGAACATAGAAAATTAGCGAGGTGACTAAAAGCCACAGACTGCAAAATGTAGTAAATTCGTTAAAAAAGACTTAGTGATTCATAAAAGGAAATAAAATATATGTGCTTAATATTTCATTAAAATAATTAAAGAATATTATGAAAAAAATATACAAATAATTCCTTTTGAAATGACAACTTTGATTAATTAATACTACATATTTTGAATGAACATTGTGGTCTCTACCATCTGTACAACATCCCTCTTCCTTAAAAGTTTTAATATTCCACCTCAATTTTTTGCTGCAGGCAATTGTAGTAAACCCCTCAAGCCTTAGCATGAGGAAGTTCCTTTTATATCCCAGCAACAAAATTTGGAAGTTGTTCTAAGGGCGCACTTCCAGAAGATGCACTCCCAATGATGTTCTTTATTTTAACTACCCAGGAAGTTCTTTTATTTCATTTTTTTATAACATGGTTCCTTCATACTTTTAATGGGTAATTTAAGCTTTTTTTGTTTCAAAGAGGTTGAAAACAGAGTAAGAATTCATAAAATGGTACAAATCATTTAAATTTTGTTGAAAAAATTGCTAAATCCAATCTGAAAAAATTGTGCATTTTTGAAAATATTTGAGGTCTAACGTTTCCGACAAGCGTTAGAATCCATTAAAAATTATAACAAATTCTAAAAATTATTTATTTGACAAAATATCACAGAATTTTTTAATTTACATCCAAAACACTGAATTCGGATCACACATAAAGAAGTGATGCAAATTCAGTGCAACGGCTGTTGAAAAGGAGGACTTCCGTCCTATGACAAACCCATGTTAAATTCATCGCTTTTACGTCAATTATGCACCACTTCCGGATCCAAAAAGAACATTTTCATTACTTTTTTGGAGACGCTTTTTTGCTGGGATGTTAAATTCATCACGTCTGGCACAACTTCCGGATCCAAAAGAACATTTTCACCACTGTTTTGGCGATGCTTTTATGCTGGGATGTAGCCTTTTATTTTATTGTTTTAATACATTTTATTGAAATATATATACATACTAGCCAAACCCGGGCCGCTTTAATGCGCCTTCCTGATTTTTTTTACTTTTTTAAAAAATATCGAATTTACTTCGAAGTCAATTTTTAAGAAAAATTTTGGGTTAATGTAACTAACCATAGCATTTACAGAATATTTCGAATAATAATATAATAAGATAAGCCTTCTGCACTGAAAAAAAAAACATGCCCGTTTCCAAAGATTTTGTCTTTACATTAATGATTTTGGTATTGATTCCGAGCCAAAGAAGCGGAGAATTGAAGTAAGGACACTTTTAAGACAGAATTATCTTTTAAATTGAAGTTTTGCGTACTTGATTCTAGGCAGCAAATTATAATTTATTCTTTTTTTCTGTTTTTTCTTCATGTGCAATTAAAGTCGTTTAAAAGCGTGTTAACGACAACTTAAATTTTCAAATTCAGTTTCGACTTCAAGTAGAAATTTTGCTTTGTCTCCAGTAAAAATCGTCTTTAAAATAAAGTGTTGAAAAATGTCTCCTATTTTTGAATGGTTTTTTGCTTTGTTGTCAAGATGCAAAAAGATAACAAATTTCAAACACTTTCTTTAATTTTTAGGAATTTTTCATAACTATTAAATACAAGTTGACCTTAGTCAAACAAAATTTTCTTTTATTTTAAGATACCCATTTTCAATTTGAATCACTTAATTACAAAGAAAAAACGACTTTATAGAAAATTTAATCGTCTATCGGGCAAGGAAAAAAACTTTATATCAGAAAAAACGAATTCGTATTTTAAGGACACGAAATCTTTGGTCTCTCGAAAATATTTTTTTCAGTGTGGTACAAAAAAAACAAAAAAAAAAATAAGTATATTTTCGACAAAAATTTAAATTTTGACAAGATTTTCTATAGAAATAAAATGTTGACAAGATTTTCTATAGAAAAAAATTGTATAGAAATAAAATTTTGACAAAATTTTCTATAGAAATAAAACAAAAGAAACGGGGGTTATATATAATTAAGACCGGTATGGACCAATTTTCGCATGGTTGTTAGAGACCATATACTAACACCACGTACCAAATTTCAACTGAGTCGGGTGAATATTGCTCTTCCAAGGGGCTTCGGAGGTCAAATCTGGATATCGATTTATATGGGGGCTACATATAATTATGGACCGATATGGACCAATTCATGCATGGCTGTTACATACCATATACTGACACCACGTACAAAATTTCAACTGAATCGGGTGAATTTTGCTCTTCCAAGGGGCTTCGGAGGGCAAATCTGGGGATCGGTTTATATGGGGCTAGGTTAGGTTAGGTTAGGTGGCAGCCCGATGTATCAGGCTCACTTAGACTATTCAGTCCATTGTGATACCACATTGGTGAACTTCTCTCTTATCACTGAGTGCTGCCCGACTCCATGTTAAGCTCAATGACAAGGGACCTCCTTTTTTATAGCCGAGACCGAACGGCGTTCCACATTGCAGTGAAACCACTTAGAGAAGATTTGAAACCCTCAGAAATGTCACCAGCATTACTGAGGTGGGATAATCCACCGCTGAAAAACTTTTTGGTGTTTGGTCGTAGCAGGAATCGAACCCATGACCTTGTGTATGCAAGGCGGGCATGCTAACCATTGCACCACGGTGGCTCCCTATATAATTATGAACCGATATGGACCAATTCCTACATGACTGTTGGAGACCATATACTAACACCACGTACCAAATTTCTCATCCATGAGGATCGGTTTATATGGGGGCTATATATAATTATGGACCGATGTGGACCAATTTTTGCACGGTTATTAGAGACCATATACTAACGCCATATACCAAATTCCAGCCGGATCGGATGAAATTTGCTTCTCTTTGAGGCTCCGCAAGCCAAATCGGAGGATCGATGTGGACCAATTTTTACATAGTTGTTATAGACCATATATTTACACCATGAACCAAATTTCAGTCTGATCGGATGAAATTTTCTTCTCTTAGAGGATCGGCAAGCCAAATCTGGGGATCGGTTTATATGGGGCTATATATAATTATGCACCAATGTGAACCAATTTTTGCATGGTTATTAGAGACCATATACTAACATCATGTACCAAATTTTAACCGGATCGGATGAAATTTGCTTCTCTTTAAGGCTCCGCAAGCCAAATCTGGGGATCGGTTTATATGGGGGCTATATATGATTATGGACCGATAAGGACCAATTTCTGCATGTTTGTTAAAGACCATATACTAATACCATGTACCAAATTTCATCAGGATCGGATGAATTTTTTTCTCCAAGAGGCTCCGCAAGCCAAATCTGAGCGTCGGTTTATATGAGTGCTATACGTAAAAGTGGTCCGGTATGGCCCATTTTCAATACCATCCGACCTACATCAATAACAACTACTTGTGCCAAGTTTCAAGTCGATAGCTTGTTTCGTTCGGAAGTTAGCGTGATTTCAACAGACGGGCGGACGGACATGCTTGCATCGACTCAGAATTTCACCACGACCCAGAATATATATACTTTATGGGGTCTTAGAGCAATATTTCGACGGAATGACAAAGTTAATATATCCTATGGTGGAGGGTATAATAACATAAGTACATAGGAGTTGCCCTTCTCTGACAAGATATTGAAATATCATGAACACTGAATTAATTTAATCACTTTCTCCCGCATTTCATATAAATCCATAGAATTTTAAATTTTGCTGTATTCTTTTAAAATGGTAATTGAAATCGAAAATCAAATATCGAAGCATAAAGTAGGGGATTGTTGAGCCCACTCTAAAACTTCTCTTAAAATTTCAAGAAAATGGGGGGAACTCTTTGTCAAATTTCAAAATTCCGAGGCAGAGGAGTTTTTCTAGTGACCACCTTCAACCTTCCCCCTTCTAGAGACCACCTTCAGGTCCCTCTTATTTTTTTTTTTCAAAACCTTCCTTCCACCTTCTTTATAAATTTCAAATAAATCGGAGAATCTGAATGTTTTCGCTATAATTAAAAAATTTGTGCAAGTGGCCCTCTCCGAGCAAAATTCCAAAAGTAAAGTAGCTGATCTTTGTCTAGTATCCAACCCTAACCTTTCCTAAATATATCAATTAACTCATTTTCCAAAAAGTTGGGCAAGGTAGGCTCCCCCCCAAATATCAAAAAAGGAGATTAGTCATTTTAATTTCCTAACATTCCCACACATCTTGTATAAATTTCAAGTAAATCGGCTAAGTTAAGTTATTTCACAGTACTACAAAAAAGTCGGGCAATGGGGAGTTCCCCCACCCGACAAAAAAAGACATTTGTTTAGACGCCATCTCCAACCTTCTATGAGAATTTCAAGCAAGTCGGAGAACATAAGCTCCATTTGCAAAAAGTCGGCCAAGGGAAGGTCCTCTTTCCCGCCAATATATAAACAAGTACATACAGCTTTAAGTTCGGCAAGGTCGAATTTTAAAAGCCATTGTCGTATCAGGTTACTCGAAAATAGGCAGAATTTGCATTTTAAGACACATACTAACTCAAGTTTCTACATCTGGAGGTTACATAAAATTCTAGATTTATAAGAACACTTTTTTCGAGTTTTAGAGGAATCTCAAACATTTCGTTACAGTTCGTTAGCGTGGAAGAAAATGATGAAATAATATTCGAATGAGTTCGTGAAATAGAATCTTGCAATTTAAGTTTTAGTCTCAGGCAATTCGGTCATCCAAATTGCTTTCTATCCCCTCCAAAATAAAAATCGGCAGATCAGTTTATATGGGGGCTTTACCAAAAAACACAAAGACCGATAAAAACTAAATTTGACACAGGTCTATGTGGGCCAAACATTGCGGATTTTAGAAGCATAAAAATCTATATATAGGAAATAGAGGGCTATATCAAAGCCTGGACTGATATAGCCCATCTTCGAACATCACTTATCTGCGAACAAAATGCGAATCTGTGCCAAATGTCAGGACGATAGCATCATTGTTGAAGTGATTACAACAGAGTGATTACAACAGACACACAGACGGACATGGTTATATAGTTTTAGAATTCCTCCCTTATTAGGGATATCCAGACTCTATATAGTCGGAAATCTTTATTTCCATGTGATACAGAGAATAAAAGTAGGTACCACAGTGCTATTCAAAAATGGTAAATTTTTTACTGTTTGGTAGATTGGTAGAATTCTTGATGTTTTGGTAGGTTTTGCAAATTATTCCTCTCCAAAATTTTTATAAAGAAATAAAATTTTGACAAAATTTTCTATAGAAATAAAATGTTGACAAAATTTTCTATAGAAATAAAATTTTGACATCATTGTCTATGGAATTAAAATTTTGACAAAATTTTCTATAGAAATAAAATGTTGACAAAATTCTTTATAGAAATAAAATTTTGACAAAATTTTTTATAGAAATAAAATTTTGACAAAATTTTCGATGGAAATAAAATTTTGACAAAATTTTCTATAGAAATAAAATTTTGACAACATTTTCTACTGAAATTAAATTTTGACAAAATTTTCTATAGAAATAAAATATTGACAAAATTTTCTATGGAAATAAAATTTTGACAAAATTTTCTATAGAAATAAATTTCTGACAAAAATTTTCTAAAGAAATAAAATATTGACAAAATTTTCTATGGAAATAAAGTTTTCACAAAATGCTCTATAGAATTAAAATTTTGACAAAATTTTCTATAGAAATAAAATGTTGACAAAATTTTTTATAGAAATAAAATTTTGACAAAATTTTTTATAGAAATAAAATTTTGACAAAATTTTCTATGGAAATAAAATTTTGACAAAATTTTCTATAGAAATAAAATTTTGACAACATTTTCTATTGAAATTAAATTTTGACAAAATTTTCTATAGAAATAAAATATTGACAAAATTTTCAATGGAAATAAAATTTTGACAAAATTTTCTATAGAAATAAATTTCTGACAAAAATTTTCTAAAGAAATAAAATTTTGATAAAATTTTCTATAGAAATAAAGTTTTCACAAAATGCTCTATAGAATTAAAATGTTGACAAAATCATATAGAGAAATAAAATTTTGACAAATTTTTTTATAGAAATAAAATTTTGACAAATTTTTTTATAGAAATAAAATTTTGGCAAAATTTTCTATAGAAATAAAATGTTGACAAAATTTTCTATAGAAATAAAATATTGACAAAATTTTCTATAGAAATAAAATTTTGTTTGACAAATTTTTTTATGGAAATAAAATGTTGTTTGACAAAATTTTCTATGGAAATAAAATTTTGACAAAATTTTCTATGGGAATAAAATTTTGACCAAATTTTCTATGGAAATACAATTTTGACAAAATTTTCTATAGAAATAAAATTTTGACAAAATTTTCTACAGAAATAAAATTTTGACAAAATTTTCTATGGAAATAAAATGTTGAAAAAATTTTCTATAGAAATAAAATTTTGAAAAAATTTTCTATAGAAATAAAATTTTGACAAAATTGATCTTCTATAGACAATTTTGTTAAAATTTTCAAATTCAAATTTTTTATTTGATAGTTTTTTTTTGTAGAATTTTTTCCAAATTTTTGCTGGATTAATTTTGGCTCGAGTGGCAACCGTGCTGGATAGCCTAAGTGATCCTGAAAATAAATGGACTGCCGTTTTATCCTAACCTAACCTAAGGGGGGTCGAATCTAGGTACCAGTTATAATCCGATATGTTTATATATAATATCAGGGAATCTTTAGATATGATCACATCTTTTTGTCATTGATTGTGTTTATATACAACTGCCCTTGTTCAAATAAAGTATGATTGATTGTTTACAAAAATGTATCACAATTTCCTTCAGAACCCATATGGCATTTGCTAACTATTATGTTCCTTTTTAGCCTTTTCCTTAGATGTTCAATGATTCCATCACGAATATGAGTTGAAATTTATTTATTAACAATTTAACATTGACCCTTGTGATTGCTCTTTTGTAAGCCACACTTCTAATAATACAATAAAAGAGGGATGTTGGGGAAACTATAGCCAAGGGTTTCATCAATATTTCATTTGGTACACTCAAATTTTTTATGCAGTGATTTCCAATACTTCAACATTTTGATAGATTTCATCTATCTGAAAAAGAACCCAAGAATATTGGTAGTGCTGAGGGACATTAACTCTCAAAACCAAAAGATTTACACTTGGCACTCATAAAGGGATAGTCTCTCCCCCCACCGCTCATCCTTTCAACGCCCATAATACACAATGGAAGGAATGCCAACCCATCTTAAAATTGTAAATGATTTTGTTGGTCTACCCCGTGACAGCCAAATGGTCTTGAGGGGGGCAAAATAGCAGCAACAGCAAAAACAACAAAGAAATTATTGCAAAAAAAATTACTTCACTTTGTATTTTGTGGTTTCATATGCCCCCTTTTGGGAGGTGGAGGAGGAATATACACATACTAACACATACGCATACATATTCAACAGACTCATTCACTTGACTCAGTTTCGTATCGGGGATAATGACAAACAAATGTGAAGGCTTCCTGGTTTGATTCCAAGACCATAAAGCAAACCTCATACTGAGTATATTATGTGTTTTCTAGATCTGATATTTTAGCTCTTCCAGTGGAAGAAAGATGGAGATGGAGGAGTTTGTTGAAACTTTCGGGTGTTAATGATACTTATAGATTGGGTTATATTTAGTGAAATGAAAGGGTACTACTTTGGATTTAAGAAATTTTTAAAATTTTTGGGGAATAGCTTTATGCGCTTTACAGACTATCAGTTATTCCGGACGACAGTGCTCGTGTCGAACATATCCCCATATATTGTGCACATTATAACTTAAGTCCGAAGGCATAATCGATACTGCTGCATAACACATTTACCGATTATTTTGTCATCGCCGACAAGTCGTATCGATCCGACACACTGTAAGATTCTTTACAAACACCGTCATTCCGTCCGGAATAACTGATAGTCTGTAAAGCGCATTAGAGAGGCCCAGGAAAACAAGTATTTACGGCTAATAGTTTGGCCGGGTTGAATATCAAATACCCACTACCATGGACGGCATAGAATAATTTATTTTGAAAGCATGTCCTCTCTCACAAAGTAATCGACTCTAGTAGTACGGTTTCCGAAGTTAAATTTGAAAATTTTAATATTAGATTTTAGATTTTTTCGCCATATGTGGTTGTTTCATTTCTAGAGGGAGTCTTAGGGTGTGGGAGCCACCGTGGTGCAATGGTTAACATGCCCGTCTTGCATTCCCAAGGTCGTGGGTTCGATTCCTGCTTTGACCGAACACCAAAAAGTTTTTCAGCGGTGGATTATCCCACGTCAGTAATGCTGGTGACATTTCTGAGGGTTTCAAAGCTTCTCTAAGTGGTTTCACTACAATGTGGAACACCGTTCGAGCTTAACATGGAATCGGGCAGCACTCAGTGATAAAAGAGAAGTCCACCAATGTGGTATCACAATGGACTGAATAGTCTAAGTGGGCCTGATATATCGCGCTGCCACATAACCTAACCTAATCTAACCTAGGGTGTGGTCACACTAGGCAAATATTTGACCAACATGAGTGTCACACTCTTTGTTTCCAGGAGCTTTTACCAAATATTTGGATACCGATTTTGGAAGTCGCTCTTGTAGTGATGTTATAAATCCAATATAAGCTAAAAATGTTTGCTGATATAACTGTGGTGACGAATTCGTTTTTAATTTCTGTCAAATATTTGCCTAGTGTGACCATACCGTTAAGTGTTGGTCTAAGCGTCCACGGAAATCGAATGAAAATATCACATTTTACATGATTTGAGGTTTACATTCTTCAGATTTATGTAGTGATTGATTACGGATCGAAATTAATCACCCAGCCAAAAAATTGAAAGTTGTTCCACAAACATTTCTGTTAAAGCGTATCCCGGAATCCTCCATCAATTTTTTCCACTGCAGATGCAGTCCTTTTTGACAAGTCCACAAACATTTCTCTTAAAGTGCATTCCGGTATTCTCTGTAGAAGGTACGCAATTAGGCTATTTTAAGTGAACATTTTAGTTTTGAAAAAAAAAAAAATAGAAAATAGTTAAAAAAAAAAATAAAAAAATCAATAAAAAAGTAAAAACAAAAAAACAAGTATATACGACCGGAAGTTCGGCCAGGGCGAATCTTATGTACACTCCGCCATGGATTGCGTAGAAACTTCGAATCGAATTATTTGGGTTGTGGTAATACTTATCGATGATAAGGTATCTTAAAACTTCCTAACATCATCTTCTAAATTGTAAGTTAGTCCATACGTGGTATATGTTAGACAAAAAAGGTATATATAGGCAAGTCTACAAATAATTACGAACCGATAAGAACTTTTGCGGGGTAATTAGAAAGCCAGAATTGAAATATGGTTTATCTGAGGGCTATATATAATTATAGACCGATATGGACTTAGTTAGGCATGGTTGTTATCGGTCATATACTAGCACAATGTACCAAATTTCAAGTGGATAAGATGAAATTTGCTCCTCCAAGAGGCTTCAAAACCAAATCTGGGGATCGGTTTATATGTGCGCTATATATAATTATGAACCGATATGGATCAATTTTTGCATGGTTGTTACAGACCATATACTTACACCACGTACCAAGTTTGAGCGGATCGGATGAATTTTGCTCCTTCAAGAGGTTCCGGAGGTCAAATCTGGGGATCGGTTTATAATGGGGCTCTATATAATTATGGACCGATATGAACTAATTTTTGTATGATTGTTAGAGACCATATACTTACACCACATACCAAATTTCAGCCGGATCGGGTGAAATTTGCTTCTTTAAGAGGCTCCGCAAGCCAAATCTGGGGGTCGGTTTATATGGGGGCCATACGTAAAAGTGGTCCAAAATGGCCCTTTTGCAATACCGAGCACGAACGGCGTTCCACATTGCAGTGAAACCACTTAGAGAAGCTTTGAAATACTCAGAAATGTCACCAACATTACTGAGAGTGGATAATCCACTACTGAAAAACATTTTGGTGTTCGGTGGAAACTGGGGTTGAACCATGACCATATGTATGCAAAGCGTGCATGCTAACCATTGCACCACGGTGGCTCCCATCATCTTAGAATAAAATTTGTAGTCGATTTAGTGATGTCTGTCTGTCTATCTGTTTATGTGTTTTTGTGTGAACGGACATGTCTAAGTTTAATTCAGATCCGCCTCAAATTTGGGACAGGTCTTGTTTGTGATCTCAATGAAGCAGCCGTCACAGATTTCTTTATGAGAAACAACTAAGGGAAGTTTAAAGTCGGAGGGGCAGGGTATACCCTGCACTACTTTGTGGATCTGCATTTTTGATACCATCTTAAATCCTTCAAATTTATTGGGATCCACATATAACAGGTTGGCTGATAAGTGCCCGGTCTAACAAAGAAAAACACATTTTTTTGTCAAAATTCGATTTTATTATTCAACATAGTCAAGAGCGATACAACGATTATAACGACCTTCCAATTTTTTTGGTACCATTTTGGTAGTACTCCTTCGGTTTTGCCTCAAAATAGGCCTCAGTTTCGGCGATCACATCTTCATTGCAGCCAAATTTTTTCCCTGCGAGCATCCTTTTGAGGTCTGAGAACAAGAAAAAGTCGTTGGGGCCAGATCTGGAGAATACGGTGGGTGGGGAAGCAATTCGAAGCCCAATTCATGCATTTTTGCCATCGTTCTCAATGACTTGTGGAACGGTGCCTTGTCTTGGTGGAACAACACTTTTTTCTTCTTCATATGGGCCGACCTTCAAACGCTCCAATAACGCCATATAATAGTCACTGTTGATAGTTTTTCCCTTCTCAAGATAATCGATAAAAATTATTCCATGCGCATCCCAAAAAACAGAGGCCATTACTTTGCCAGCGGACTTTTGAGTCTTTCCTCGCTTCGGAGACGGTTCACCGGTCGCTGTCCACTCAGCCGACTGTCGATTGGACTCAGGAGTATAGTGATGGAGCCATGTTTCATCCATTGTCACATATCGACGGAAAAACTCGGGTGTATTACGAATTAACAGCTGCAAACACCGCTCAGAATCTTCAACACGTTGTTGTTTTTGGTCAAATGTGAGCTCGCGCGCCACCCATTTTGCACAGACCTTCCGCATATCCAAAAATTGATGAATGATATGAGCAACACGTTCCTTTGATATCTTTAAGGCCTCTGCTATTTCGATCAACTTCATTTTACGGTCACTCAAAATCATTTTGTGGATTTTTTTGATGTTTTCGTCGGTAACCACCTCTTTCGGGCGTCCACAGCGTTCACCGTCCTCCGTGCTCATTTTACCACGTTTGAATTTTGCATACCAATCAATTATTGTTGATTTCCCTGGTGCAGAGTCCGGAAACTCATTATCAAACCAAGTTTTTGCTTCCACCGTATTTTTCCCCTTCAGAAAACAGTATTTTATCAAAACACGAAATTCCTTTTTTCCATTTTTTTCACAATAACAAAAGTTGCTTCCCAAAAGACGCTCCAGCTCACAAACTAATTGACTTACAGACGTCAAATTTTGATACGAATCATTTGAAGGTTGGTACTATATAAAAATAATATATATTTAATACTAGCGACGCCATCTATGTGTCAGACTGAGGACTTATCAGCCAACCTTTTAGGTTAGGTTAGGTATAGTTGCAGCCCGAAGTTCCATGCTCACTTAGACTATTCAGTCCATTGCGATACCACATTGGTGAACTTCTCTCTTATCACTGAATGTTGCCCGATACTATGTTTAGCTCAATGAAAAGGGGACTTACTTTTTATAGCCGAGTCCGAACGGCGTTCCATATAGCGGTGAAACCACTTAGAGAAGCTTTGAAATACTCAGAAATGTCACCAGCATTACTGAGAGGGGATAATCCATCGCTGAAAAACTTTTTGGTGTTCGGTCGAAACTGGGTTGAATCCACGACCCTATGTATGCAAGGCCGACATGCTAAACATTGCACCACGGTGGCTCCCATATATAAATATTTGTATAAAATTGTTTAGATTTCTACAAATCTTAAGACCTGAATTTCAAATCTGCTAATATCCTGGGGTGGAGCACAATGTTAGTAAGAAATATGCGAAATATTTGAACCTCAAACTATGGTATTTTTGCATTGATTATCAAAGCCGATAATCACAGGAATAGGAATACAGGAATAGGGTACAGGAAAATTTGAGTAATTTTTACAACTTTTCGACACTGCAGTGGCGATTTTAATAGTATAATGTGTGTATTTCGACAAGTTGGAAAAACATTTTGAATGAATTTGGCACACATTGCTAAAGTGTTAATTGTACTTTGTGCAAAATTTCGGCGAAATCTCAGTGATATCTTAATCTACGGAGTCCATATCAAGTTCATAATTCTATATTGCTCCGATATAAGCGACCCCCATATTTCAATTCTGGCTCTCTACGTACCGTGCAAAAGTCCATGTCGATTCGTAATTATTTGTAGACTTACCTATACATACCTTTTTTGTCTAGTATATACCACGTATGGACTAACTCACAATTTAGAAAACGATGTTAAGAAGTTTTAAAATACCACAACCCAAGTAATTCGATTGTGAATGACAGTCTTTCGTAGAAGTTTCTACGCAATCCATGGTGGAGGGTACATAAGATTCGGCCTGGCCGAACTTACGGCCGTATATACTTGTTTTAATTTTAGTGGCAGCCCTGCTTTCGTTACTTATCTCTGTCGCCATTTTTATATTTTTTTCTCTTTTCTCTCTATAAAGTTTCTAAACATAAATATGTTTATACGAAATTTCTAAATTAATATATGTCAGAGACATTATATTTAAACACAATATGTTCTAACATTATCGCAAAATATTATAACTTGCACTTAAAAATAAGGTGCTAAAAATGTGGGTTCCAAAAATATAATTTTTACTCCGAAACATATAGAAAAGAGCGCCTTTTTCGTAAGTGTAGTCTATCATCCTTGAAGGAACACCCTGTTATTGCTGACTTGCAGTAAGTAGAAAATTTTACGACGTATTTTTGTTTTCCGTCTCGGCTAGGAGAATGATATGTAGGCGTGCTTGCATAATAATATATTACTCCCTGGAGAGAATTTTGTTATGATGGAAATGTAGTGAAGCATAAATGAAGTAAATTCTTTAAACATTCACTTTCCCCAGATGATATTTCCCTTTTATTTTGGTCTTCTTCGACATTACTTTTTCTTTTGTTTTGGGTTGCAAATGGTCTGTCTCTGATGCTGTTTATATGGCTTGACTTATTTCATCTGGAAATCAAGGCAAAATCCTAACGGGTCTTTGTTAAGAATGGAGACAAAGAAAACACCAACAGAGATTTATGTTAAGGCACTTCACTAAAATAACGAAGGAAAAAGGATATTTCATAGGAACAAATATGGTTTTCGTATAACACAAAACACAGAGGACGATGAAACTTTTGTTTAAACAATAGACCAGGCATATCCTGAAACCAATAGAACATTCTTGTAGTCATATTGCAAAAAATGCGAATAAATTGAACCAAAATGAAAAACAAAACAAACTCTCTACAGTAAAAGCAACAGGATTCTTAATTAAAAATTGAAGAACTTGTTTATTTTATATTTAAAGACATCAATAAGAAAGTCACTGTTATCGAAACAATCGAAACTCATCAGCACATTGAATATAGTTGTAAAAATTAAATATAACAAATTAAATTAATCGAATGAGAAAATACTCGTAACCTTTAGGCAGACAGGTTATTACAACTAAATGTAAACTGTTTTCTATAATATCAGTAAGGTTTACGGTTTATCTAACAAAAAATTTGCGTAGCGCAGAGAAAGAATATTATCACCTCCTACAGCAAAATATTAGTTTTGGACGGTGAACATGTAACATGTTTGTCGCAACCATGTTATTTCCTTGAATACTATGTATCTTATTTCTACAACCATTTTATGTTTGGAGAGAAAACATTTTTGTGGCAAAAATGTTCCATGTTCCCCATACCAAAATAACATTTTAATCACATTCCTTCTTAATTAAATTAAATCATAAATTATTTAGAAATATTTTGGTGATATGCCAAAATTAATGAGGGAATATCAAAGTCTTGGAATTCAAGTAAATATTTATATAACTTTGGCTTGGTGTATATACATATGTATATTCATTTATAACGAGAACTTTTTCTTTATATATTAAATATAAATATTTATATATTAAAGTCGCAACAAATGTAATATTTAAATTATCTAAGATGGATTTAGTGTTCATGCTATCTGTACCAATTTCGGCCTTTGAAAATTCTGAACAATACACTCATTTCATTATAAGAATTGTTCGGCTAAATAAGATTCAATGGAAACATAAATGAATGATTACTTCTACAGAGGGGGAAGACAGCAGACGTAAATATAAATAACTCCACAGGCATACTTACAGCGGTAAGCTTATATACAAACAAGTAGGTGGAAATAGAGTGTAACGGATTTCTTTTAGAGAATAATGAAATTCAAAATGTGCCTTGAAATATTACGCACCATTTACTGTACCATTCAGAAAGAAAATTTCATTAAAATTTAGCCAACGATTGTTTTTCCATTCACATAAAAAAAATTATTTCATTAGAACAATGCAAATGTTCATCTATAATATGAACATTTTCACAGTTGTAATTAAATTCATTACAATAACGATAGTAAATTCATACAGGCGGTAACACGTATGTCGTTTTCGAATGTCCCCTGTAATGGTTAAGGATGACTTATTTAAAGGGTGGTTAAAATTTCAAGGGCCGATATTGATTTTGAATAAAACACAAACTATTTAGGAAATTATTGTAATTTAATTTTATTATGATATATTGGTATTACTCAATTATGTATGGAACAAAATGTCGGCCAAATGGGCGCCGCGACCTCGGTGGCACACCTTCATCCGATGGTCCAAATTTTCGATGACGCTGAGGCATAATGGAGGTTCTATGCCGTTAATGTGTCGAATTATCTCATCCTTTAGCTCTTGAATTGTTGCTGGCTTATCGACGTACACCTTTTCTTTCAAATAACCCCAAAGAAAAAAGTCCAACGGTGTCAAATCACATGATCTTGGCGGCCAATTTACATCGCCATTACGTGAGATAACACGGCCATTGAATTTGTTGCGCAAAAGAGCCATTGTTTCGTTAGCTGTGTGGCAAGTGGCACCGTCCTGCTGAAACCATATATCGTCCAAATCCATATCTTCCAATTCGGGCCATAAAAAGTTCGTTATCATCTCACGATAGCGAACACCATTCCCAGTAACTGCCTGACCGGCCTCATTTTGGAAAAAATACGGCCCGATGATGCCGCCAGCCTATAAACCGCACCAAACAGTCACTCTATGTGGGTGCATTGGTTTTTCGACAATCACTCTTGGATTATCGTTCGCCCAAATGCGGCAATTCTGTTTATTGACGAATCCACTGTGGTGAAAATGTGCCTCATCACTGAAGATGATTTTCTTCGAAAATTGATCATCCACTGTTGCCATTTCTTGGAACCATTTAACACGTTGTTGGATTGTGTATCTCTCCATGGTTCAAATTGAGTAAGTCTGAAATAGAGAAATGTCAAATAAAATTCGGAAAAAAATTGGCGTTTAAGTGTGGGTCACATTCAACATCGGCCCGTACAATTTAACCACCCTTTAATATTAGAGATTTTGTGATAATTTTTAAAACCAAATTATCCTCAGTTCAATGGGATTTTCTCTTATGCTAAAATACCAAGTCGAATCATAACCACGGTTGCCAAGATTGGTAGAATTCTACCAAAAATGGTAGATTTTTTACTGTTTGGTAGAATTCTTGATGTTTTGGTAGATATTGCAAATTATTCCCCTACAACCAAGACGTACTTCACAAATTTTCTATAAGAATAAAATTTTGATAAAATTTTCTATAGAAATAAAATTTCGATAAACTTTACTATAGAAATAAATTTTTGACAAAATTTCCTATAGCAATAAAATTAAAAAAAAATATATATAGAAATAAAATTTTGACAAAATTTTTTATAGAAATAAAATTTTGACACAACATTCTACAGAAATAAAATTTTGATAAAAGACTCGATAGAAATAAGATTTTGACAAAATTGTCTATAGAAATAAATTTTTGAAAAATTTTCTATAGAAAAAAAGTGACAAAATTTTCCATAGAAATAAAATTTTGACAAAATATTCTATAAATTTTCCAAAAAAAAAAAAATAAATAAAAAATTTAAAACTTTTCTATAGAAATAAAATTTTGACGAAATTTTCTATAGAAATAAAATTTTGACAAAAGTTCCTATAGAAATATAGTTTCGAAACAATTTTCTATAGAAATAAATTTTTGACAAAATTTTCTACAGAGAAAAATTTTGATAAAATATTCTGTAGAAATAAAATTTTGACAAAAGGTTCTATAGAAATATAGTTTTCACAAATTTTCTATAAGAATAAAATTTTGATAAAATTTTCTATAGAAATAAAATTTCGATAAACTTTTTTATAGAAATAAATTTTTGACAAAATTTTCTATATCAATAAAATTAAAAAAAATATATAAAATATTAAATTTTGACAAAATTTTTTATAGAAATAAAATTTTGACACAACATTCTACAGAAATAAAACTTAGATAAAAGACTCGATAGAAATAAGATTTTGACAAAATTGTCTATAGAAATAAATTTTTGAAAAATTTTCTATAGAAAAAAAGTGACAAAATTTTCCATAGAAATAAAATTTTGACAAAATATTCTATAAATTTTCCAAAAACAAAAAAAATTACAACTTTTCTATAGAAAAAAAATTGGCAAAATTTTCTATAGAAATAAAATTTTGACGAAATTTTCTATAGAAATAAAATTTTGACAAAAGTTCCTATAGAAATATAGTTTCGAAACAATTTTCAATAGAAATAAATTGTTGACAACATTTTCTACAGAGACAATTTTTGATAAAATATTCTGTAGAAATAAAATTTTGACAAAATGTTCTATAGAAATATAGTTTTGACAAAATTTTCTACAGAAATAAAATTTTGACAAAATTTTCTATAGAAAAAAATTTTGACAAAATTTTTTATAGAAAAAAAATTTTAAAAAATTTTCTGTAGAAATTAAATTTTGACAAAAATTTTTATAGAAAGAACATTTTGACAAAATTTTCCATAGAAATAAAATGTGGACAAAATTTTCTATAGAAATAAAATTTTGACTAAATTTGCTATAGAAATAAAATTTTGACAAAATATTCTTCAGAAATAAAAGTTTGATAAAAGTTTCGATAGAAATAAGATTTTGACAAAATTGTCTAGAGAAATAAATTTTTGACAGAATTTTCTATAGAAAATAAGTGACAAAATTTTCCATAGAAATAAAATTTTGACAAAATATTCTATAAATTTTCCAAAAAAAAAATTACAACTTTTCTATAGAAAAAAAAAAAAATTGGCAAAATTTTCTATAGAAATAAAATTTTGACGAAATTTTCTACAGAAAAAAAATTTTGACAAAAGTTCCTATAGAAATATAGTTTCGAAACAATTTTCAATAGAAATAAATTTTTGACAACTTTTTCTACAGAGAAAATTTTTGATAAAATATTCTGTAGAAATAAAATTTTGACAAAAGGTTCTATAGAAATACATTTTTGACAAAATTTTCTACAGAAATAAAATTTTGACAAAATTTTCTATAGAAAAAAATGTTGACAAAATTTTTTATAGAAAAAAATTTAAAAAATTTTCTGTAGAAATTAAATTTTGACAAAAATTTTTATAGAAAGAACATTTTGACAAAATTTTCCATAGAAATAAAATGTGGACAAAATTTTCTATAGAAATAAAATTTTGACTAAATTTGCTATAGAAATAAAATTTTGACAAAATATTCTATAAATTTTCTATAGAAAAAAAATTTGACAAAATTTTCTATACAAATAAAATTTTGACAAAATATTCTTCAGAAATAAAATTTTGATAAAAGTTTCGATAGAAAAAAATTTTGACAAAATTTTCTGTAGAAATAAAATTTTGACAAAAAATTTTATAGAAAGAAAATTTTGACAAAATTTTCTATAGAAATAAAATTTGGACAAAATTTTCAAATTTTCTATAGAAAAAAATTTTGACAAAATTTTCTATACAAATAAAATTTTGACAAAATATTCTTCAGAAATAAAATTTTGATAAAAGTTTCGATAGAAATAAGATTTTGACAAAATTGTCTAGAGAAATAAATTTTTGACAGAATTTTCTATAGAAAAAAAGTGACAACATTTTCCATAGAAATAAAATTTTGACAAAATATTCTACAGAAATAAAATTTTGATAAAATTTTGTATAGAAATAAATTTTTGACAAAATTTTCTACAGAAATAAAATTTTGACAAAATTTTCTATAAAAAAATATGTTGACAAAATTTTCTATAGAAATAAAATTTTGACAAAATTTTCTATAGAAATAAAATTTTGACAAAATTTTCTATAGAAATAAAAATCTTAACAAAATTTTCTATAGAAATAAAATTTTGACAAAATTTTCTATAGAAATAAAATTTGGACAAAATTTTCTATAGAAATAAAATTTTGACTAAATTTTCTATAGAAATAAAATTTTGACATAATATTCTATACATTTTCTATAGAAAAAAATTGAGACAAAATTTTCTATAGAAATAAAATTTTGACAAAATATTCTACAGAAATAAAATTTTGATAAAAGTTTCGATAGAAATAAGATTTTGAAAAATTTTTTTGTAGAAATAAATTTTTCGACAAAACTTTCTATAGAAAAAAAAATTGACAAAGGTTTCGATAGAAATAAAATTTTGACAAAAATTTCTATACAAATAAAATTTTGTTTTGGTAGAATTTTCTTCAAATTTTGTTAGATTATGTTTGGCTGAGTGGCAGCCGTGATCATAACCCAAGTTGGTTTTAATATAGGCCCATAAATTGTCTATTAATAATGGATCATTTTAACCTAATATACACTTAAGCAATTACACAAATAAGCCGAAATATAAACAGCCACCCAATATGAAATACAATAAACGCAGTGAAACGTAACCTAATACCATCAATACATTTTCATTCGTAGAACCACACACACATACGCACACTTCAATTTCCATTTATGGTCCGGGTAGTGGTGAGTTTGATTGTGGGTGTAAAACTGCCAGTTTCCTTTACTCTGCAATGGGAACTTCAGGGAACCGGAAATGGCCGCATAAGGTAATTTGTTATTTCGTTAAACAGTAGATTTCAATATCGCTGCCACATTGCTATTTAACCAAATGTTCTACTGGGTCTGTGGCCGGGATATGAAAGCAAACTACGAATACATTTTATAACAAGATGGAGGAAAAGAAATGCTTTTGAAAAGAAGGCCTTTTCTTGGAGAAAGAAAAGGCCTTCTTTTCAAGACCACTTAATATTGCAGGATCAGGATCTTGAGCAAAGACTTTTTGAGATTCGAGGAATGACTCATATGAAAATTTAGATCTTACCTATCACAGGTTGTGGCAATCCTGCACATTTGAGTATGGCGTTCCAAAATTTCGAATATATTTGTTACTACACGCAAAAAAAAGGATGTTTGGAAAATTGGTGTAGCAAAAGTTTTTCGTTGCTATATTTTTTGAATATCTTCGAAACTTTTTTGAATTTTTTCGAAATTTGAGGCACACCTCTTTGTGGTCCTAAAATACCTCTAGATTTCCAAATTCAAGCAAATTGGATAAAAACTACAGATTCCAGAAGCCCAAGAAGTAAAATCGGGAGATCGATCTAAATGGGGGCTATACTATAAGTCCAAGAAGTAAAATCGAGAGATCGGTCTATATGGGGGCAATACCAAAACATGGACCGATACTCACAATTTGAGGCACACCTCTTTGCGGTCCTAAAATACCTCTAGATTTCCAAATTCAGGCAAATTGGATAAAAACTACGTACTCTAGTAGCCCAAGAAGTAAAATCGCGAGATCGGTCTATATGGGGACTATACCAAAACATGGACCGATACTCACCATTTTTTGCACACCCCTTTATGGTCCCAAAATACCTCAAGATGTCTAATTTCAGGCAAATTGGATAAAAACTACGGTTTCCATAAACCCAAGACCCCAAATCGGGAGGTCGGTTTATATGGGAACTATATCTTACCTGGACCGATGTACCCTATCTTCGAACTTGACCTGCCTGCAGACAAGACGAGTTTGTGCAAAATTTCAGGTCGATTGCTCCATTATTGAAGACTGTTGCGTGAGTACAACAGACGGACAGACATTCCGACATCATCTTAGAATTTCTCCCCGATCAAGAATATATATACTTTGTATAGTCGAAAATCGAATGGTTTCGACGTGTTACAAACGGAATGACAAACTTATTATACCCCCGTCACCGTGGTGCAATGGTGAGCATGCCCGCCTTGCATACACAAGGTCGTGGGATCGATTCCTGCTTTGACCGAACACCAAAAAGTTTTTCACCGGTTGATTATTCCACCTCAGTAATGCTGGTGACATTTCTGAGGGTTTCAAAACTTCTCTAAGTGGTTTCACTGCAATTTGGAACGCCGTTCGGACTCGGCTATAAAAAGAAGGTCCCTTGTCATTGAGCTTAACATGGAATAGGGCAGCACTCAGTGATAAGAGAGAAGTTCACCAATGTGGTATCACAATGGACTGAATAGTCTAAGTGAGCCTGATACATCGGTCTGCCACCTAACCTAACCTATACCCCCGTCACCATTCTATGGTGGAAACATTTAAATCTGAACAAATTTTGAGGCACCTTCGCAAAAGGGTATTTATGATTTATAGGTGGATCGATATGTATTAGAAGTATAGGCAAACTGGAGTAATTTTTACAAGTTTTTGGCTTATCAGTGGCGGTTTTACAAGGAAAACGTTGGAATTTTTGCATTTTTTCCACAAATCACAAAAACATATATATGGAAACTATATCTAAATCTGAACCGATTTCAACCAAATTTGGTATGCATAGTTACTATGTTAATTCCACTCACATAAATAGAATGTTAATTCTACTCCCTATGCAAAATTTCATGTAAATCAGAGTATAACTTTGGACTCTGTGTCTAAAATAGGTTGAAAGATATACATATATGAGAGCTATATCTAAATCTGAACCGATTTCAATCAAATTTAGCACTCTTGATAATACTGCTAATTTTACTCCTTGTGTAAAATTTAAATCAAATCAGGGTAAACCTCTGGCTTCTGGGGACATATAAATTCATATCGTGCGAAAGATATATATGGGAGCTATATTTAAATCTGAACCGATTTCTTCCAAAATCAATAGTGTTCTATTCTGACCGAAAACAGAAATTTGTGCTAAGTTTGAAGTCGATTGGACTAAAACTGCCACCTGGACGTTGAATACAAAAATGTGTTCACAGGCAGACGGACGGACTAACTGACTGACGGAGGGACCGATCCTGAGCAATATTGCCAAAGACACCATGTATCTATCTCTTCTCCTTCTGGGTGTTGCAAACATATGCACTAATTTTTAATACCCTATTCCACAGTGTGGCGCAAGGTTTAAAAAGTTTTTACAATTTTTTTGTCCCAAAATAAAAATATTTTTATTATTAAACCATAATGCGTAAACATAACCATAACGATAGGAGAATGTTGTTTTTATGTGCCCAAAATGCGTGACAGAATACCGTGACGGCTGGAGGAGTGACGCCAAAGTAAGTTTCCGTAGCAGAAAATGGAATAGTGTTGTCACCGCTTATCAAGTTTTTGACTTCTCCACTAGATATTGTTGTTGCCTGGCCACGAGGTAATTAAAATTTCTGAAAATTAAAAAAAAAAAAACATTATTCATCTTCTTTGTTGTACATGGAAAACTCACGTTCATTTCGGAAGAACGAATGAATTTTTTAATCTTTCAAAATTGCACGAAACCAAATTGCAATATTTTGTTCTACCCAATCAGAAGTTAAGTTGTTTGTTTTCTTTAAATGAAGATTCTTTAAATGCGGTTGTGTGTGAGCACTGGTCTGTAAATGGATCTACTTGGCTGTATTCGTTAATTTGATGCTGATGACTATATCGATATGTGTGTGTGTGTGTTGAAGACAGCGTTGTCTTTTCCATTTTTCCTAAATTGAACCAAAATTCGTACCAGCGGACCATTTTCCCAAACTAAATTGATATCATTTAATAGTTAATTTTTTCCATAACACATTACAAAATCTTACATTTTGTCAACATTTTATTACTATAGAAAATTTTGTCAACATTTTATTTTTATAGAACATTTTGTCAAAATTCTATTTCTATAGAAAATGTTGTTAACATTTTACTTCTATAGAAAATTTTGACAAAATTTTATTTTTATAGAAAATGTTGTTAAAATTTTACTTCTATAGAAAATTTTGACAAAATTTTATTTTTATAGAAAATTTTGTCAAAATGTTATTTCGATTGACTTGTATTTTTCGGTTTTTTATTCGATCTTTTACTTTCCAATAAGTGTCAATAGTTTTTTAAGCTTGAGATCGTAGTTATCCTTTATTCATTCTTAATTCATCATTCCTGATATTTCGCAATTTCATTGAGTTGCTTCTTCAGAGGCATTCGATCTATAATATTATTATAATTAATTAGTTAAATTAAACAATTAAAAGTGATTATAGGTACATAACACATTACAAAATCTTACATTTTGTCAAAATTTTATTTCTATAGAAAATGTTGTCAACATTTTATTTCTGTAGAAAATTTTGCCAACATTTTATTTTTATAGAAAAATTCTATTTCTATAGAAAATGTTGTTAAAATTTTACTTCTATAGAAAATTTGACAAAATTTTATTTTTATAGAATATTTTGTCAAAATTTTATTTCGATTGAAAATTTTGTCAAATTTTTATATCTATTTTTATAGAAAAATTTGTCAAATTTTTTTTTCTATAGAAAATTTTGTCAAAATTATATTTTTGTAGAAATTTTTATCAAAATTGTATTTCTATAGAAAATATTGTCAAGACTTTATTTTTACAGAAAATTTTGTAAAAATTCTATTTATATAGGAAGTCAAAAATTTATTTCTAGCGAAAATTATCGAAAAATTTTATTTCTATATAACATTTTTAAAAAATTTTCTTCCTATACAAATTTTTGCATAATTTCGTATTTATACAACGTTTTTTTTTATTGTTTATTTCTGTACAAAATTTTGTCAAAATTTTATTTCTATAGAAAATTTTGTTAAAATTTTATCTCCATAGAAATTTTTGTCCAAATTTTATTTCTACAGAAAATTTTGTTAAAATTTTATTTCTATAGAAGGAAATGGACCAAAATCAACCAAATTCTATTTGGTCCGATCATCAGACTAAATTTAAAAACTAATAATTTTTTGGACCAATTGTGGTCCGTACGGATCAAAAGGGCAACCCTGGTTGGCGCGTATAAGAGTTAACTGGCCCAGCGCATAGTGGCTTAGATTTCTACTGTTATGATAGTTCTTTAAGTGGTTTTGGACAGTTTCAGACATATGTGGACTACACCTACATGCCAATAGCTTGTTTCTTTCAGAAGTTAGTGTAATTTCAAATGAGGGACGGACAACATCTGAGACCAGTATTTCGATGCGTTAGAAAGCGAACGACAAAGTAAGTATGCATTCATTGCCTTTAGACATATAGGTCACCTGCAATACGATTAACAAAGGTGATAAATTTGATTAGAATCCCTAACATAAAGGCCTCTCTCTGGAAGGAGTTCGAAAACCATCCCCGCAATTCACTATTCCATCGTTGCAAATGAAAGTGAAATGAACAAAGCAAATCGACAATGATGTCAAATGGTGGTACGCTTAGCACCGGGAATGAAGCGAAACAGCTTAATCAGGCACAAGCGGCTGCGAAAAATATTTGGGGAAATTCTATTTAAGACCCAGACGCAAACATACACCTAAACATGCATACGAAGTGCTACTGTCTGTGGTTCTTAATGCTTGATTGAGTATTAGAAGAAATTGAGATTAGCAAGAGGGAGAAAAAAGCATCTGACAGCATACACAAAATGGAAGTCCAAAACATTTTGTCTTCTTGAAAATCTCCGGCAATTATATTACTCTGCATGAAGTAGGCCAATTTTGAATCACTAAGGTAAATAATAGCTTATGAGATTTATGTCAAGTGCAAACGTTCCTTACAACAAAATTTTCCGGTTTTTCCCCTAACGGACATTAACAATGAATAGGCAATTAATTGATTTTGTGAATATGAATATATTGAAATTGAAGGAGAAAAGAAGGACAAATAAATTTGAAGGGACTAAATAAAAGTGATTGAAATGCTATGTAATTCAAATATTTCATAAAATAAATTTAAGCCGAAAACTCAAAGAAAATGTGTGTCCTAAACTTTTCTTACCTTACATTTCAGTACCAATAGAGTCCTTTTCTCACTGAATCTCTGTGTTGTCTGACTAGAATAACTTTGAACTGCGTGACAATGTGCCTACTAGAAATATTGCTGATAAGCCGTAAATGTAAATACTGATATACTAAAAATCGCCTCCTACCTCTATGAAACCCTTTGTGTTCTTTCGTATGACCACCGCCTTGTTGACATGTTCAACGAATTTTTATATCGTCCACCAACACATCGAAATCTTGATCTCAAACCACATAAAGTATATGTATTCGGGGCCGTGAAGAAATTCTCAGTTGAGGTAGCAATGTTTGTCCGTCCGTTGAAATCACGCTAACTTTCGAACGAAACAAGCTATCCACTTGAAATTTAGCAAAAGAAGTTGTTATTGATGTACGTCGGATGGTATTGAAAATGGGTCATATCGGACCACTTTATGGTATAGCCCCCATATAAACCGATCCGCAGATTTCGCTTTCGGAGCCTCTTGGAGGAACAAAGTTCATCCAATCAGGTGGAAATTTGATACGTGGTCTTAACCCGTGCAAAAATAATTATAACAAGTATATACGGCCGTAAGTTCGGCCAGGCCGAATCTTATGTACCCTCCACCATGGATTGCGTAGAAACTTCTACGAAAAACTGTCTTCCACAATCGAATTACTTGTGTTGTGGTATCTTCTTAACATCGTTTTCTAAATTGTGAATTAGTCCATATGTGGTATATATTAGACAAAAAGGTTATGTATAGGTAAGTCTACAAATAATTACGAATCGGTATGGACTTTTTTCATGGTACGTTGAGAGCCAGAATTGAATTATGGGGGTCGCTTATATGGGGGCTATATACAATTATGAACTTGATATGGACCAATTTTTGTGTGATTGGGGATCGATTTATCTGAGGGCTATATATAACTATAGACCGATATTGACCTAGTTAGGCATGGTTGTTAAAGGCCATATACTAGCACAATGTACCAAATTTCGACTGACTCGGATGAAATTTGCTCCTCCAAGTGGCTCCAAAACCAAATCTCGGGATCGGTTTATATGGGGGCTATATATGATTTGGGATGGTTGTTAAATATCATATACTACCACCACGTACCAAATTTCAACCAGATCGGATGAATTTTGTTTCTCCAAAAGGCACCGGAGGTCAAATCTGGGGATCGGTTTATATGGGGGCTATATATAATTATTGAACGATGTGGACCAATTTTTGCATAGTTGTTAGAGACTATATATATTGGCAGCCACGGTGGTGCAATGGTTAACATGCCTGCCTTGCATACACAAAGTCCTGGGTTCGATTCCTGCTTCTACCGAATACCAAAAAGTTTTTCAGCGGTGGATTATCCCACCTCAGTAATTCTGGTGACATTTCTGAGGGTTTCAAAGCTTCTCTAAGTGGTTTCACTGCAATGTGGAACGCCGTTCGGACTCGGCTATAAAAAGGTGATCCTTTGGCATTGAGTTTAACATGGAATCGGGCAGCACTCAGTGATAAGAGGGAAGTTCACCAATGAGGTATCACAATGGACTGAATAGTCTAAGTGAGCCTGATACATCGGGCTGGCACCTAACCTAACCTAACCGAACCTAGAGACTATATACTTACACCATGTACCAAATTTCAGCCGGATCGGATGAAATTTGCTTCTGTTAGAGGCTCCGCAAACCAAATCGCGGGATCGGTTTATATGGGGGCTATATATAATTATGGACCGATGTGGACCAATTTTTGAATATTTGTTAGAGACCATATACTTACACCATGTACCAAATTTTAGCCGGATCGGATGCAATTTTCTTCTCTTAGAGGCTCCGCAAGCCAAATCGGGGGATCGATTTATATGGGGGCTATAGATAATTATGGCCCGATGCGGACCAATTTTTGCATGGTTATTAGAGATCATAAGTTGACACCATGTACAAATTTCAGCCGGATCGGATGAAATTTGCTTCTCTTAGAGGATCCGCAAGCCAAATCGGGGGATGGGTTTATATGGGGGCTATAGATAATTATGGACCGATGTGGACCAATTTTTGCATGGTTGTTAAATATCATATACTACCACCACGTACCAAATTTCAACCACATCGGATGAATTTGGCTTCTCCAAAAGGCACCGGAGGTCAAATCTGGGGATCGGTTTATATGGGAGCTATATATAATTGTGGACTGATAGGAACCAATTCCTGCATGGTTATTGGATACCATATACTAACATCACGTACCAAATTTCAACCGAATCGGAAGAATTTTGCTCCTCCAAGGGGCTCCGGAGGTCAAATCTGGGGATCGGTTTATATGGGGGCTATATATAATTATTGACCGATGTGGACCAATTTGTGCATAGTTGTTAGAGACTATATATATTGGGAGCTACCGTGGTGCAATGGTTAGCATGCCCGCCTTGCATACACAAGGTCGTGGGTTCGATTCCTGCTTCGACCGAACACCAAAAAGTTTTTCAGCGGTGGATTATCCCATCTCAGTAATGCTGGTGACATTTTTGAGGGTCTCAAAGCTTCTCTAAATGGTTTCACTGCAATGTGGAACGTCGTTCGGACTCGGCTATAAAAAGGAGGTCCCTTGGCATTGAGCTTAACATGGAATCGGGCAGCACTCAGTGATAAGAGAGAAGAGAATGTGGTATCACAATGGACTGAATAGTCTAAGTGAGCCTGATACATCGGGTTGGCACCTAACCTAACCGAACCTAGAGACTATATACTTATACCATGTACCAAATTTCAGCCGGATCGGATGAAATTTTCTTCTCATAGAGGCTCCGTAAGCCAAATGGTGGGATCGATTTATATGGGGGCTATAGATAATTATAGCCCGATGCAGCAACCAAAAGGAGACGAGATAGACATATGGTTTCTTTGGCAATATTGCTCAGGGCGGGTCCCTGAGTCGATATAGCCATGTCCAACTTTCCGTCTGTTCGTCTGACTGTGAATACATTTTTGTGATCAAATCAAAGTCGCAGTTTTAGTTAAAATTTGACACAAGTTTCTGTTTTGCATCAGAATAGAACCCTTTTGATTTTGGAAGAAATTGGATCAGATTTAGATATATTTCCCATATATATCCTTCGACCGATATGCACTTATATGGCCCCAGAAGCCAGAGTTTTAGCTTTATATGCCTGAAATTTTCCACAAGGAGAACAATTGGTACTTTAGTCAAGGGTAATAAATTTGATTGAAATTGCTTCAAGTTTAGATATAGGTCCCATATATATCTATCGCCCGATATGCACTTATATAGCACCAGAAGCCATATTTACCCTAATTAGCTTGAAATTTTGCAATATGAGTACAATTAGTAGTGTAGTCAAGAGTGCTATATTTTATTGAGATCGGTTCAGATTTAAGTATAGCTTCCACATGTATTTTTCGCCCGAGTTACACTAGTATGGCCAAAGTTGTACGTGAAATTTTGCACAAGGAGTAGAATTAACATTCTAACTATGCCTACTAAATTTGGTTGAAATCGTTTCAGATTTAGATATAGCTCCCATATATATCTTTCACCCGATTCACACTCATACAATCACAGTGATCAAAGTTTTACTCCGATTTACTTGAAACTTTGCACAGAGAGTAGTATTAGGGTTGTGAATATGCATGCCAATTTTGGTTGAAATCGGTTCAGATTTAGCTCCCATACATATCTTTCGCCCGATTTTCCTTCATATGACAACAGAGGACAAATTTGTAATCCGATTTATGTAAACTTTTGCACGGGGAGTAAAATTTGCAAAGTAGCTAGCCATGTCAAATTTGGATGAAATCGGTTCAGATATAGCTTCCATATGGAGCCACCGTAGTGCAATGGTTAGCATGCCTGCCTTGCATACACAAGGTCGTGGTATCACAATGGACTGAATAGTCTAAGTGAGCCTGATACATCGGGCTGCCATATAACCTAACCTACCTAACCTAGCTTCCATATATTTGGTTTTCCGTTTTTGGCGAAAATGGACAAAATACCCACATTTCCCTTGTAAAATCACCACTGCTAAGTCAAAAACTTGTAAAAATTACTCCAATTTGCCTATACTTCTAATACATATCTATTGACTGATAAATCACAAATACACTTTTGCCAAGCTGCTTCAAAATTAGTTCAGATTAAAATGTTTCCCATATTATTTTTACTATGTTTCACCCCAGGACATTAGCTGACTTAAATTTAAAGTCTATAAGTTTTGTAGAAATCTAACAAATTTTGTCCAGATCGGGTCAGATTTATATATATGTATATATGGGAAAATAAATCTTTAAAGGGTGATACGGTCAAAATTTGGTCAAGGGAAAACACGTGTAAATCGGTGAAATCGTTTATTTAAAAAATCAAGTTAAATTTCTTTTTCAAGTTCAATTAGTATAAAATTCAGGAAAAATATTCAGTTAGGCTTTCGCTTTTCCAAATCCGAATTGCCGGGCCTCACGCTTGACACCTGCCATCAGATTTTGTACAGCCACCTTGTCCACCTTCTTCGCCGCAGAAAGCCAGTTTACCTTGAAATGCTGCTCGTTCTTAGCAGTTGTTTTGGTCTTCTTTAGGTTCCGCTTGACAATAGCCCAGTATTTCTCAATTGGGCAGAGCTCTGGCGTGTTGGGAGGGTTCTTGTCCTTGGAAACCACCTGCACTTTGTTGGCGGCGTACCACTCCATGGCCTTTTTACCGTAATGGCAAGACGCTAAATCCGGCCAAAACAGTACGGAACAACCGTGTTTTCTTGGTTGACAGTCCCGGAAGCTATGAAAATGCTGCTTTTCAAGCCACAGGTACAGATGGCTTGACAAACCAGATATTTCTTTGCGAACTTTAACAGTTTTATGTGCTTGAAAATATCTGCTACCTTTCCCCTTCCTTTTGCCGTATAAAACTCCTGTCCCGGAAGCTGCTTGTAGTCGGCTTTGGCGTAGGTTTCGTCGTCCATTACCACGCAGTCAAACTTCGTCAGCATAGTCTTGTACAGCCTCCGGGATCGCGCTTTGGCCGTCGTATTTTGTTTATCATCGCGATTTGGAGTCACTACCTTCTTGTAAGTCGATAGTCCGGCTCGTTTTTTGGCTCGATGCACGGTTGTAGACGATACACACAGCTTATTTGCGCATTCTCGGAGAGAGAGGTTAGGGTTTCGCTTGAAACTACCGGCGACTCTCTTTGTCGTCTCAGCGTCTTCCGGTTTTCGATTTCCCCCCGATCCAGACTTCCTGGCTGCCGACAAACGTTCCCCAAACACTTTAATTACATTTGTAACGGTTGATTTAGCAACTTTTAGCGATTTTTCCAGCTTTGCGTGCGAGTAGCTCGGATTTTCGCGATGCGCGAGCAAAATTTTGATACGCTGCTCTTCTTGCTTGGATGACATTTTGACAACTGGAGAGTGAAATCAAAATAGGAGCAACATTCTACACACACACACCTTCAAAATGAGGGGTGTTAAGGTTTTTTAAATGCAAAATTGAAAGAAATACGTCAAGTTTATATTGACCAAATTTTGACCGTATCACCCTTTATATATAGCACCCAACACAGGGACAGATTTGATATGCTATCGAAATGTGGATCCAAAAATGGTGCAGGGTATAATATAGACGGCCCCACCCAAGACGGTCCCATAGTCGTTCTTGAATCCGTCACGCTGTTCAACATACCCGTATTAGCGTCCAGCGACATGAAACTTTGGTCACATGAAACTTTGGAGCCACCGTGGTGCAATGGTTAGCATGCCCGCCTGGCATACACAAGGTCATGGGTTCGATTCCTGCTACGACCGAACACCAAAAAGTTTTTTAGCGGTGGATTATCCCACCTCAGTAATGCTGGTGACATTTCTGAGGGTCTCAAAGCTTCTCTAAATGGTTTCACTGCAATGTGGAACGCCGTTCGGACTTGGCTATAAAAAGGAGGTCCCTTGTCATTGAGCTTAACATGGAATCGGGCAGCACTCAGTGATAAGAGAGAAGTTCACCACTGTGGTATCACAATGGACTGAATAGTCTAAGTGAGCCTGATACATCGGGCTGCCACATAACCTAACCTAACCTAACCTTGGTCACATGTTAATATTTTTTCACTATACACACTGTAATGACGGACTTTCCACAGATTCGGTTAAGATTTAGACATGGCTCCGAATTGTATAAATATCGCCCAGTTTGGCCAAATATTGTGCAAAAAAATAGCCAATTTTCTTTCTAAAATCGCCACTACAAAATCGAAAAAAAAAAAATGCAAAAATGCTTCAAAATGTTCTCTACCCCTAATAAATTTAATAAGAATGGCTCTAAATTTTAATATGTCCCAAAGTTAGAGAAGATAAGTTACAGAAGTGAAACAATGAAGCTATTTTGTGCGAATAAAATTTGAGTGTGTTTGGAATTTGAAGAAAAGGCTTTTGAAAGCACCATCCTTTCAGCTGCTTTCGCAAACGACCATAGTAGAGATAACATTTATTATCATCAACCATAAAATTTTCTCTTGCCATAGCCCTGGTTTGTAATTTCATAGCATACTGACTTTCGATTCCAAATACTTCCTTTTTCATGGGTTATAATATTCCAAATGATGTTGCACATAATCCTTTTTTTATGGATTGCCTGTTAAACATTTTCACCAATATTTCAAAATATACATGGCCACAATCATTTTATGATTATTAACGCTCTATCATCCTTTCTTGGCTGGTTGTCTATGTGGCTATAATGCCTAGGTATCAAGGAGTTATGGTTCTATGCTCATCTGATCCTGTTTGTGATGCTGCTGCCACCGCATACAATTATGGTTGAAAAATTTTACGCTTATTAGACAAAAATTTGTTCTAATGAAATTAGCCTCATTCCTTAGGTTGGATTGTTGGTTGTTCGTTTGTGTTGTGTGCAACAAATGTTTCACAAATACACCAGAGACCAATTAAATTAGCCGCGTTCTTTTATTTCACTCCTGAGACTCGCGATAATACATCAACGGTTGGGTATTTCGACGCCACCACATTAAAGTCTCCTAAAGTGGCAAAATAAACCCGAAATAAACCAAACGAAAGAGATTTTACCTTTTTGTGTGTGCGTTTGATCCCCTGATGGCATTTGTGTCTGCATTCCTTGGTAGGTGGAAGACAGAAGAAGCTACTAGGAATGCGTCTGTTAAACCTCTGCCAAAGCATAACGGCCACAATAATAAATTACCCGAATAAGGAAGAACACCCCAATACGTCGACCACTACCTTGGCAAATGCTAAACCCCAAAACAATGAGTGTTGAATAACTTTGAACGTTCCTTTTCGTTTTTGGTCCAAACGATAGTACTCCTCCTATAAGAGGAAAGATAAGATACTTAGTTGAGGTATTCAACAGTGGTAAGTGTTCATCCGAAAGTAGAATGTGTTAATGTTGTGCGAATGTCTAAAGATTAAAGTTCCTACAAAGTAAAATTCTGCTGTGAACTTTGAAGATAATAAATTAACATAAAAGAGATTTGAATAAATAATAGGTGAGATTGGTTTATAATCACGTCTATACAAGATTATTGAAAGGGAGAATTAATTCGTTTAAAAACAAAGTAAGGCATTCGACCAGGACTATAAGGAATGGAGAAAAAAAAAAAAAAACAAATATATAGGGCCGTAAGTTCGGCTAGGCCGAATTATCCATGGATGATTATTAATTTTTATCTAAATTTTATTTCTATAGAATAAAATGTTGTTAAAATTTTACTTCTATAGAAAATTTTGATAAAATTTTAGTTTTATACAAAATTTTATCAAAATTTTACATTTATAGGAAATTTTGTTATAGAAAATTTTGTCAAAATTTCATTTTTATAGAAAATTTTGTCAAAATTTTATTTCCATGTAAGATTTTGTCAAATCTTTATTTTAATAGAAAATTTTGTCAACATTTAGAGAAAATTTTGCCAACATTGTATTTCTAGAGAAAATTGTGTACCCCTTAGGAATACTTTACTAAAATCTACCAAATCATGAAGAATTCTACCAAACATTGTTGGTAGAATTCTACCAACCCTGCTAGCAAGGCCAATGTCTGTATATGGCCTCTAGCTACCAGTATAAATGGAACAATATCGATTCATAATTATAGAACAACATTTTGACAAAATTTTCTATAAAAATAAAATTTTGATAAAATTTTCTAAACAACTAAAATTTTAACAAAATTTTTTATAAAAATAAAATTTTGACAAAATTCTCTATGAAACTAAATTTTGACTAAATGTTCTTTAAAAATAAACTGATGGCAAAAAATGTTTATAAAAATAAAATTTTGATAAAATTTTCTTTAACAATAAAATGTTAAAATGTTCTACAAAAATAAACTGTTGATTTGTATAGAAAATTTTGTCAAAATTTTACTTCTATAGAAAATTTTGTCATAATTTTATTTCTATAGAAAAATTTTGTCAGAATTTTATTTCTATAGAAAATTTTGTCAAAATTTTATTTCTCTAGAAAATTTTGCCAAAATTTTATTTTTATAGAAAATTGTGTCAACATTTTATTTCCACAGAAAATTTTGTCAACATTTTTTTATAGAAAATTTTGTGAAATTTTTTTGTGATTTTGTTAAAATTTTATGTCTATGTTCTCTAGAAATAAAATTTTGAGAACATTTTCTATAGAAATTTTGAGAAAATTTTATTTCTATAGAAAATTTTGTCAACATTTTTTTTTTTGAAAATTGTGTCAACATTTTATTTCCACAGAAAATTTTGTCAACATTTTTTTTTTATAGAAAAGTTTGTGAAAATTTAATTTCTTTAGAAAATTTGGTTAAAATTTTATATCTATAGAAATTTTATATCTATTTTGTTAAAACTTTCTTTCTATAGAAATTTTTTCAAAATTTTATTTCTATAGAAATTTTTGTCAAAATTTTATTTCAATAGAAATTTTTGTTAATTTATATTTTTATACCCTCCACCATAGGATGGGGGGTATATTAACTTTGTCATTCCGTTTGTAACACATCGAAATATTGCTCTAAGACCCCATAAAGTATATATATTCTGGGTCGTGGTGAAATTCTGAGTCGATCTGAGCATGTCCGTCCGTCCGTCCGTCCGTCTGTTGAAATCACGCTAACTTCCGAACGAAACAAGCTATCGACTTGAAACTTGGTACAAGTAGTTGTTATTGATGTAGGTCGGATGGTATTGCAAATGGGCCATATCGGTCAACTTTTACGTATAGCCCCCATATAAACGGACTTCCAAATTTGGCTTGCGAGGCCTCTAAGAGAAGCAAATTTCATCCGATCCGGCTGAAATTTCGTACATGGTGTTAGTATATGGTCTCTAACAACCATGCAAAAATTGATCCACATCGGTCCATAATTATATATAGCCCCCATATAAACCGATCCCACGATTTGGCTTGCGAGGCCTCTAAGAGAAGCAAATTTCATCCGATCCGGCTGAAATTTGATACATGGTGTTAGTATATGGTCTATAACAACCATGCAAAAATTGGTCCACATCGGTCCATAATTATATATAGCCCCCATATAAATCGATCCCCCGATTTGGCTTGCGAGGCCTCTAAGAGAAGCAAATTTCATCCGATCCAGCTGAAATTTGGTACATGGTGTTAGTATATGGTCTCTAACAACTATGCAAAAATTGGTCCACATCGGTCCATAATTATGTATAGCCCCCATATAAACCGATCCCCAGATTTGGGTTGCGGAGCCTCAAAGAGAAGCAAATTTCATCCAATCCGCCTGAAATTTGGTACATGATATTGGTATATGGTCTCTAACAACCATGCAAAAATTGGTCCACATCGGTTCATAATTATATATAGCCCCCATATAAACCGATCCCCAGATTTGGCTTGCGAAGCCTCAAAGAGGAGCAAATTGCTCCGGCTGAAATTTGGTACATGGTATTGGTATATGGTATCTAACAACCGTGCAAAAATTGGTCCACATCGGTCCATAATTATATATGGCGCCCATATAAACCGATCCCCAGATTTGGGTTGCGGAGCCTCAAAGAGAAGCAAATTTCATCCGATCCGCCTGAAATTTGGTACATGATATTGGTATATGGTCTCTAAAAACCATGCAAAAATTGGTCCACATCGGTTCATAATTATATATAGCCCCCATATAAACCGATCCCCAGATTTGGCTTGCGAAGTCTCCAAGAGAAGCAATTTTCATCCAATCCGATTGTAATTTGGAACATGGTGTTAGTATATGATCTTTAACAACCGTGCCAGAATTGGTCCATATCGGTCCATAATTATATATAGCCCCCATATAAAACATTCTCCAGATTTGACCTCCGGAGCCTCTTGGAGGAGCAAAATTCATCCGATCCGGTTCAAATTAGGCACGTGGTGTTAGTATATGGTCGCAAACAACCATACCAAAATTGGTCCAATCACACAAAACTTGATCGATATCGGTTCATAATCATGGTTGCCACTAGAGCCAAAAATAATCTACCAAAATTTTATTTCTATAGAAAATGTTGTCAAAATTTTTATTTTATAGAAAATTTTGTCAAAATTTTATTTGTATAGAAAATTTTGTTAAAATTTTATTTCTATAGAAAATTTTGTCAAAATTTTATTTCTATAGAAAATTTTGTCAAAATTTTATTTCTGTAGAAATTTTTATCAAAATTTTCTTTCTATAGAAAATGTTGTCAAAATTTTTATTTCTATAGAAAATTTTGTGAAAATTTTAGTTCTATAGAAAATTTTGTTAAAATTTTATTTCTGTAGAAAATTTTGTCAAAATTTTATGTCTACTTTGTCAAACTGAATTATATACGTATTGGATCGATCTTTTTTGATTTAGTATATACCACGTATGGACTTACATACAATTTAGAAGATGGTGTTAGGAGGTTTTAAGATACCTTGCCATCGACAAGCGTTACCGCAACTTAAGTAATTCGATTGTGGATGGCAGTGTTTAGATGAAGTTTCTACGCAATCCATGATGGAGGGTACATAAGCTTCGGCCTGGTCGAACTTACGGCCGTATATACTTGTTTATACTAGGTTGACTCTGTGAATTATAATGCACGTATGATTTGTTTATGACAAACTCTAGAAAGTTTTTACTGGCAAAAAATCTCTAGCAAAAACTTTTCTCTTTTTCCAATGTCACATTTGATCTCTCTCTGTCTCTCTTTTGCTGGCTTTTTGGAGTAAACGAACGACTTCTAGTAAAAATTTCTGATGATTACCAAAATTTATTTGGTTTTTGAAGGGATGTAATGGTTGAAATGGTGGGCAATACAACAACGACCAAAAATACCAGAAGACCGTGTAGGTTAGATGTCCATTGTGATACTATACGTGGTACACTTCTCTCTTATTAATGAGTGCTTCTATTTGAAACCCAATGACAAGTCGAAACTGGGGTTGAATCCATGATCAAGGAGGGCTATTGCACGACGGTGGCTCCCACGTAAGGCGCACTGCGATGAATTCACATTTATAAAAATTGATTCAAATTGGAGCACTTACCTTTTGTGCGATTTTAGTCACACATTTTGCATATTTTAAAAAAAGTCGCATGACGTCAGAAAGGTTGCAAAATGCAATTAAAGTCGCACAACGATAATACTGTTCTAGAGCACTTAGGTTAAGTTAGGTTAGTCGGGCTTTGCAAAAAGGTCTAGCATACGATTTACCAGAATTTGGTTTCCCTAAATAAGACTACTAGGATGAACAAATTGCTATTAAAGTTTAATTGAATTTTAAATGTAAATTTTCCACACCTCCATAATCAAGGTCCACAGAATCCCTGGAACCACTGTTCCAATGTGCACTTGTTGGAGAAACATTGTAATGATGATGATTTTGATGGATGAGCTGTAAACATACAAAATGTACGAATGAGTTGAGTTGGCAATAAAGTTTTACGACTGTGTTTCTCTTTGCCACGGCACATTGAGCGCCTCAGATACAAAGTGCTGAATGAAGACGATTGACCGGGCAGTGGAGGAGGATGGATGGATGTATACGGACATACGGATGGAATTGAATGAAATATGGTAATGAGGCACTGCTTGACTTGGTTGAGTTAAGAAATGTGTTAAATAATGAAATATGGCTTAAAAATCGTTATCACCAACAGCGGGCATCGCCATGAAGCCATTTGGTTCTCAAAAACCAATGAGACAACCATGAGACGATGGTAACCCGAAAAACACTAACCAACCCGTCGTGGTATTGTCTATAGTCAAAAGTTGAATATAAGTAGATAGGATGCTCGATATAGTTGGAGCAACTAGACCACAATAGAACAGATGAAGAGTTTAGCTAAGACAAGGAGCGGTTGATGATGGTGATTGGATCGGGTTTTCCTCTTCTGCCATAAGTCAACAATGCCTATAAAACTTCTAATAACAATGCTATATAAATTATTCAATTATAAATTACGATTATTCCCAACAATTGTATGTCGGACCCTAATTTACTGCTTTTGAGAATGAGAGAATGAGTCATCCTATAGTCGTGTTGGCTCTTCCTGAATGGGCACTGGAAACAAGTGAACAACTGCTGTGTCTATATACGTAGATATGGATATATTTGCTAAAAGCCATTGATATGGATGTTTGCTTAGGGAAAATTTCCAAAGGAAGCTGAAGAATATAAATAAAAACTTTATTGCAATGTCGTTGAAATTTTCTGCAAATACGAACATAGTTGAACAAATGTCTGTGTGCGAGTCTATTCTCGTTTATCTTTTGGAGTTGTACAAGTAAATGAACTTAAATAATATTTCTTACAAAAATATTTTATATATTTCGGAGAATGGCTATTTTGGGTGAGATATGGTTTACTTAGCAAAGCAAAATCTAGTAAATTCAATAATGTGTGGTGTTACTTTGTTCGCATATATTAGCGAATAGCTTACGGTTTCTTGGGAAGATTAAATACTGCAAAGTGATAATCTACAAAAAAGAAAAAAAGAAAGATAGAGGAAGCACGCTCAAAAACAAACCCAGCCAAATACATTCAAATCGATGATTGGAGTTTGGCAAAGGAAAAGAGATATGCTGGCAAATTTGTTTAGGCTGTAGCCGACTATCAAACCCTTTTTCGGGAGGTTCAAGTGTAGTTCACTTTGGGTTGAGTGAATTACTCGATTTTGTTCTGATAATTGGTTGATAGTTTTGCTGCAAGTAGAGGATGCTGATGAGGAATGTGGTAATTCCGAAACAGCTGTACATCCAACCATCTTGCAGTCTATAGGGCTTTGCCCAAATAAATTTGACAAGCATACTTTTCCTCTGTTGGTTTAGCTACACTTGTAGTTTAGTCAATGCATGGCTTTAAGCTGAGATCAAAAAAAAACAACAATAAAAAAGAAAAAAAAAACAAGTATATACAGCAGTAAGTTCGGCCGGGCCGAATCTTCAATACCCACCACCATGAATCAAATATTATATGTTACTTTATTTTGAAAACTCTTCGTCGTAGCGGGTTACTTGATAATATATAAAATTTCAGTGGGTTTGATCACACATATTCTCCAAAGCAAATCAGTCCAACAAGTACGCTTCCCGAAGATAAGTTTAAAGATTGTACCAATGAAGACTAGATCAGATTTTATTTGTTCGAGTTTTAGAGAAATCATAAACATATCGTTTAAACGATTAACTAAAGCCTTGATTTGAAACCTTAAATCTGTAGATTTTTCCCGCCATTATTTAAATGACTACGAGGAGTAAAATCTGGAAATTTTACTTTCAGTTTCAGCGCGCCTGATATACTCTGAAAGGAGAGTTTTCTTTTCTGAGAAACGAAATTTTAGGCAAGCAACACATATTTTAGAGAGAAACGTTGAATCGCTTATAAAAAATTCCGATTAATTTGCTCTCGACGAAAATAATTTGTACGAAAAGGGAATTTCGTTCGTCTAAAATTTCATTCCGGAGGAAAATATTATTTCTTTGAGTATACGCTCAAGAAGTTCCTTCTATATCGATGCATTACCAAATGGACTGCTAAAAATAAATGCGATACATAAAATACGAGTATATTTAAATTTTCAGGCAAATTGGATAAAAACTACCGATTCTATAAGCCAAAGTCAGGAGATCGGTCTATATGGGGGCTACACCAAAACATGGACCGACACACCCATTTCTGATCTTAGAATAACTCTAGATTTTCAATTTCAAGCAAATCGGATAGAAAATATAGTTTCTAAACGCCCAAGAAGTAAAATCAGCAGATCGGTCTATATGGGGCCTGCACCAAAACATGGACCGACCGATAGGCACCATTTTCGGCACACCTTTTGATGGTCCTAAAATACCTCTACATTTTCAATTTCAAGCAAATCGGATAGAAAATACAGTTTCTAGACGTCAAAGAAGTAAAATCGAGAGATCGGTCTATATGGGGGCTATACCAAACCATGGAGCGCTACGGACCATTTGCGACACACTCGTTATGGTTCCAAAATACCTCTAGATTTCCAATTTCAGGCAAATCGGATAGAAAATATAACTTCTAGACGCCCAAGAAGTAAAATCGGAAGATCGGTCTATATGGGGGTTATACCAAAACATGGACCGATAGGCACCAATTTCGGCACACCTTTTAATGGTCCTAAAATACCTCTATATTTGCAATTTCAGGCAAATTGTATAAAAACTAAGTGTTTTATAGGCCCAAGACCCCAAATCGGGAGGTCGGTTTATATGAGCGACTATATCAAAACTTGGACCTATATAGCCCATCTTCGAACTTGACCTGCCTGCAAACAAAAAACGAATCTGTGCCAAATTTCAGAACGATAGCGCCATTATTGAAGGCTGTAGCGTGATTACAACAGACAGACAGTCGGCCAGGCTGGCATGCTTATATCGTCTTAGAAATTCTTCCAGATCAAGAATATATATAATTTATATAGTCGGAAATCGATATTTCGATGTGTTACAAACGGAATGACAAACTTATTATACCACCGTCACCATTCTATGGTGGTGGGTTTAAAATACAAGTGTATACTGCCAAAAAGACGGGTCGAATCTTATGTATCCATGGATATCGTAGAAAATTATACTAGAGGTTGTCATCCATAATCGAATTACTTGGGTTGTGGTAACACTTGCCGATTGTCATGTATAATAAGAAATTATTCTTGTTATACAAGTTATCAATAAATGAAATGAAATTTATGTTTATTAAATCTACTTAACGTTATCTTTTATATTATAAATTAGTCCATATGGAGTCTATATTAGACAAAACGAGGCATATTGAATATTTGCATAAGCCAAATCGCTCTTGATCGGTTTATATAGAAAAGTCTTTAAATAGTTATGAACCAATTTTCACACGATAATTAGAAAGCCAAATTTCAACCGGATCGGATGGAATTTGTTCCTTCATGAGGCTCCAGGAATCAAATTTGTGGTTGGCTTATATGTAATTATGAACCCATGTGGATACATTTTTGATTTGATTAGTAGACAGAATATACTGACATCACGTACAAAAATTCAAGGAATCAGACAAATTTGTTTTTTCAGGAGGTTCAAAAAGTAAAATCTGAGGATCGGTTTATATGGGGCCCATATATACCCAGCAAAAAAATTTGGAAGTTCTTCCAAAGGCACAACTTTAAAAGCACTTCCAGAAGATGCACTCCCAATTCTTTATTTTAACTACCCAGGAAGTTATTTTAATTCAATTTTTTATAACTTGTTTTTTTTCATACTTTTAAAGGGTATTTTTAACTTTTTTTGTTTCAAATAGGTTAGAAATAGAGTAAGAATTAATAAAATGGTACAAATTATTTAAATTTTGTCGAAAAAAATGTTAAATCCAATCTGAAAAAATTGTGATTTTTTGAAAATATTTGAGTTCAAACATTTTCGACAAGCGTTAGAATCCATTAAAAATTATAAAAAATTATAAAAATTATTTATTTGACAAAATATCACAGATTTTTTTTAATTTACATCCAAAACATTGAATTCGGATCACACCTAAAGAAGTGATGCAAATTCAGTGCAACGGCTGTTGAAATGGAGGACTTCCGTCCTATGACAAGCCCATGTTAAATTCATCGCTTCTGCGTCAATTTTGTAACACTTCCGGATCCAAAAAGAACATTTTCATTACTTTTTCGGCGACGCTTTTTTTGGTGGGTAATTATGGAGTGATATGAACAAATTCTTGAATGGTTGTTAGAAGTCATATTCTAATACAACGTTCCAAATTTCGAACGGATCGGATGAAAATAAGCTCCTCCAAGGGCATACTCAACCCTGAGGGCCGGCTTATATGGAGGCTATACATAAAAGTGATCCGATATGGCCCATTTGCAATACCATCCGACCTACATCAAAAACAACTACTTGTGCCTTGTTTCAAGTCGTTAGCTTGTTTCGTTCGGAAGTTAACGTAATAGACGGACGGGCGTCGCTAGATCGACTAAAAATCCACAATATATATAGTTTATGGAGTCTGGGATCAATATTTGGATGTGTCACAAACGCAATGACAAAGTTAATGTAGCCCCATCCTATGGTGCACAGAATGGGGGTTTCCAAATCGCTTTTTGTTAGAAAGAATTCTGTAAATTTTGAACAGATAATGATATCAAAAAAATTTTCCTAGTGTGAAAATAGAGGTATTTTCCTACCTATTGACCTACTAGGTCAACGAGCTGATCTGTAGGCGTTGAAATTTGGTCACCTCGGGTGTATGCAATTTTGTGTTAGCTGTTAAATCTGTAATTATGAACCGATTCCGATGATTTTTCTTTGCTAAATAAAGGGTGATACGGTCAAAATTGGGTCAAGGGAAAACGCGTGTAAATCGGTGAAATCGTTTGTTTAAAAAATCAAATTAACTTTCTTTTTCAAGTTCCATTAGTGTAAAATTCAGGAAAAATATTCAGTTAGGCTTTCGCTTTTCCAAATCCGAATTGCCGGGCCTCACGCTTGTCACCTTCCATCAGATTTTGTACAGCCACCTTGTCCACCTTCTTCGCCGCAGAAAGCCAGTTTGCTCGTCCTTAGCAGTTTTTTTGGTCTTCTTTAGGTTCCGCTTGACAATAGCCCAGTATTTCTCAATTGGGCGGAGCTCTGGCGTGTTGGGAGGGTTCTTGTCCTTGGGAACCACCTGCACGTTGTTGGCGGCGCACCACTCCATGGCCTTTTTACCGTAATGGCAAGATGCCAAATCCGGCCAGAACAGTACGGAACAACCGTGTTTCTTCAGGAAAGGCAGCAGACGTTTATTCAAACACTCTTTCACGTAAATTTCTTGTTTGACAGTCCCGGAAGCTATGAAAATGCAGCTTTTCAAGCCACAGGTACAGATGGCTTGCCAAACCAGATATTTCTTTGCGAACTTTGACAGTTTTATGTGCTTGCAAATATCTGCTACGTTTCCCCTTCCTTTTGCCGTATAAAACTCCTGTCCCGGAAGCTGCTTGTAGTCGGCTTTGACGTAGGTTTCGTCGTCCATTACCACGCAGTCAAACTTCGTCAGCATCGTCGTGTACAGCCTCCGGGATCGCGCTTTGGCCGTCGTATTTTGTTTATCAATGCGATTTGGAGTCACTACCTTCTAGTAAATCGATAGTCGTGCTCGTTTTTGGCTCGATGCACGGTTGTAGACGATACACCCAGCTTATTTGCGGCATCTCGGAGAGAGAGGTTAGGGTTTCGCTTGAAACTACCGGCAACTCTCTTTGTCGTCTCAGCGGCTTCCGGTTTTCGATTTCCCCCCGATCCAGACTTCCTGGTTGTCGACAAACGTTCCCAAAAAACTTTAATTACATTTGTAACGGTTGATTTGGCAACTTTTAGCGATTTTGCCAGCTTTGCGTGCGAGTAGCTCGGATTTTCGCGATGCGCGAGCAAAATTTTGATACGCTGCTCTTCTTGCTTGGACGGCATTTTGACAACTGAAGAGTGAATTCCAAAATCAAAATAGGAGCAACATTCTACACAGAAAGTTTAAATGCAAAATTGAAAGAAATACGTCAAGTTTACATTGACCAAATTTTGACCGTATCACAGTTTAAAACATGTAAACCCTAAACAAGTATATACAGAAGTAAGTTCGGCCGGGCCGAATCTTAAATGCCCGCCGCCATGAATCAAATATAATAGTTTGAAAATTTCAGGGGGTTTGATGACAGATATTTTCCCAAGCAGATCAGTTCAACCAGTACGCTTCCCACAGATAAATGTAAAGATTTCACCTAAGAAGACTAGATCAGATTCTGAATTTATAAGACCCATTTTTTGTTTGAGTTTTAGAGGAATCATAAACATCTCTTGTAAGTGTGCAAGAAAATGATGAAATAACGCCTTGATTTGAAATCTAAAATCAGTAGATTTTCATCCCAATTATTTAAATGATTACGAGAAGTAAAAACTGGAAATTTTGCATTCATTTTCAAGCAATTTTCATGATCAGTGCGCCTTCTATACCCTCAATAAGTGAAATCGGTCTATATGGAGGCCTTACCGAATGGACCGATAAAACTAAATCATATACACTTTGTTATGGGTCTAAAATGCCAGTATATTTTTAATTTGTGGCAAATCGTCTCATTTTTCTGTGTTGTGACAGTATTATCACTGTACAGACAGTCCATGTGAATGACACCTTGTGAATCTCAGCAAACGGTTGTGGTCGTCTTCCTGACCAGATTTTTATTCTTTTCGATCTCTGTATTGTGGTTGGTGGTGTAGCAAAACCACACAGAAACTTCTGCCGATTGCACTTAAAAAGTTTCAAAAATATTTGAGCGATTGCGATTGCAATCGCAGAACGATTGCCTCGAAAATTTCTCATTTACCAAATTTGAAAAAATACCCTATTCAACCCAAAAACAAGAATCAAAGATGGTCTTTTCTCATTTGTCTACATTTGTCTTCCATACGTCATACACTGAAAGAAGAGTTTGCTTTTCTGAAGAACAAAGTTTTCGTTTCTTTGATCTTTCGTTTCTTACGATCTTACTTCACTGGTTTATAGTATGAACGTCTTTGCCCTTGGGACGGTTACTAGAATTACTCCTGCACAATAACTCCAAACACAATTTAACGATCGTTTAATGTTCTTAATGAAAATTTTATGATTGTTGCGACAATGTTGACAATTTCTGGCGTGGTTTAGTTTTAAGAATACAACAATTATATTGTGAGGTATACATTTTTATTGTCAGTATTTTGTGAACATGTTAAAATATTCGAATAATTGCATCACCTGTTTCGCCCACGCTAAAAACAAGTGTAGGCTATTAAAAAAATACCCATTTTATATTCTTGTAATGGAAATAAAAGTTTATGATTTTGCTACTTTTATGTTCTGTCATCTGTGGTACATATAATTTTATTTTAACACACAAGAGCAATTAGAAATTTGCAACCATTTTGTACTACCTCCAGGCATCAACGCAGAGACGTAGTCCCTCCAAACTCAACTATTTATGGATGCTGGACTCTTCCTTTTCATTTGGAATAAACTAATTCCCTGGGTTATGGAAGTGGAACATATCCCATGAGTTGTAAATGGGATCACTGGTATTTTTGTATTTCGTCACATATGGGTGTTTGTTGTTCGATGGGGTAATAAAAAATAAACTAACCATAGGAAATAAAACTTGGTTGTGTGTTGGTTGATTGTTTGCATAATAAAACTCTGCTGGAAGTATCCTGAAATGAAAACAAAACTACAAATCCTCGTAAACCTGCTAAAACTAAAATTAAACTTTCTCTCTTCCATGATATTCACCTGTACGGTGTACCACACATATAATTTTGCGGCAAGAGTCTGATTATTTTTTTTTCGGCAGGTCTGCAAAGTTTATTGTGGCATTTGTAACGAATAGTAGTCGGTTTAAATATATATGGAAATCGGTCAAACTCAGCATATATGTCGAGTACCACGTAATAGTGCATATATAAGTAGGACAAATTAAAAAAAAGTTGTTCAGTTTTGACTAGCGTCATGCTTTCTCTACCAAGGACGTACGTTTTAAAGCTCGATCTCAAAACGTATTGAGTAAATTAAACTTTTAATTAAAAAGCTTTCCTATTTCTATTTGAAGCTTCGAAACTCCCTTTTGATGAACTCAAGAATTCTATTAAATCGGTGGAGTTATGTTTATTCTACCCAAACATGCAGAAATAATGGGTGCCCTATTGCCACTTAATTATTTAAATTTTCTGTAATATTCATACTTATATGTGAACCTCTAGATGTCCAATATCTGGCAAATCGGATAAAACCTGCGATGTCTGAATGTCTAAGAATTAAAACCGAGAGATCGGTTTATATTGAGGTTAGACCCAAACAAACCAAATTCACAACACTTATTTGTGGAACTAAAGTAGGTCAAACTCAGCATAGATTTTTAATTTCAAACAAATCGCATAAAAATTGTGGCATCAAATCAAATCGGGAGTTCGGTCGAAATATTCGGCACACCTATATGTAGATCTCAAATAACACTAAATTTCAAAACGTAGGTAAATTGTATACAAATTGCGGTATCATATAGCTTGAGATATCAAATCGGGAGATCGGTCTAAATTAGGGCTGTACGGACAAAAACACCAGATATTTAAAAACCTGGACTGATATAGCATATCTTCGAACTTGACCATTTTGCAGGCAAAATGAATCTGGGCCAAATTTCAGAACGACAGCCACAATGTTGAAGGCAGAAGCGTAATTACAAAAGACAAAAAAACGGTCATCGGCCGATCCTCCAGGGTTGGCATTTTGGTCCGATCGCACCAAAATGGCCCAAAAAATATGAGTTTTGAAATGTGGTCCGATGGTCAGACCAAATGCAATTTGGTTAATTTTGGTCCATTTTCGTTAAATAGGTAATTTTTTCAAAATTTTTTAGAGAAATAAAATGTTGGCTAAATTTTTTATAGAAATTAACTTTTCACAAAAATTTCTATAGAACTAAACAAACAAAATTTTCTATAGCAATAAAATTTTGGCAAAATTTTGTGCAGAAATAAGCTTAAAAATGTTTTTTGTATAGATACAAAATTATGCACAAATAGAAAGAAATTTTTGTATAGAAATAAAATTATGCAAAAATAGGAAAAAATAGTAAGAAAATTTTGTAAAAATTTTATGTAAAAAAAAAATCGCTATAACTTTCTACAGAAATAAAATTTTGACAAAATATTCTATAGAAATAAAATTTTGACAAAATTTTCTGTAGAAATAAAATTTTTACAAAAAATTTGTTAACAACATTTTCTATAGAAATAAAAATTTTGAATATAAATAAAAATTTGACAAAATTTTCTATGGAGGTAAAATTTTGAAAAATTTTAAACTTTTAAATGGATGCGTAGAACTTCTACGAAAGACTGTCATCCACAATCGAAATACTTGGGTTGTGGTATCTTAAAACTTCTTAACATCGTTTTCTAAATTGTGAGTTAGTCCATACGTGGTATATATTGAACAAAAAAGTTATGTATAGTTAAGTCAAAAAAATAACTACGAATCGAGATGGACTTTTTGCACGGTACGTAGAGACCTGGAATTGAAATATGGGGGCTATATACAATTATGAACTTGATATGGACCAATTTTTGTGTGATTGGAAATCGATTTATCTGAGGGATATATATAACTATAGACCGATATGGACCTAGTTAGGCATGGTTGTTAACGACCACATACTAGCACAATGTACCAAATTTCAACTCACTCGGATGAAATTTGCTCCTCCAAGAGGCTCCAAAACCAAATCTCGGGATTGGTTTATATGGGGCTATATATGATTATGGACTGATATGGACCACTTTTGGCATGGTTGTTAAATATCATATACGATCACCACGTACCAAATTTCAAGCAGATCGGATGAATTTTGCTTCTCCAAAAGGCACCGGAGGTCAAATCTGGGGATCGGTTTATATGGGAGCTATATATAATTATGGGCTGATAGGAACCAATTCCTGCATGGTTGTTGGATACCATATACTAACATCACGTACCAAATTTCAACCGAATGGGAAGAATTTTGCTCTTCCAAGGGGCTCTGGAGGTCAAATATGGGGATCGGTTTATATGGGGCCTATATATAATTATGGACCGATTTCGATCAATTTTGGCACGGAAGTTTGAGGCCATATATTAACACCACGTACCAAATTTCAACTGAATCAGATGAATTTTGGTCTTCCAAGAGGCTCCGGAGGTCAAATCTGGTGATCGGTTTATATGGGGGCTATATATAATTATCGACCGATGTGGACCAATTTTTGCATGGTTGTTAGCGACCATATACTAACACCATGTACAAAATTTCAGGCGGATTGGATGAAATTTGCTTCTCTTAGAGGCCTCGCAAGCCAAATCGGGGGATCGGTTTATATGGGGGCTATATATAACAAGTATATACGGCCGTAAGTTCGGCCAGGCCGAATCTTATGTACCCTCCACCATGGATTGCGTAGGAACTTCTACTAAAGGCTGTCATCCACAATCGAATTACTTGGGTTGCGATAACACTTGCCGATGGCAAGGTATCGTAAAACTTTTTAACACTGTCTTCTAAATGGTAAGTTAGTCCATAAGGGGTATATATTAAACAAAAAAAGGCCGATTAAATACGTATATAATTCAGTTTGACAAAATTTTCTATAGAAATAAAATTTTGACAAAATTTTCTATAGAAATAAAAACTTGACAAAATTTTCTATAGAAATACAATGTTGACAAAATTTTCTATGGAAGTAAAATGTTGACAAAATTTTCTATAGCAATAAAATTTTGACAAAATTTTCTATAGAAATAAAATGTTGACAAAATTTTCTATAGAAATAAAATGTTGACAAAATGTTCTATAGAAATAAAATGTTGACAAAATTGTCTATAGAACTAAAATGTTGACAAAATTTTCTACAGAAATAAATTTTTTACAAAATTTTCTGTAGAAATAAAATTTTGACAAAATTTTCTATGGAAATAAAATGTTGACAAACATTGCTATAGAAATAAACTTTTTACAAAACTTTCTATAGAAATGAAATTTTGACAAAACTTTCTATAGTAATAAAATTTGACAATTTGTACATGGCTGTTAGAGGCCATATACTAACGAAATGTACCAAATTTCAACCGCATCGGATGACTTTTGCTCCTCCAAGAGGCTCCGGAGGTCAAATCTGGGGATCGGTTTATATGGGAGCTATATATAATTATGGACCGATATGGACCAATTTTTGCATGGTTGTTAGAGACCATATACTAACACCACGTACTAAATTTCAATTGGATCGGATGAATTTTGCTCATCCAAGAGGCTCCAGAGTTCAAATCTGGGGATCGGTTTATATGGGAGCTATATATAATTATGGACCGATATGGACCAATTTTTGCATGCTTGTTAGAGACCGTATACTAACATCAGGTACCCAATTTCAAACGGATCGGATGAATTTTGCCCCTCCAAGAGGCTCCGGAGGTCAAATCTGGGGATCGGTTTATATGGGAGCTATATATAATTATGGACCGATATGGACCAGTTTTTGCATGATTGTTAGAGACCATATACTAATACCACGTACCAAATTTCAATCGGGTAGGATGAAGTTTGCTCCTCCAAGAGGCTCCGGAGGTCAAATCTGGGGATCGGTTTATATGGGAGCTATATATATTTATGGACCGATATGGATCAATTTTTGCATGGTTGTTAGAGACCGTATACTAACATCAGGTACCAAATTTCAACCGGATCGGATGAATTTTGCCCCTCCAAGAGGCTCCGGAGGTCAAATCTGGGGATCGGTTTATATGGGGGCTATATATAATTATGGACCGATATGGACCAATTTTTGCATGGTTGTTAGAGACCATATACTAACACCACGTACTAAATTTCAATTGGATCGGATGAATTTTGCTCATCCAAGAGGCTCCAGAGTTCAAATCTGGGGATCGGTTTATATGGGAGCTATATATAATTGTGGACCGATATGGACCAATTTTTGCATGCTTGTTAGAGACCGTATACTAACATCAGGTACCCAATTTCAAACGGATCGGATGAATTTTGCCCCTCCAAGAGGCTCCGGAGGTCAAATCTGGGGATCGGTTTATATGGGAGCTATATATAATTATGGACCGATATGGACCAGTTTTTGCATGATTGTTAGAGACCATATACTAATACCACGTACCAAATTTCAATTGGGTAGGATGAAGTTTGCTCCTCCAAGAGGCTCCGGAGGTCAAATCTGGGGATCGGTTTATATGGGAGCTATATATATTTATGGACCGATATGGATCAATTTTTGCATGGTTGTTAGAGACCGTATACTAACATCAGGTACCAAATTTCAACCGGATCGGATGAATTTTGCCCCTCCAAGAGGCTCCGGAGGTCAAATCTGGGGATCGGTTTATATGGGGGCTATATATAATTATGGACCGATATGGACCAATTTTTGCATGGTTGTTAGAGACCGTATACTTAGACCACGTACCAAATTTCAACCGGATCGGATGAATTTTGCTGCTCCGGAAGGCTCCGCAATCCAAATTTGGGGATCGGTTTATATGGGGGCTATACGTAAACGTGGGCCGATATGGCCCATTTTCAATACCATCCGACCTACATCAATAACAACTACTTGTGCCAAGTTTCAAGTCGATAGCTAGTTTCGTTCGGAAGTTAGCGTGATTTCCACAGACGGACGGACAGCCGGACAGACGGACAGACGGACAGACGGACGGACGGACGGACATGCTTAGATCGACTCAGAATTTCACCACGACCCAGAATATATATACTTAATGGGGTCTTAGAGCAATATTTCGATGTGTTACAAACGGAATGACAAAGTTAATATACCCCCATCCTATGGTGGAGGGTATAATTATGGACCGATGTGGACCAATTTTTGCATGGTTGTTAGAGACTATATACCAACGTCATGTACCAAATTTCAGGCGGATCGGATGAAATTTGCTTCTCTTAGAGGCTTCGCAAGCCAAATCGGGGGATCGGTTTATATGGGGGCTATATATAATTATGAACCGATGTGGACCAATTTTTGCATGGTTGATAGAGACCATATACTAACACCATGTACCAAATTTCAGCCGGATCGGATGAAATTTGCTTCTCTTAGAGGCCTCGCAAGCCAAATTGGGGGATCGGTTTATACGGGGGCTATATATATTTATGTACCGATGTGGACCAATTTTTGCATGGTTATTAGAGACCATATAGTAACACCATGTACCAAATTTCAGCCGGATCGGATGAAATTTGCTTTCCTTAGAGGCCTCGCAAGCCAAATTTTGGGGTCCGTTTATATGGGGGCTATACGTAAAAGTGGACCGATATGGCTCATTTGCAATACCATCCGACCTACATCAATAACAACTACTTGTGCCAAGTTTCAAGTCGATAGCTTGTTTCGTTCGGAAGTTAGCGTGATTTCAACAGACGGACGGACGGACATGCTCAGATCGACTCAGAATTTCACCACGACCCAGAATATATATACTTTATGGGGTCTTAGAACAATATTTCGATATGTTACAAACGGAATGACAAAGTTAATATACCCCCCATCCTATGGTGGAGGGTATAAAAATGGTCCGCGGGTACGAATTTTGGAAAAATTTTTGTCCAAAATAAAAATTCATTGTGGCAACGCTGAGATTCTCTTAGAATGTCTCCTGGATCAATAAGATGGTGCCTATATAATGTAGGCCCAATAACTCCTGCAGACTATAGGCCGTATCAAACCTTCAACGGTAACACATGATGCAGTTATTTTGCCTGTTTAACTACATACAGAGGTGGATATGGGTCTTATAAATCCAGATGATCTTTATACCCTCCACCATAGGTGGGGGTATATTAACTTTGTCATTCCGTTTGTAACACATCGAAATATTGCTCTAAGACCCCATAAAGTATATATATTCTGGGTCGTGGTGAAATTCTGAGTCGATCTAAGCATGTCCGTCCATCCTGAAAATTGGTATATGGTCTCTAACAGCAATGCAAAAATTGGTCCACATCGGTTCATAATTATATATAGCCCACGTATAAACCGGTCCCCAGATTAGGCTTGTGGAGCCTCAAAGAGAAGCAAATTTCATCCGATACGCCTGAAATTTGGTACACGATGTTGGTATATGGTCTCTAACAACCATGTAAAAATTGGTCCAAATCCGTTCATGATTATATATAGCCCCCATATAAACCGATCCCCATATTTGGCTTGCGGAGCCTCAAAGAGAAGCTAATTTCATCCGATCTGGCTGAAATTTGGTACATGATGTTGGTATATGGACTCTAAGAACCATGCAAAAATTGGTCCACATCGGTCCATAATTATATATAGCACCCATATAAACCCTTCTCCAGATTTGACCTCCGGAGCCTCTTGGAGGAGCAAAATTCATCCGATCCGGTTCAAATGTGGAACGTGGTGTTAGTATATGGTCTCTAACATCCATTCAGAAATTGGTGCATATCGGACTATAGTTATATATAGCCGATCTCCAATCACACAAAAGTTGGTCCTTATCGGTGCATAATCATGGTTGCTACTCGAACCAAAAATAATCTACCAAAATTTAATTTCTATAGAATTTTTTTTCTTAAATTTTATTCGGTTCATAATCATGGTTGCCACTGGAGCCAAAAATAATCTACCAAAATTTTATTTCTATAGAAAATTTTGTCAAAATTTTATTTCTATAAAAATTTTATTTCTATATAAAATTTTGTGAAAATGTTATTTCTATAGAAAATTTTCTTAAAATTTTATTTCTATAGAAAATTTTGTCAAAATTTTATTTCTATAGAAAATTTTCTCAAAATTTTATTTCAAAGAAAATTTTGTGAAAATTTTATTTCTATAGAAAATTTTGTTAAAATTTTATTTCTATACAAAATTTTGTTAAAATTTTATTTCTATAGAAAATTTTGTCAAGATTTTATTTCTGTAGAAAATTTTGTTAACATACTATCAATATGTTCGTTAGTAAACCCCAGAAAATAATAATAATTTAAAGTTGAAAAACTGAATTTTTGCCTCTAAAACCGCGATTTCAGCCATAGTGCACCGGCAGAGTTGCCACAACAAAGTCTAAATATTAACAGGTTGGCTGATAAGTCCCCGGTCTAACAAAGAAAAACACATTTTTTTGTAAAAAATCGTTTTTATTATTCAACATAGTTTCCTTCAAGAGCGATACAACGATTATAACGACCTTCCAATTTGTTGATTCCATTTTGGTAGTACTCCTTCGGTTTTGCCTTAAAATATGCCTCAGATTCGGCGATCACCTCTTCATTGCAGCCAAATTTTTTCCCTGCGAGCATCCTTTTGAGGTCTGAGAACAAGAAAAAGTCGCTGGGGTCAGATGTGGAATATATGGTGGTTGAGGAAGCAATTCGAATCCCAATTCATGATTTTTTGCCATCGTTCTCATTGACTTGTGGCACGATGCGCGATGCACGATGTCTTGGTGGAACGACACTTTTTTCTTCGTCATATGGGACCGTTTTGCCGCGATTTCGACCTTCAAACGCTACAATAATGCCATATAATAGTCACTGTTGATTGTTTTTCCCTTTTCAAGAAAGTCTATAAAAATTATTCCATGCGCATCCCAAAAAACAGAGGCCATTACTTTGCCAGCGGACTTTTGAGACTTTCCGCGCTTCGTAGACGGTTCATCGGTCGCTGTCCACTCAGCCGACTGTCGATTGGACTCAGGAGTGTAGTGATGGAGCCATGTTTCATCCATTGTCACATATCGACGGAAAAACTCGGGTGTATTACGAGTTAACAGCTGCAAACACCGCTCAGAATCATCAACACGTTGTTGTTTTTGGTCAAATGTGAGCTCGCGCGGCACCCATTTTGCACAGAGCTTCCGCATATCCAAATATTGATGAATGATATGACCAACACGTTCCTTTGATATCCTCTGCTATCTCGATCAACTTCATTTTACGGTCATTCAAAATCATTTTGTGGATTTTTTTAATGTTTTCGTCGGTAACATTCTTCCTTTGCATGCGTAGTCTTGCCAGCAAATAAAAAACATTAAATTAAAAAAAAAAACAAGTAGGTAAAGTAGAAAGTCGGGCGGGGCCGACTATATCATACCCTAAACCACCATTACAGAATTAGTAATCATAAGCATTTGTGGGGTAACAAATAGGTCTGGGAGATAAACCGCAGTTGCATATTTAAGAAAATTAAGGGGTACATGTCTATGGGTGCTTTGTATCAATCTGACTATTGCTCATAGTCAATGTTGCCAGGGAAAATGTTCGGTTTACCCTACAAGGACAAAAAAAAAGTTCCCTACTTTCCCAAACAATTTTCCCTACTACATTTTTCGTTAAATTTAAAAAAATTTACAAAACAAAAATGGTTCTAAGTACTTTATTATGTTAAAACATGAATATGCAACGTATATAACTTAGAATATAAATTTGTATTACCACCACGGTTGCCACAGTTGGTAGAATTCTACCCAAATTAGTAATCTTTTTTGTTAAATCTCTACAAAAATAAAATTTTGGAAAAAGTTTCTATAAACAAATTTTTGTGAGAAATTTTTCTATAGAAATAAAATTTTGACAATAAATTCTATAGAAATAAAATTTTGAGAAAAAATTCCACAGAAATAAAATTTGAGAAAATTTTTTATTATATTACATGTTAGCCTGATACCGAAACAGGCAATTGACGTCCAAATGCATTATGTCTAATTATACAATTATTATTCGAGCTTTATGGACAGATATAGATTAAGGAACATGGTTAATAGAGCCATTGAAAAGAAAACGCCAGATACAAATCTATACACGCCTGGCGTTAATTGTCATATGTTGTAGTTGACTGTAGAAACAATAAGCATTGTTCGACTATTCACCACTTAGGTGAATTCTAACAAATTAGCTTTCTAAAAATAAATTTCGTGTTGTTGCATTACTATGTAACAAAACGAAATAAAAATAAGATTAAGGGACTTGTAAGTTATATGAAAAGATGATGTACAGTGGGAGAAAAGATGATTCAATTTGTAAGAGGAAATTTCCCAAATGTTTTCTCCATAAGGAGTTAGCATAAAGGGCCGAAAATTGAGTTATCTCTCCCAGCCAGATCTATACTAAAGGCTGTGGAAAGGTTCATTCGCCCGAACCGAAACATGTACAGTCCAGGCGTGTATAGATTTGTATCTGGCGTTTTCTTTTCAATGGCTCTATTAACCATGTTCCTTAATCTATATCTGTCCATAAAGCTCGAATAATAATTGTATAATTAGAAAATTTTTTATAGAAATAATATTTTGAAAAAAATTTCTATATAAATACAATTTTGACAAAATGTTCTATAGAAATAAAATGTTGACAAAATTTTCTACAGGAATAAAGTTTACCACACATTGTTAAAGATCAAGGCTTGCCGCGCTTTTAATTTCCTCCACCAGAGCCACCAAAATGTAAACATTATTACAAATTGTGTTGAGTGAAAATGTCCTACATTGTGGCCCTACGTCCCTACAAGACGCTAAATATTAGAAAAACCCTACATATATGGAATTCCCCCTACTAATAGCAACACTGGCTGTGTTGATATTGCACCTACGGAGTTAGTATGCCCCTAATATTGAGCCCATTATTAAAAAAGAGAAAATCGTTAAATTAGTGTGGGTAATAAATACAAATTTGTAAAAATCGAGCAATATTCTTATGTAAGAGCTACAAGTACGTATAAATACGATCGGCTAGTACATCAAAATTTGAAATTTGAGTAACATTGGTTAATAAATAAGAGTATTATGGCCAAATTTGGGAAAATGGAGCGATGCATATATATGGAAGCTATATCTAAATCTGAACCAATTTGCATAATATTTTGCGGGTTTGATTAATATCACAAAAGGTTACCTTGTGCAAGATTTGAGTAAGATCAGTTAAGAAATGAGGCCTGTATGGTCAAACATAAGGTTATTAGGGGCGAATTTTTCAAAATCGGGTGATACATATATGGGAGCTATATCTACATCTGAACCGATTTCGATGAAATTTCGCACATATAGTTAGTACTATAGAGGACTGGATCTAGCCAACTTTTAGTAAGATCGGTTAATAAATAAGGGTTCTATGGCCAAATTTGGGAAAATCGGGCTATACATATATATGGGAGCTATATCTATATCTGAACCGATTTCGATGATTTTTTGCACATATAGTTACTGCTATAGAAGACTACATTTAGCCAAATTTGGGTAAGATCGGTTGATAAATAAGGGTTTTATGGCCAAATTTAGAAAAATCGGGCGGTACATATATATGGGAGCTATAGCTAAATCTGAACCGATTTCGATGATTTTTTGCACATATATAGTTAGTGCTATAGAAGATTATATTTAGCCAACTTTGAGTAAGATCGGTTGATAAATAAAGGTTTTGTGGCCAAATTTGGGAAAATCGGGCGATACATATATATGAGAGCTATATCTAAATCTGAACCGATTTGGATGAAATTTTGCAAACTTGAAGGGCGACGGAAAAGATTACCTTTTGCCAAATTTGGTGACGACCCGTTTGAAAAAAAGCGCAACGTGACCCCATTTGTCGAAATCGGGCGATACATATATATGGGAGCTATATCTAAATTTGATCCGATTTCTTTCAAATTCAATAGCGTTCGTCCTTGTGCCTAAAAAACTCCCTGTACCAAATTTCATCAAAATCGGTTAATAATTGCGACCGGAATCCTGTGAACAACAAATACATGGACAGACGGACGGACACCAAGCGCTAGATCGACTCAGGAGGTGATTCTGAGTCGATCGGTATATATTTTATGGGGTCTAAAATCAATATTTCTGATAGGCACATTTTTTGGCCGATCAAACTAATTATACCCTGACCACTATGTGGTTTAGGGTATAAAAAGTTATTGTTTCAAATGGGTCTTCATGTCGAAAAGCCGAAATCAAATGGCAGTGGAAACGGCGATGAAAAGCATTTCTCGTACGAGAGTGAAGAGCATTTTCTCGCAAGGACTTTTTAGCATCTTTTACTGGTATAAATATACCAGTAAAAGTATACTGGTATTAATATTCTTGGCCATCTATCTTCGAAATTTTATAATTTGCTGGTTACTCACTTTCTTGGACAATCTATGACAAAATAATGCAATATTTTCCATGGAAGTGTACTTCGAATTCCCTATACCTGAACCTGAACACAATTTTTTGTGTGATTCGATTGGATGTTTAAGAGGTCGTTTAGTTTAGTTTTAGTAGTTATGTCGAAAAAACACACAAAACTTTTTTTATTGCATTCATTTTTCCTTTTTTCATGTCATAGTTTTAGAAATATCACAAGTTTTGTTTGTTTTCTCATTTCATCAGTAAAACAAGTTTTCGGCAACCTGCAATATCCCCTCTTCGGAGCCTTTTTTTGTGGTAGTAATAAAAAACACAATTAAATGTATGCATAGCCACCGGGAAAACATTTAACAAACTTTTACTGGTTTTTTTTATATGCACACCAAAACTAAAGAACCAATACGCACTCACACACGTACACATTTTTATTTCAACGAATACATGCATTCACGTATGCCATGTAAGAGTACTTGGGAAAACTCATACCCCTGGCTGACTATAATAGAATTTAGATATTAAATTTTATTAGAACATTTAATAAAAATTAAATGCAATTAAATGTTACGACACTGTAAATACAAATTCCTTAAGTTAAACAAGTATATCACGGATGTCAAATATCTCTAGATTTCCAATTTATTGCAAATCGGATAAATATTTTGGTATCTAGATGACCGAAAAAAAAACGAATCAAGAGATTGTTCTATACCAAAAGAAGGACCGATACACGCCATATTTAGCACACCTATTTGTAGACCTAAAAAACCTTTTAACCAACTTAACGCCAATGACATGGTGCCAATGATTTGTGTAACCTTCATCATAACAGTTTGGCTGATAAGTCCCCGGTCTGACAGATAGATGGCGTATATATATAGTACATTTTGGTGGCTCTAGAGGAGGAAATTAGAAGCCCACAAAGCTTGATCTTTAACAATATGTGGTAACAACAGTAACCACCACGGGAACCACCGTGGTGCAATGGTTAGCATGCCCGCCTTGCATACTCAAGGTCGTGGGTTCGATTCCTGCTTCGACCGAACACCAAAAAGTTTTTCAGCGGTGGATTATCCCACCTCAGTAATGCTGTTGACATTTCTGAGGGTTTCAAAGCTTCTCTATATGGTATAACTGCAATGTGGAACGCCGTTCGGACTCGGCTTTAAAAAGGAGGTCCCTTGTCAGTGATAAGAGAGAAGTTCACCAATGTGGTATCACAATGGACTAAATAGTCTAAGTGAGCCGGATACATCGGGCTGCCACCTAACTTAACCTAATCTAACCTTCAAATGATTCGTGTCAAAATTTGACGTCTGTAAGTTAATTAGGTTGTGAGATAGAGCGTCTTTTTTGAAGCGACTTTTGTTATTGTAAAAAAAAATGAAAAAAAAAAAGAAATTTTGTGTTTTGATAAAATACTGTTTTCTGAAGGGAAAAAATACGGTGGAAGCAAAAACTTGGCTTGATAATGAGTTTCCGGACTCTGCTCCAGAGAAATCAACAATAATTAATTGGTATGCAAAATTCAAGCGTGGTGAAATGAGCACGGAGACGGTGAACGCCGTGGACGCCCGAAAGAGGTGGTTACCGACGAAAGCATCGAAAAAATCCACAAAATGATTTTGAATGACCGTAAAATGAAGGTGATCGAGATAGCAGAGGCCCTAAAGATATCAACGGAACGTGTTGGTCATATCACTCATAAATATTTGGATATGCGGAAAAAATGGGTACCGCGCGAGCTCACATTTGACCAAAAACAACAACGTGTTTATGATTGTGAGCGGCGTTTGCAGCTGTTAACTCGTAATACACCCGAGTTTTTCCGTCGATATGTGACAATGGATGAAACATGGCTCCATCACTACACTCCTGAGTCCAATCGACAGTCGGCTGAGTGGACAGCGACCGGAGAACCGTCTCCGAAGCGTGGAAAGACTCAAAAGTCCGCTGGCAAAGTAATGGCCTCTGTTTTTTGGGATGCGCATGGAATAATTTTTATCGATTATCTTGAGAAGGGAAAAACCATCAACAGTGACTATTATATGGCGTTATTGGAGCGTTTGAAGGTCGAAAACGGCCCCATATGAAGAAGAAAGAAGTGTTGTCCCACCAAGACAACGCACCGTCATTGAGAACGATGGCAAAAATTCATGAATTGGGCTTCGAATTGCTTCCCCACCCACCGTATTCTCCAGATCTGGCCCCCAGCGACTTTTTCTTGTTCTCAGACCTCAAAAGGATGCTCGCAGGGAAAAAATTTGGCTGCAATGAAGAGGTGATCGCCGAAACGGAGGCCTATTTTGAGGCAAAACCGAAGGAGTACTACCAAAATGGTACAAAAAATTGTAAGGTCGTTATACTCGTTGTATCGCTCTTGAAGGGAACTATGTTGAATAATAAAAACGAATTTTGAAAAAAATGTGTTTTTCTTTTTTAGACCGGGGACTTATCAGCCAGCAAACATTTGTTTGTAACACTTCGAAATATTTGTCTCAGTCCCAGTTGAAGTCAAGCAAACTTCCGAAGGAAACAAGCTATCGACATGAAACTTGGCACAAATAATTGTTATTGATGTAGCATGGATGGAATTGCAAATGGACTATATTGAATAACTCTAAAGTATAACCCTTTCACCAGATTTGAATTCTTGAGCTTCCTGGAGAGACAAATTTCATTCGATCCGGTTGATACTATATGTTCTATTTCCTTAGAAAACCTTTTCAGCAAAAACTGCGTTGATGTAAAATGTCATAAAAAATTTAACTGTAAATGGCCGAGTAGTATGTGTAATCTCCAGGAAAATGTTGTGTCCTTAAAGATGGATTTAAATCGCTAAAAAAATAAAATTATAATTTTTTTTTTGCAAATTTTCCTAAAACTTGATTGGGAGAAAAAAGGGAAAAATTACAATTTTCGAACGATAATGTGAATTTAGAACCAGTCTATAAGGGAAATTTGTAGTTATACTAATGCTATTTGCATACCTGTCGTAGCGCCTGAATCACTGATTCAACTCCCAAACGATACTCTGCCTTTGCTCATCTAAGCACAATTGTTATATTCTTTATTCTGACATTTTTTTCCACATTATTACCCTATTCCTGTATATCGAAAGAACTTCCATTTGAATGAAAAGCAGTTACTCGATTTCGAATGAATTTGAGCAAGGCATATTTAGTACGGTAGTAAGGTTATGCTATCAGGTGATTACAATTTTTTCATATGAGCAGAACTTTAATTGTCGGTATTTGCTTCATGGCATAGGCGTAGCTTATTGAGGTATCATCACAAAGAGCACACATTGTAGCTTTTACCACCTACGAGAATGTTGCTGGCTACGCCAAAGTTTAATTGACAATTGTGACAAGTAGCAAGTATATACGGCCGTAAGTTCGGCCAGGCCGAATCTTATGTAACCTCCACCATAGATTGCGTAGAAACTTCTACTAAAGACTGTCATTCACAATCGAATTACTTGGGTTGCGGTAACACTTGCCGATGGCAAGGTATCTTAAAACTTCTTAACACCGTCTTCTAAATTGTAAGTTAGTCCATACGTGGTATATATTAAACTAAAACAAGTATATACGGCCGTAAGTTCGGCCAGGCCGAAGCTTATGTACCCTCCACCATGGATTGCGTAGAAACTTCTTCTAAACACTGCCATCCACAATCGAATTACTTAAGTTGGGGTAACGCTTGCCGATGGCAAGGTATCTTAAAACCTCCTAACATACGTGGTATATATTAAATCAAAAAAGATCGATCAAATACGTATATAATTCAGTTTGACAAAATTTTCTATAGAAATAAAATTTTAACAAAATTTTCTATAGAAATAAAATTTTGACAAAATTTTCTATAGAAATAAATTTTTCAGAAAATTTTCTATAGAAATAAAATTTTCAGAAAATTTTCTGTAGAAATAAAATTTTGACAAAATTTTCTATAGAAATAAAATTTTAACAAAATTTTCCACAGAAATAAAATTTTGACAAAATTTTCTATAGAAATAAAATATTAACAAAATTTTCTATAGGAATAAAATTTTTACAAAATTTTCTATAGAAATAAAATTTTGACAAAATTTTCTATTGAAATAAAATTTTAACAAAATTTTCTATAGAAATAAAATTTTAACAAAATTTTCTATAGAAATAAAATTTTGAAAACATTTTCTATAGAAATAAAATTTTGGTAGATTATTTTTGGCTCGAGTGGCAACCATGACTATGAACCGAATAAAATTTTAACAAAATTTTCTATACAAATTAAATTTTGGTAGATTATTTTTGGCTCGAGTGGCAACCATGATTATGAACCTATATGGACCAATTTTTGTGTGATTGGAGATCGGCTATAAATAATAATAGACCGATATGGACCAATTTCTGCATGGATGTTAGAGACCATATACTAACACCACGTTCCACATTTAAACCGGATCGGATGAATTTTGTTCCTCCAAGAGGCTCCTGAGGTCAAATCAGGAGAACGGTTTATATGGGGGCTATATATAATTATGACCCGATATGGACCAATTTTTGCCTGGTTGTTATTGTCCATAGACCGATGTGGACAACTTTTTCCTTGGTTGTTAGAGACCATATACCAACACCATGTACCAAATTTCACCAAGATCGGATGCAATATGCTTCACGTTGAGGCTCCGCAAGCCAAATCTGGGGATCGGTTTATATGGGGGCTATATATAAATGGACCGATTTCGACCAATTTTTGCATTGGTGTTTGAGGCCATATATTAACACCACGTACCAAATTTCAACTGAATCAGATGAATTTTGGTCTTCCAAGAGGCTTCGGAGTTCAAATCTGGTGATCGGTTTATATGGGTTTATATATATAATTATTCACCGATGTGGACCAATTTTTGCATGGTCATTAGAGACCATATACTAACACCATGTACCAAATTTCAGCCGGACCGGATGAAATTTGCTTCTCCTAGAGGCTACGCAAGCCAAATCGGGGGATCGGTTTATATGGGGGCTATATATAATTATGGACCGATGTGGACCAATTTTTGCACAGTTTCTAGAGACCATGTACTTACACCATGTACCAAATTTCAGCCGGATCGGATAAAATTTGCTTCTCGTAGAGGCTCCACAAGCCAAATCTGGGGATCGGTTTATATCGGGACTATATATAATTATTGACCGATGTGGTCCAATTTTTGCATGGTTGTTAGAGACCATATACCAACATCATGTACCATATTTCAGGCGGATCGGATGAAATTGGCTTCTCTTTGAGGGTCCGCAAGCCAAATCTGGGGATCGGTGTATATGGGGGCTATATAATTATGGACCGATGTGGACCAATTTTTCCATGGTTGTCAGAGATCATATGCTGACAACATGTACCAAATTTCAGCCGGATCGGATGAAATTTGCTTCTCTTAGAGGATCCGCAATCCAAATCTGGGGATCGGTTTATATGGGGGCTATATATAATTATGGACCGATGTGAACCAATTATTGCATGGTTGTTAGAGACCATATACTAACACCATGTACCAAATTTCAGCCAGATCGGATGAAATTTGCTTCTCTTAGAGGATCCCCAAGCCAAATTTGGGGGTCCGTTTATATGGAGACAATACGTAAAAGTGGACCGATATGTCCCATTTGACCTGCATCAATAACTACTACTACTTGTGCCAAGTTTCAAGTCGATAGCTTGTACGGACGGACGGACATACTCAGATCGACTCAGAATTTCACTGCTACCCAGAATATATATACTTTATGGGGTCTTAGAGCAATATTTCAATGTGTTACAAACGGAATGACAAAGTTAATATACCCGCATCCTATGGTGGACGGTATAACAATATTTTTTTGGTTTTGATGATTCATTGAAAATCACCTGATGAATTAAGACTACCTTATAAATAATTCTACCATGGAAATAACTTCATAAAAAATAATAATAATTGTGCTTGAATTTATATGTCATTTTTGTGAGAATAGAAATATTTATTAAATATTGTCGATACTCGACGGAAAACAATTCAACCAGTCAACAATAAAATTAACTTACTTGAGGAATTTACATATATTAACAACTATGGCCACTACAACAACAACCGCTGTATTTCAAAATATGCAAGATGCTGAAAAAGAGAATCCTCCTAATATCTCCAAAAAGAGAAAATCCAAACATCCATTACATGTCATTATATCAAAGGTTGTTTGTGGTGGTGGGGTCCTTGCAACTCTTAATTCAACCGCCAACGCAGACATATATAAATCTACCAACACCAATGGAGTTCTTGGGGGAATAGAAAACAATAAATTGGCAGTCCATGAAGTTGGAAATGTTGATATGATCAAGGAGGATGGTAAAAAATCATCCATCCATGATGGTAAAAAATTTTCCATCTATGAAGATTACATGGATAATCATAATAAATATGAAGACGAAAAGTATAATTTGAACACCACCCCAATGTCCGTGTCGGAAATGTTGATGCCTATGTCAGTAGATCGTTCCATTCCCACAGAGAATATTTTCAACAATAGCATATCTAGAATAGAAATTGCAGAATTTTCGGAACAAAATCGTCTTTCGTTAACAAGTAATGATCACCGCCGTCAACGCTTCTTTAAAGTTGTAGAATATCAAAGGGATATATTGGAATATTTCCGTATAAGTGAGAAGAAACATCGCCCTAAACCCCATTACATGCGACACCAAACTCACATTAACTGCACAATGCGTACCATTTTGGTGGACTGGCTAGTTGAAGTTGCTGAGGAATACAATTTAGATACTGAAACATTGTATCTTTCAGTGTCCTATGTAGACCGCTTCCTTAGCCATATGTCAGTGGTATCTAATAAATTGCAATTGGTTGGAACTGCAGCTATGTGTATTGCATCAAAATATGAAGAAATCTATCCACCAGATGTAGATGCATTTGTGTCCATCACCGATAATACATATAGTAGGACTGAGGTTTTGCGCATGGAGATAATTATATTGAAAATTTTATCATTTGATTTGTGTACACCAACTTCCTATGTGTTCATCAACACCTATTTGGTCCAAACCGATAATGCCAAAAAAGTTAAATTTCTTTCTTTATACATTTCTGAATTGTCTTTGTTGGAAGCTGATCCTTATTTACGTTTCCATCCCTCTATGATTTCGGCTGCTTCATTGGCTTTAGCTCGCCACCTATGTAACTTGCCTGTATGGTCTCCCGAATTAGAGGAAATTACTACATATCGTTTGGAGGATTTAAGAGAAGTTTTCTTGAGTTTGTCAAAAAGTCATAGTGCTGCTGTCAATTTACCCCAACAGGCCATACAAGAGAAATATAAAGCTGAAAAATATTCTTCAGTATCTACTATTGGAACAATCCACATTGATGATGAACAATTCATTGAGATTGTAAATCAATATAATGAATTTAGACTTAAATAGTCACAAAGTAAACAGGGAAAGCCAGAAGTGCCATTGTGAATTTGTGATTTTACTTTAATGTTTAATATAATTATAATTTATTTATATTTAATTTGTTTTAAATTATTTTGAAATGAAGAATAAAAAAAAGCTAAAATGTTAAATGAAGTTTTGCGGCAATCTCTTTCTTTGTTTTCTTAGAAACAGAAAGGATAAAGGTGATGGCATAAGCAGATGATCTATTAGCAGTCAAAGGAACATTGGATTCTACTATTAGAGATATTATACACGGAACCCTCCGTATTACTGAGAAATGAGTGAAGAAGAATAATCTAGGGGTAAATCATGCAAAGGCAAAACTAATCATCGACTATTAAAGAACGCATAATTCTCACGGTTAAGCTAATCGCCTTAGGTGATGTTGAAATTCCCTTTGGTGAGTGTGTGAAGTTATATTATTGGACAGACGGCTAAATTTTAACCTTAATATTGAAGGAAAAGAGAAGTCACGGATGCCTTGTACTCGTCCAGAAAGGTAATAGGGAAAAAGTGGGAAAAAATTAGGCAAAGTTCCGATAATGACAGGCTCATTCAGTAACATATACCCTTAATGTCATATTACATCTATTGCCCGTAGACTTATTGGCCAAACAGTCAGCTGCAACAATACGATTGTGTGAGCTATCGCTGTGGTCGAAGAAAAAACGATTGCACTCTTTCGAAGTCCCTTTTGACAAGAAATTTGGAACTCTAATTCGCAACATTGAGGTGTGGTGCACACAGATTCCGGGGAAAACAGTTATATAGATTTATATACCAACGCCTCCATATTAGATGGATAAGTAGGTATACTCAAAATTCCGACAAATAAAAATCGCGAAAGTATTTCCTAAAAAGATTAAATAATAGCAATAATACATATTGCAAATTGATTGAAAAGCAATGTTAACAAATGTTGGCCTTCAATAAAATCCTTGGACTCTGTATTCCACAACTCCCCTTGCTCGCCATTTTGCAAATTTTTCGATTTGCTTGAAATTTTCAGGGCATATTGACAAATATCCGCTACTTTATTTTTCAATATTTGGCCGGTTAAGGGTACCTCCCATAAAACCGACTTTTTTAAAGCAAAACAAGTATATACATCAGTAAGTTCGGCCGGGCCGAATCTTAAATACCCACCACCATGAATCAAATATTCTAGTTACCTGTGCAAATTTCAGGGGGGTTTGATGACAAGCAAGATTTTACGTATTTAGTCTTCATCAGAACCATATTTGATGATTAACAGAAGTAAAATCTGTAAATTATACATTCAGTTTCAACCATTTTTCATTTACGGTTTCTAAAAGCCCAAGAAGTAAAATAGGGAAATGGATCTATTTGGGATATATTCCCAAACATGGACCAATCCACGCCATCTTCGGCACTCGTATCTGTGGTCCTAAAAAATCTCCAGATTTCTCATTTCAGGCAAATTGGATAAAAACTACGGATTATAGAAGCCCAAAAAATAAAATCATTTCTTGCACACCTATTTATATCCCTAAAAACCTTCAGATTTTCGATTTCAGGCAAAGTGGACAACAACTACGGTTTCTAGAATCCCAAAAAGTAATATCGGGAGATCAGTCTATATGGGGGCTATAGCAAAACATGGACCGATACTCACCATTTTTGACACACTTTTTTATGGTCTAAAATACCTCTAGATTTCCAATTTCTGGCAAATTGGATAAAAACTACGGATTCTAGAAGCCCAAGAAATAAAATCTGGAGATCGATCTATATGGGGCTATACCAAAACATGAATTGATGCTCACCATTTTTTGCACACCTCTTTAGGGTCCTAAAATACCACCAGATTTATAATTTCAGGCAAATCGGATAAAAAATACGGTTTCTAGAAGCCCAAGACCCAAAATCGGGAGTGGGCTTATATGGGGGTTATATCAAAACTTGGACCGATATAGCCTATCTTCGAACTTGACCTGCCTGCAAACAAAAATTGAATCTGTGCCAAATTGCAGGACGATAGCGCCACTATTGAAAGCTGTAGCGTGATTACAACAGACAGACGGACATGGTTATACATCTTAGAATTTCTCCGTGATCAAGAATAGATATAGTCGGAAATCGATATTTCGATGTGTTACAAAGGAATGACAAACTTATTATACCCCCATCACCTTTCTATGGTGGTGAGTATAAAAAGGCAGATCAAATACGTATATAATTCCGTTACTGACATGTATTTATTACAGGTTGGCTGATAAGTCCCCGGTCTAACAAAGAAAACACATTTTTTTGCCAAAATTCGTTTGCATTATTCAACATAGTTCCCTTCAAGAGCGATACAACGATTATATCGACCTTCCAATTTTTTGATACCATTTTGGTAGTACTCCTTCGGTTTTGCCTCAAAATAGGCCTCAGTTTCGCCACCTCTTCATTGCTGCCAAATTTTTTCCCTGCGTGCATCCTTTTGAGGTCTGAGAACAAGAAAAAGTCGCTGGGGATCTGGAGAATACGGTGGGTGAGGAAGCAATTCGAAGCCCAATTCATGAATTTTTGCCATCGTTCTCAATGACTTGTGGCACGGTGCGTTGTCTTAGTGGAACAACACTTTTTTCCAATTGCCCCGATTTCGACCTTCAAACGCTCCAATAACGCCATATAATAGTCACTGTTGATGATTTTTCCCTTCTCAAGATAGAGCGTCTTTTGTGAAGCAACTTTTGTTATTGTGAAAAAATGGAAAAAAAAGGAATTTCGTGTTTTGATAAAATACTGTTTTCTGAAGAGGAAAAATACGGTGGAAGCAAAAACTTGGCTTGATAATGAGTTTCCGGACTCTGCCCCAGGGAAATCAACAATAATTGCTTGGTATGCAAAATTCAAGCGTGGTGAAATGAGCACGGAGGACAGTAAACGCAGTGGACGGTTACCGACGAAAACATCAAAAAAATCCACAAAATGATTTTGAATGACCGTAAAATGAAGTTGATCGAGATAGCAGAGGCCTTAAAGATATCAAAGGAACGAGTTGGTCATATCATTCATAAATATTTGGATATGCGGAAGCTCTGTGCAAAATGGGTACCGCGCGAGCTCACATTTGACCAAAAACAACAACGTGTTGATGATTGTGAGCGTTGTTTGCAGCTGTTAACTCGTAATACACCCGAGTTTTTCCATCGATATGTGACAACGGATGAAACATGGCTCCATCACTACACTCCTGAGTCCAATCGACAGTCGCCTGAGTGGACAGCGGCCGGTGAACCGTCTCCGAAGCGTGGAAAGACTCAAAATTCCACTGGCAAAGTAATGGCCTCTGTTTTTTGGGATGTGCATGGAATAATTTTTATCGATTATCTTGAGAAGGGAAAAACCATCAACAGTGACTATTATATGGCGTTATTGGAGCGTTTGAAGGTCGAAATCTCGGCAAAACGGCCCCATATGAAGAAGAACAAGTATATACGGCCTTAAGTTCGGCCAGGCCGAAGCTTATGTACCCTCCATCATGAATTCCGTAGAAACTTCTTCTAAACACTGCCATCCAGAATCGAATTACTTAAGTTGCGGTAACGCTTGCCAATGGCAAGGTATCTTAAAACCTCTTAACACCATCTTCTAAATTGTATGTAAGTCCATACGTGGTATATATTAAATCAAAAAAGATCGATCCAATACGTATATAATTCGGTTTGACAAAGTAGACATAAAATTTTCTACAGAAATAACATTTTAACAAAATTTTCTATAGAAATAAAATTTTCACAAAATTTTCTATAGAAATAAAATTTTCACAAAATTTTCTATAGAAATAAAAATTTTGACAAAATTTTCTATAGAAAGAAAATTTTGACAAAAATTTCTACAGAAATAAAATTTTAACAAAATTTTCTATAGAAATAAACTTTTGACAAATTTTCTATAGAAATAAAATCTTGGTAGATTATTTTTGGCTCGAGTGGCAACCATGATTATGAACCGAATAAAATTTGAACAAAATTTTCTATAGGAATAAAATTTTGACAAAATTTTCTATAGGAATAAAATTTTGACAAAATTTTCTGTAGAAATAAAATTTTAACCATGATGAAAATTTTATTATGAATCGTATAAAATTTTAACAAAATTTTCTCTAGAAATAAAATTTTGACAAAATTTTCTATAGAAATAAAATTTTGGTAGATCATTTTTGGCTCTAGTGGCAACCATGATTATGAACCGATATGGACCAATTTTTGTGTGATTGGACCAATTTTGGTATGGTTGTTAGCGACCATATACCAATATCATATACCAAATTTCAGGCGGATCGGATGAAATTTGATTCTCTTTGAGGCTCCGCAACCCAAATCTGGGGATCGGTTTATATGGGCGCTATATATACTTATGGACCGATGTGGACCAATTTTTGCACGGTTGTTAGAGACCATATACCAATACCATGTACTAAATTTCAGCCGGATCGGATTAAATTTGCTTCTCTTTGAGGCTCCGCAAGCCAAATCTGGGGATCTGTTTATATGGGGGCTATATATAATTATGGACCGATGTGAACCAATTTTTGCACGGTTGTTAGAGACCATATACCAACACCATGTACCAAATTTCAGCCGGATCGGATGCAATTTGCTTCTCTTTGAGGCTCCGCAAGCCAAATCTGGGGATCGGTTTATATGGGGGCTATATATAATTAGGGACCGATGTGAACCAATTTTTGCACGGTTGTTAGAGACCATATACCAAATTTCAGCCGGATCGGATGAAATATGCTTCTGTTAGAGGCTCTACAAACCAAATCTGAGGGTCCCTTTATATGGGGGCTATACGTAAAAGTGGACCGATATGACCCATTTTCAATACCATCTGACCTACATCGATAACAACTACTTGTGCCAAGTTTCAAGTCGATAGCTTGTTTCGTTCGGAAGTTAGCGTGATTTCAACAGACGGACGGACGGACGGACGGACGGACGGACGGACATGCTTAGATCGACTCAGAATTTCACCACGACCCAGAATATATATACTTTATGGGGCCTTAGCGCAATATTTCGATGTGTTACAAACGGAATGACAAAGTTAATATACCCCCATCCTATGATGGAGGGTATAAAAAAGTCATTGAGAACGATGGCAAAAATTCATGAATTGGGCTTCGAATTGCTTCCCCACCCACCGTATTCTCCAGAAATTTCCTCGATAGGAAATGGCCGCTGAGTCTCTGTTGCATCGCCTGAACATGGTTCATCCGTCAGATTTCCGGAAAAATGTGTCCAAAAGTACCTCCCTTCTCAGTTCCCGTTTATATCCTCTCAGATTCATCTTGTTAGTGTCCCAATCCTCCGGAGCCCTTGTGGAATTTATATATAATTTTTTTTTTTTGAAATTAATAATGCCCGGACCACAATGTGGTTAAGGTTATAATAATAGAATTCGATTATGTTAATCCAATTTGGCAAATTTTGAATTAACGCTTCATATTTTTAATTATCCCTTATAAAATATTTCTCTCAAAATGTGGCAAGCTGACGTCTGGGCTATTTATGTCCGTCTGTAGGGAAACAAAATAAAATAAATTTAGCAAATAATGAGGTACTTGAAATACAAAAGTTATTTTTAGCTTTGTTAAAGATTTTCGTTCAAAGTTTTCACACCCTCCCCCCACAACATCTAAGCTTGCCGTGGTAGTATTATTGTACTTGCTATTAATTCTTTTGATAGTAGGGATTTTCATAGTTTTGGCTTTTGTAGATTTTATTGTTGTTCTGCGAGCCAAAGATTCTTTCATTCACTTGAGCTTCTGCTTTACTAACGCTTGAAGTGAAACTTTGTAATTTTGTAATCTTTCTACGCTCGTTCATTCCTTTTCCTTTGTTTGAAATTTCTCGAGCCTTGCAAATGAAAGAAATGAAAAAGAATCCTTCAAACATTACAAACACCAGTAACACCAGACAGTCATCTAACCAACCATCCAGCCAGCCGGCTAATATCCCAAGAAAGTTCAAAATGAATACATTTGTATGCCGAAGGATAAACTTCATTAACTTAAACGGTAACTAATAATGAGGCTTTGTTGTCTAAGAAGTAATATTTGCCAAGGAGATAACAATTATACTTATCCGAACTTTGTTTGCTTGGAATTTTAAGTTGGTGCAAATATTTTGCAAAGACTTGAAGGTATTGAGTACTTAACGTTTTGTTTAAGCCCACAACGATGGGTCTTCACGAAGGTCAAGGTTCAAAAGAAGGTGGGAAAAAAGAACTGCAATACCAGAGAAGATAATCCACTATTTTTTTTTTTTCAAATGGGATTTTATGTCATTGTAATGATGTGCACTGCGGATATTCCTTGATACGCAATGGACGTTCACTGAAAAAAGAATTTTCTCCGCTGAAAAACTTTTTGGTATTCGGTCGAAGCAGGACTCGAACCCACGACCTTGTGTATGCAGCAGGGCGGGCTTGCTAACCATTGCACCACGGTGGCTCCCCGTGATGTTAGTATATGACCTCTAAACTTTGGTCCATATAAGCCCTTAATTACTCAGCAAAAAAAGAGCTTCCAAAAAAGTAGTTTGGATCCCCAATCTGTGGTCCGGAAGTAATGCAAACTTGGATCATCTCCAATGAATTTTACATGTCATTGAACGGAAGGATTTTTGAATGAAGATGGAAGTCAATTTGAATGAAAAAATTTAAAAAGCGAAAAAAATTTTTTTTCATGCAATTTCACTTTCTTTTTCATCCATATGTTTTATTACGCTATTATTTTCCTGTTATCTAATTTTTACAATTAGAAAAAGTTTTTCGTTCCAGGGGTTGAACCTGGGTTTGTTGGCACCATAACAGAACGCCTTAGCACACTCAGCCACAAACGCCATTGAACATAATGCGTCGAAAGGTAAATTCAAATGTTTGTGATATGGTCGTAATACGACACCAAGGAATAACATTCTAATTGCTTCTCGAGATGTTCTTTATTAGTATGAACGAAAAAATAAGAAATCCAGGTTCAAATCTCACCAGCGGCAATTTTTTTATCAAATATTTTTCTAAACAAGTAAGGAAAGTCTAAAGTCGGGCTTGGCCGACTATATTATACCCTGCACCACTATGTAGATCTAAATTTTCGATACCATATCACATCCGTCAAATGTTTTGGGGGCTATATATAAAGGTTTGTCCCAAATACATACATTTAAATATCACTCGATCTGGACAGAATTTGAGAGACTTCTACAAAATCTATAGACTCAAAATTTAAGTCGGCTAATGCTCTAGGGTGGAACACAATTTTAGTAAAAAAATATGGGAAACATTTAAATATGAAGCAATTTTAAGGAACTTCGCAAAAGTTTATTTATGATTTATCGCTCGATACATATGTATTAGAAGTTTAGGAAAATTAGAGTCATTTTTACAACTTTTTGACTAAGCAGTGGCGATTTTACAAGGAAAATGTTGGTATTTTGACCATTTTTGTCGAAATCAGAAAAACATATATAAGAAGCTATATCTAAATCTGAACCGATTTCAACCAAATTTGGCACGCATAGCTACAATGCTAATTCTACTCCCTGTGCAAAATTTCAACTAAATCGGAGCAAAAAATTGGCCTTTGTGGTCATATGAGTGTAAATCGGGCGAAAGCTATATATGGGAGCTATATCTAAATCTGAACCGATTTCAACCAAACCAAAATTTGGCACGCATAGCTACAATGCTAATTCTACTCCCTGTGCAAACTTTCAACTAAATCGGAGTTAAAAATTGGCCTCTGGGGCCATATAAGTCCATATCGGGCGAAAGCTATATATGGGAGATATATCTAAATCTGAACCGATTTCAATAAAATTTGGCACACTTGACTACACTATTAATTGTACTCCTAGTGCAAAATTTCAACCAAATTGGGGTAAAACTCTGGCTTCTGGGACCGTATTAATCCATATCGGACGAAAGATATATATGGGAGCTATATATAAGTCTGAACCGATTTCAATAAAATTTAGCACACTTGACTATAGTACTAATTGCTCTTCTTGTGGCAAATTTTAAGCAAATTAGGGTAAAACTCTGGCTTCGAAGCCTTATGGACTGCAGACAAGCCTTAAGGCTTCGTGGGATTATAGAATTAAGGATGAATTGTTAATGCAATATTTTTGATCAATAAATAAATTGAATTGAAAAAAAAATATAAGTCCATATCGGGCGAAATATATATGGGAGCTATATCTAAATCTGAACCGATTTCTTCCAAAATCAATAGGGTTCTATTCTGAGCCAAATCACATACTTGTGCCAAATTTGAAGTCGATTGGACTAAAACTACGACCTAGACTTTGATTACAAAACTGTTTTCACGGACAGACGGACATGGCTATATCGACTTAGGAGCCCACCCTGAGCATTTTTGCCAAAGACACCATGTGTCCATCTCGTCTCCTTCTGGGTGTTGCAAACATATGCACTAATTTATAATACCCTGTTCCACAGTGTGGCGCAGGGTGTAAACATCATTAGGTGTCATTTTTTTTTATACCCTCCACAATAGGATGGGGGTATATTAACTTTGTCATTCCGTTTATAACACATCGAAATATTGCTCTAAGACCCCATAAAGTATATATATTCTGGGTCGTGGTGAAATTCTGAGTCGATCTGAGCATGTCCGTCCGTCCGTCCGTCTGTTGAAATCACGCTAACTTCCGTACCAAATTTCATCCGATCCGGCTGAAATTTGGTACATGGTGTTAGTATATGGTCTCAACCATGCAAAAATTGGTCCACATCGGTCCATAATTACATATAGCCCCCATATAAACCGATCCCCCGATTTGGCTTGCGCAGCCTCTGAGAGAAGCAAATTGCATCCGATCAGGCTGAAATTTGGTACATGGTGTTGGTATGTGTTCTCTAATGACCATGCAAAAATTGGTCCACATATAAACCGATCCCCAGATTTGACCTCCGGAGCCTCTTAGAGGAGCAAAAGTCATCCGATCCGATTGAAATTTGGTCCGTGGTGTTAGTATGTTATCTCTAACAACAATGCCAAAATTGGTCCATATCGGTCCATAATTATATATAGCCCCCATATAAGCCGATCCCCAGATTTGACCTCCGGAGCATCTTAGAGGAGCAAAATTCATCCGATCCGGTTGAAATTGGGTACGTGGTGTTAGTATATGGTCTCTAACAACCATGCAAGAAGTGGTCCATATCGGTCCATAATTATATATAGCCTCCATATAAATCGATCCCCAGATTTTCGGTCTATAGTTATATATAAGCGATCCCCAATCACACAAAAATTGGTCCTTATCGGTTCATAATCATGGCTGCCACTCGAGCCAAAAATAATCTACCACAATATTATTTTTATAGAAAACATTGTCAAAATGTTATTTCTATAGAAAATTTTGTAAAAATTTTATTTCTATAGAAAATTGTGTCAAAATTTTATTTCTATAGAAAATTTTGTCAAAATTTTATTTCTATAGAAAATTTTGTCAGAATTTTATTTCTATAAAAAATTTATTTCTATAGAAAACTTTTTCTAAATTTTATTTCTATAGAAAATGTTGTCAAAATTTTATTTCTATACAAACTTTAAACTTAATTATATACGTATTCAATCGGCCTTTTTATACCCTCCACCATAGGATGGGAGGTATATTAACTTTGTCATTCCGTTTGTAACACATCGAAATATTGCTCTAAGACCCCATAAAGTATATATATTCTGGGTCGTGGTGAAATTCTGAGTCGATATGAGCATGTCCGTCCGTCCGTCTGTTGAAATCACGCTAACTTCCGAACGAAACAAGCTATCGACTTGAAACTTGGCACAAGTAGTTTTTACTGATGTAGGTCGGATGGTATTGCAAATGGGCCATATCGGTCCACTTTTACGTATAGCCCCCATATAAACGTACCCCCAAATTTGGCTTGCGAGGCCTATAAGAGAAGCAAATTTCATCCGATCCGGCTCAAATTTGGAACATGATGTGAGTATATGGTCTCTAACAACCATACAAAAATTGGTTCACATCGGTCCATAATTATATATAGCCCCCATATAAACCGATCCCCCGATTTGGCTTGCGAGGCCTCTAAGAGAAGCAAATTTCATCCGATCCGGCTGAAATTTGGTACATGGTGTTAGTATATGGTTTGTAACAACCATGTAAAAACTGGTCCACATCGGTCCATAATTATATATAGCCCCCATATAAACCGATCCCCCGATTTGGATTGCGAGGCCGCTAAGAGAAGCAAATTTCATCCGATCCGGCTGAAATTTGGTACATGGTATTAGTATATGGTCTCTAACAACCATGCAAAAATTGGACCACATCGGTCCATAATTATATATAGCCCCCATATAAACCGATCACAAGATTTGACCTCCGGAGCCTCTTGGAAGACCAAAATTCATCTGATGCAGTTGAAATTTGGTACGTAGTGTTAATATTTGACCTCCAGAGCCCCTTGGAAGAGCAAAATTCTTCCCATTCGGTTGAAATTTGGTACGATCCCCAATCACACAAAAATTGGTCCATATCAAGTTCATAATTGTATATAGCCCCCATATAAGCGACCCCCATATTTCAATTCTGGCTCTCTACGTACCGTGCAAAAAGTCCATATCGATTCCTAATTATTTGTAGACTTAAATATACATAACTTTTTTGTCTAATATATACCACGTATGGACTAACTCACAATTTAGAAAACGATGTTAAGAAGTTTTAAGATACCACAACCCAAGTAATTCGATTGTGGATGTTAGTCTTTCATAGAAGTTTCTACGCAATCCATGGTGGAGGGTACATAAGATTCGGCCTGGCCGAACTTACGGCCGTATATACTTGTTTAGTTTAATATATACCATGTATGGACTATGTGGTATATATTACGGTGTTAGGAAGTTTTAAGATACCTTGCCATCGGCAAGTGTTACCGCAACCCAAGTAATTCGATTGTGGATGAGAGTCTTCAGTAGAAGTTTCTACGCAATCCATAGTGGAGGGTACATAAGCTTCGGCCAGGCCGAACTTACGGCCGTATATACTTGTTAATTTTGCACGAAGAGTACAATTGATAGTATTGTCAAATATGCTAAAATTGATTGAATGTGGTTCAGATTTACACCCTCTCCAAAAATTTGAAAAAATTTGCACAGAGTGTACAATTTATATTTTAGTAATGTGTGCTAAATGTGGTCAAAATCTGTCCAGATTTAGATAAATATATACCTTCGTATATATATATGTTTTTACGAAGGTGTAAATGTGACTAGAATACCCACATTTTACCCCCGAGATTCAATGAGATTTTAATCCAATTGACTTGTTGTTTGACATAGATCGTAGATTTAACATTCTGTGTGAGTATGTGTTGAAATTGATCCAAATCGGCTCAGATTTAAATATATGTTCTTCCGATGGACGAGGAAAATATGGAATACCGACATGTTACACAAAATTTCATGATGATTTATCATTGATGTTACATCCTATACATGATGTTATATCCGGGACATTGCGCCGTACATTCCGGGATTGATCGGGATAAACAAAAACAGTCACAATTTTCAAAAATAGTTGCAATTTCTGATATATTTAGTTGAAATTCTTAAATATGTTGGAGCCTCTGAAAATTTCTCCCAAGATGGCTGCGATGATTTTATATCAAGTTATCCTTTGAAATTCGGAAGCCTAAACTCATATTTACTGCAAATTACTTTCGGTTGTGGCAAAACAAAATTTAGATTGCTGCTTCTTTCGTAGTGCCTCTTGACACTAAGAAATTTGTCGATACCAAATTTGAATGAATTTGGGTATATTATGCATCACAGTTGGCGATTGTTATAGTGTCACTAAAGAGTCTATAGTAGCGATAGGGATAAAATCGATTTTGAAATGTTGGCAGGCAATACAGACTTGAATAGAGTTGGACACTAACCGTGAACTGATAATTATAATTTGTAAAACCAATTTTCACAGAAAAACGTTCGAAATAAAATTAGATATGTGTATATTTTTTTACATTTACTGCTCAAGTGAATGCTGATGATTCGAAAGACAGTGATAGTCATTCGATTTGTTTCTGTTAGTGATTAGATTGAATGAATATATTAGATTGAATGAATACGTATATAATTCAGTTTGACAAAGTAGACATAAAATGTTGACAAAATTTTGTACAGAAATAAAATTTTAACAAAATTTTCTTTAGAAATAAAATTTTTACAAAATTTTCTATAGAAATAAAAATTTCGACAAAATTTTCTATAGAATGAAAATTTTGACAAAAATTTCTACAGAAATAAAATTGTAACAAAATTTTCTATAGAAATAAACTTTTGGCAACATTTTCTATAGAAATAAAATCTTGGTAGATTATTTTTAGCTCGAGTGGCAACCGCGATTATGAACCCAATAAAATTTGAACAAAAATTTCTATAGAAATAAAATTTTGACAAAATTTCTATGGAAATAAAATTTTGACAATGATGAAAATTTTATTATGAACCGAATAAAATTTTAACAAAATTTTCTCTAGAAATAAAATTTTGACAAAATGTTCTATAGAAATAAAATTTTGACAAAATTTTCTATAGAAATAAAATTTTGGTAGATTATTTTTGGCTCTAGTGGCAACCATGATTATGAACCGATATGGACCAATTTTTGTGTGATTGGACCAATTTTGGTATGGTTGTTAGTGACCATATACTAACACCACGTTCCTAATTTGAACCGGATCGGATGAATTTTGCTCCTCCAAGAGGCTCCGGATTTCAAATCTGGAGAATGTTTTATATGGGGGCTATATATAATTATGGACCGATATGGACCAATTCTGGCACGGTTGTTAAAAATCATATACTAACACCATGTTCCAATTTACAACCGGATTGGATGAAATTTGCTTCTCTTGGAGACTTCGCAAGCCAAATCTGGGGATCGGTTTATATGGGGGCTACATATAGCCCCCATATAAACCGATGTGGACCAATTTTTGCATGGTTGTTAGAGACCATATACCAATATCATGTACCAAATTTCAGGCGGATCGGATGAAATTTGCTTCTCTTTGAGGTTCCGCAGCCCAAATCTGGGGATCGGTTTATATGGGCGCTATATATAATTATGGACCGATGTGGACCAATTATTGCATGGTTGTTAGAGACCATATACCAACATCATGTACCAAATTTCAGCCGAATCGGATGAAATTTGCTTCTCTTTGAGGCTCCGCAAGCCAAATCTGGGGATCGGTTTATATGGGCGCTATATATAATTATGGACCGATGTGAACCAATTTTTGCACGGTTGTTAGAGACCATATACCAATACTATGTACCAAATTTCAGCCGGATCGGATGAAATTTGCGTCTCTTTTAGGCTCCGCAAGCCAAATCTGGGGATAGATTCATATGGGGGCTATATATAATTATGGACCGATGTGGACCAATTTTTGCATGGTGTTTAGAGACCATATACCAAATTTCAGCCGGATCGGATGAAGTATGCTTCTGTTAGAGGCTCCACAAGCCAAATCTGAGGGTCCCTTTATGTGGGGGCTATACGTAAAAGTGGGCCGATATGGCCTATTTTCAATACCATCCGACCTACATCGATAACAACTACTTGTGCCAAGTTTCAAGTCGATAGCTTGTTTCGTTCGGAAGTTAGCGTGATTTCAACAGACGGACGGACGGACGGACGGACGGACGGACATGCTTAGATCGACTCAGAATTTCACCACGACCCAGAATATATATACTTTATGGGGTCTTAGAGCAATATTTCCATGTGTTACAAACGGAATGACAAAGTTAATATACCCCCATCCTATGATGGAGGGTATAAAAAGTATGAAAATCCAAGACCATAAATATTTTTGAAAGCGATTTAATATCAAATCGTTTTCGTTTCGAAGAAATGGGAAAAATTAAAACATACGCCTTGATCAATTGAAATATATCAAGGCGTATGTGAAACTTTTGGCAAATTTTGTGAAAGAATCGGGACACTTCCTGGAGACGAAATTCCGGGACAATCCAGGTGAATCCCGGCCATCTGACAAGCCTGCCTATACACGGCAATGGCATAATTTCCACAGAATCGGTAAGATTAAATTAAGCCTCCGACTTCTATAAATATTGCCAAAAGTTGTCCAAAATCCCAAATCGACTCTGCTAAGTCGGAAAAATTTCACCAATTTTATAGTAATCTATTGCACTTAAAGTCCTCACATATATAGTCACCATTATGCTTGGGTTTATAAAATCTAGTTATAATCACTTCTTTTTTAATGAAATACCCACAAATTTAAAGCCTAAGATATCAATGAACTATCCCTCCCCAAAAACACTTCAAATGCCAATTCTAGCAAAAATCTAAAATTTAAACATTAAATGTTTTTCTCTAATAAATTCTTCCTTACCCAAATCTAAACAGGCATTGTCCATCATGGTGCCTTAGTAGTAGTCATTATAATTGCATTATGTTCATCTTACATCTTAATTTCATAATCAGCAGAGTACAATCTTGAACTTGACATAAACGTAGAGGAAGTGTTTTTTTTCTTCTTTCGTTTGCTACAAAATAAAATCTCCAGTTTTTTTTCTTCATTCTCCACTTGACTGAATCAACAACGAAAGTAGTTTCTTCCCATCAAAAAAAGACCAGAGGTGAACTACACTGCATGCATTTAACATTTCGGTTTGAGTCAGTAGTCAGTCACCCACTCACTAACGATGATGTCCTCCTTATTTCATGGCAGCAAGTTCTTTGAAATTCCAGACTCTATTATTATGAGTCTGGTGGACGCTTATTGAAATATTAACAAGCGTGGGTACATGAGATATTTACACAAAAAACATGACTACTTGTATTGTGATGAAGATGATTGCGTTGATAATCTGAATTATTTGCTGAAAATGATTGGATCTAAGGAGAAGTGAAGTGCAGACAATGCTACTTATACACGTATATGGTAAGGTCAAATGCAAAAGTGCTTAATAAAAAAAAAACATACTGCCGTAAGTTCGGCCAGGCCGAAGCTTATGTACCCTCCATCATGGATTGCGTAGAAACTTCTTCTAAACACTGGCATCCTAGGGATCTATAAATCGAAAATCGATTAATCGATTATTCGAATTTTGGCATGAAAATCGGAAAAAGTCGAAATCGATTATTAAGCTAAAAATAATCGCAAAATCGATTTTAGATTTTCAACTAATTTTTAGTTTTGATCACCAAAAATTTAGTTTAAATTTTGAACTAGAAAAATAAAAATTCTGATTTTATTAAATAAAATATCAAATTGGTGGAAATGAATCCTTTGTGTTTTCAATTTTCTTGAATTTATAGTGTAATTATTTGGGGAAATAAAAATTAATGATTGGCACATGTTAAAAATTTTATGTTGAACATTTTAATTTTTAAACAAATTTAAAAATTAACATGTTTGACTGGAACTAATTTTTTGCTTTTATTAATAACTATTGTTAATAATACTCACAAAAAGACAAATAGATTTCATAAAATCGTATATTTTTTAGAATCATTATTTCTATGAAAATCGATTATGAAAAATCGAATATTCGAATTTTCATTGGTAAAAATAATCGAAAATCGATTTTTGATTAAAAGTCAATAATCGAAATGTCGAAAAATCGATTATTGGTTTGTACTATAGATCCCTATGGCATCCACAATCGAATTACTTAAGTTGCGGTAACGCTTGCCGATGGCAAGGTATCTTAAAACCTCCTAACACCATCTTCTAAATTGTATGTAAGTCCATACGTGGTATATATTCAAGGCCTTATTCAGGGGGGGAGGGGGATCAAACCCCCCCGAAATGAATGAATATTTTTATATAAATAAATATATATTTTTAGCTGCATAGAAAAATCTTATCGAAGATGTTGAAGAAAAGCTGGAGGTTTTATTTTGAAAAACGCTTACCTATAAAAATTGCACTAATCATAGAATACTAGTTGAAAAGCCCGTCAAACGACGGTCTAAAAAGAAACAAATTGTTTTTGTTCTCGCACCACAAATTTCATTTTTGGAAAATGCATTTCTGCTTTTTATGTGTGTTTGTTGTTCTTTTTGTGAACATGACTCGCTTTGTTTGGCCATAGCAACAACAACGAAACAGCCAAACACACATGTGCAAATGAAATTGCGCAAAACTGCGAAAAGAACCTGCATAATTCAGCGATGGAAGCAATAAAGAGATATTTCCAAACGTGCATATTCTTTTAACAATTTTGGTCACTTTGCCAGTTACTCAGGGATGGAAAATACAATTTTTAAGAAAGTACAAAAAAGGTATTTTTTGAGCGGAGAGGTACTTTTTACTAAATTTCAACAAAAATTTCACTGGAAGATTATTGTCAAGAGACTGAATTTTAAAGAAAATAAAATTTTGCAAAAATTTTCTATAGAAATAAAATTTTGCAAAAATTTTCTATAGAAATAAAATTTTGCAAAAAAAAATTCTATAGAAAAAAAATTTTGCAACATTTTTTCTATAGAAATAAAATTTTGCAAAAATTTCCTGTAGAAATAATATTTTTACAAAATTTTCAATTGAAATAAAATTTTGTCAAAATTTTCTATAAAAATTAAATTTTGCAAAAATTCTATATAGAAATAAAATTTTGACAACATTTTCTACCGAAATAAAAATCGATAATATAGAATCGCATTCTTTTTTCGACTAAAACATTCTTCAAGTTCAATAAAATCCTGTGTTTGACTATGTCTTTTACAAAATCGAGATTTTCTTCCCACATGAACATGTCTGTTTTGCCATATTTGTAAAAGACTTTGATAAAGACTTTCTCAAAATATTAAAATATTTTGTCAAAGCTATTGTACCATAAATCTGATATCGACTCAAAAATGTCTACACAAAAGGTACTAAATCATTCGCGGGGGTACTACGGTACTGACCGGGGTGAAAAAGTTTTGAAAAAGTACTATAATACTGCATTTTCCATCCCTGCAGTTACTACGTGCTCATCCGAACGCTCATTTTCAACAATGAAGAGATTAAAGACGTATCTTAGAAATTCGACTAGCGAGAGTAGACTCAAAGGATTGGCGTTAATGTCGGTTTATCGCCGAATAAATGTGCCGACTGAAGAAGTCATTGATTTATTTGCTGCCCAAAAAGCCCGTCGGCTCAATTTAATATTATAAAAATATTGTATACATACCTATGCATAAATAAAATTTTCTACACATGAGATTATATGAATATTTTTTTTTAAAGTTGAACCCCCCCCCACCGAATTAAAATCCTGGCTACGGCCTTGCGAGTGGCAACCATGATTATGAACCGAATAAAATTTGAACAAAATTTTCTATAGAAATACAATTTTGACAAAATTTTCTATAGAAATAAAATTTTGACAATGATGAAAATTTTATTATGAACGGAATAAAATTTTAACAAAATTTTCTCCAGAAATAAAATTTTGACAAAATTTTCTATAGAAATAAAATTTTGGTAGATTATTTTTGGCTCTAGTGGCAGCCATGATTATGAACCGATATGGACCAATTTTTGTGTGATTGGACCAATTTTAGTATGGTTCTTAACGACCATATACTAACACCACGTTCCTAATTTGAACCGGATCGGATGAATTTTGCTCCTCCAGGAGGCTCCGGAGATAAAATCTGGAGAACGTTTTATATGGGGGCTATATATAATTATGGACCGATACGGACCAATTCTGGCACGATTGTTAAAGATCATATACTAACACCATGTTCCAAATTACAACCGGATTGGATGAAATTTGCTTCTCTTTGAGGCTCCGCAACCCAAATCTGGGGATCGGTTTATATGGGCGCTATATATAATTATGGACCGATGTGGACCAATTTTTGCACGGTTGTTAGAGACCATATACCAATACCATGTACCAAATTACAACCGGATTGGATGAAATTTGCTTCTTTTGGAGACTTCGCAAGCCAAATCTGGGGATCGGTTTATATGGGGGCTATATATAATTATGAACCGATGTGGACCAATTTTTGCATGGTTGTTAGATACCATATACCAATATCATGTACCAAATTTCAGGCGGATCGGATGAAATTTGCTTCTCTTTGAGGCTTCGCAATCTAAATCTGGAGATAGGTTTATATGGGGTCTATATATAATTATGGACCGATGTGGACCAATTTTTGCATGGTTGTTAGAGACCATATACCAACATCATGTACCAAATTTCAGCCGGATCGGATGAAATTTGCTTCTCTTTGAGGCTCCGCAAGCCAAATCTGGTGATCAGTTTATATGGGGAGCTATATATACCCAGCAAAAAAAAATTGGAAGTTGTTCCACAAACATTTCTTTTAAAGCTCATCCCAGAATCCCCCATCGAGTTTTTTCAACTTCCGATGCAGTCCTTTTGGACAAGTCCACAAACATTTCTTCTAAAGCGCGTCTTGGGATCCCCCAATGATTTTTTCCTACTTCCGATGCAGTCCTTGTGGACAAGTATTAGAAAGAACGCAATCAGGCTATTTTAAGTGCAAATTTTGTACAATTACATTTTCCAAAAAAAATAGAAAACTAATAAAAAAAAACTAAAAAATAGAAATTAATAAAAAAAGTAATAAAAAAAAATAAAAATAAATTTCATCCCCGCTGGGATTTGAACCTGTGCCGTTTGAATTTTTCGCTTCCATGGAAGTTCTTTTGAGAAGGTTTTGCAAATTACGAGAATTTTTAATTTTTTTTGTTGATTTTTAATGGAAAAAATATATTTATACGAAAATATACGCCGAAAATAAAAAATAAAAACGATGCACGACATAAAAAAATAATTTTTTAGAAAAATATTTGTTAAAAAAATTGCCGCTGGTGAGATTTGAACCTGCGTTTCTTATTTTTTCGTTCATACTAATAAAGAACATCTCGAGAAGCAATTAAAATGTTATTCCTTGGTGTCGTATTACGATCTTATCACAAACATTTGAATTGACCTTTCGACGCTTTATGTTCAATGGCGTTTGTGGCCGAGTGTGCTAAGGCGTTCTGTTATGGTGCCAGCAAACCCAGGTTCAACCCCAGTCGGAGCGAAAAAGTTTTTCAAGTTGTAAAAATTAGATAATAGGACTATGACTATGTCTTTTACAAAATCGTGTGTGTAATAAAACGTATGGATGAAAAAAAGTGAAATTGGTTGAAAAAAAAATTTTTTTTCGCTTTTTAAATTTCTTCATTCAAATTAACTTCCAGGGCACAACTTCTAAAGCAATGCAAAGGATCCAAAAAGGGAGTACTTCCGTCCTATGACAAGCCCATGTAAAATTCATTGGAGATGATCCAAGTTTGCACAACTTCCGGATCACAGATTGGGGATCCAAACTACTTTTTTGGAAGCTCTTTTTTCGCTGGGTAATTATGGATCGATGTGGACCAATTTTTGCAAGGTTGTTAGAGACCATATACCAATATCATGTACCAAATTTCAGCCGGATCGGATGAAATTTGCTTCTCTTTGAGGCTTCGCAAGCTAAATCTGGAGATCGGTTTATATGGGGTCTATATATAATTATGGACCGATGTGGACCAATTTTTGCATGGTTGTTAGAGACCATATACCAACATCATGTACCAAATTTCAGCAGGATCGGCTGAAATTTGCCTCTTTTTGAGGCTCCGCAAGCCAAAACTGGGGATCGGTTTATATGTGGGCTATATATAATTATGGACCGATGTGGACCAATTTTTGCATGGTTGTTAGAAACCACATACCAACACCATGTACCAAATTTCAGCCGGATCGGATGAAATTTGCATCTCTTTTAGGCTCCGCAAGCCAAATCTGGGGATCGGTTTATATGGGGGCTATATATAATTATGGACCGATGTGTACCGATTTTTGCATGGTTGTTAGAGACCATATACCAACACCATGTACCAAATTTAAGCCGGATCGGATGAAATATGCTTCTGTTAGAGGCTCCACAAGCCAAATCTGAGGGTCCCTTTATATGGGGGCTATACGTAAAAGTGGACCGATATGGCCCATTTTCAATACCATCCGACCTACATCAATAACAACTATTTGTGCCAAGTTTCAAGTCGATAGCTTGTTTCGTTCGGAAGTTAGCGTGATGTCAACAGACGGACGGACGGACGGACGGACGAGCATGCTTAGATCGACTCAGAATTTCACCACGACCCAGAATATATATACTTTATGGGGTCTTAGAGCATTATTTCGATGTGTTAGAAATTGAATGACAAAGTTAATAAACCCCCATCCTATGATGGAGGGTATAACAGGTATATACGGCCGTAAGTTCGGCCAGGCGGAATCTTATTTACCCTGCACCATGGATTGCATAGAAACTTGTACTAACGGCTTTCATCCCCAATCGAATTACTTTAGTTGCGGAAACACTTCTTAAAACTTCTTAACACCGTCTTCTCAATTGTAAGTTAGTCCATACGGGGTATATATTAAACAAAAAAGGCCGATTAAATACGTATATAATTCAGTTTTGACAAATTTTTCTATAGAAATAAAATTTTGACAATATTTTCTATAGAAATAATATTTTAACAAAATGTTCTATAGAAATAACATTTTGAAAAAATTTTCTATAGAAATAAAATCTTGACAAAATTTTGTATATCAACAAAATTTTTACAAAAGTTTCTATAGAAATAAAATTTTGGTATATTATTTTGGGGGATCGGCTATATATACTATAGACCCATATGGACCAATTGGGGCATGGTTGTTAGCGGCCACATACTAGTGGATCGGGTGAATTTTTCTCTTCCAAGGGGCTCCGGAGGTCAAATCTGGGAATCGGTTTATATGGGGGCTACATATAATTATGGACCAATATGGACCAATTCCTGCTTGGTGTTTAGAGACCATATACTATCACCATGAACCAAATTTCAGGCGGATCGGATGAATTTTGCTCATCAATGAGGCTCCGGAGGTCAAATCTGGGAGTCGGTTTATATGGGGGCTATAATAATTATGGATCCATGTGGACCAATTTTTGCATGGTTATTACAGACCATATACTATCACCATGTACCAAATTTCAGCCGGATCGGATGAAATTTGCTTCTCTTAGAGGCTCCGCGAGCCAAATCGGGGGATCGGTTTATATCGGCTTTATGTAATTACGGACCAATGTGGAGCAATTTTTGCGTAGTTATTAGATACCATGTACCAAATTTCAGCGTCGGTTTATATGGGGGCTATACGTAAAAGTGATCCGATATGGATCGTAGTGAAATTCTGAGTCAATCTAAACATGTCCGTCCGTCCGTCTGTTGAAATCACGCTAACTTCCGACCGAAACAAGCTATCGACTTGAAACTTGGCACAAGTAGTTCTTATTGGTGTAGGTCGGATGGTATTGCAAATGGGCGATATCGGACCACTTTTACGTATAGCACCCATATAAACCAATCCCCAGACTTGGTTTGCGGAGCTTCTTACAGAAGCAAATTTCATCCGATCCGGTTGAAACTTGACACATGGTGTTAGTATATGTGTCTCTAACAACCATGCAAAAATTGGTCCATATCGGTTCATAATTATATATAGCCCCCATATAAACCGATCCCCAGTTTTGACCTCCGGAGCCTCTTGAAGGAGCAAAATTCATCCGATCCGGTAGATATTTGGTACATTTCGCTAGTCTATGGCCTATAACAACCATGCCAAAATTGGTGCGTATCAATCTATATTATATATAGCCTCCAAATAAACCAATCCCCAATCACGATTGCCACTCGAGCCAAAAATAATCTACCAAAATTTTATTGCCATAGAAAATTTTGTCAAAATTTTATTTCTATAAAAATTTTGTCAACATTTTATGTCTTTAGGAAATTTTGTCAAAATATAATTTCTATACAAAATGTTGTCAAAAATGTATTTCTATAGAGAATTTTGTCAAAATTTTATTTCTATAGAACATTTTGTCAGAACTTCTATAGAAAATTTTGTCAAAATGTTATTTCTATAGAAAAGTGATGAAGCATTTCATAGTTGGAGAGGAATGTTTTGCAAAATCTTCCAAAACATCAAGAATTCTCCTAATACCAAACAGTAAAAAATCTGTAATTTTTATACCCACCACCATAGAATGGTGACGGGGGTATAATGAGTTTGTCATTCCGTTTGTAACACATCGAAATATCGATTTCCGACTACATAAAGTATATATATTCTTGATCAGGGAGAAATTCTAAGAAGATATAAGCATGTCCGTCTGTCTGTCTGTAAATCACTAATTGTTGTCTACCTCTCAGAATTGACTGTTCTGCGTTGTAAATAATATTACGATTGGGTTTTCCAAAAAAGCGGAAGACTGGACATATCGCTTGGAAATGCTTCATACGCGGGCAACTTTTGTTGGATTTGGCTAATCTAGAAACGCAGTATTATCATGGAAGTCTTTCGAAGCACAGTGATCGTATTTTTGAAAACATTTCCTTCGACCAATCGACTCGTGCCTTTTTGAGAGATTGGCAATTGTGTGGGATCCAACGATAGTGTTGCCAGGTGATTTTTAAATCTTCCCCCCAAATCTTACAAATACCCTAAATTGTTCTAGATATTTAAAAAAAAAACCCAATACAAAAAAAAAATACAAAAACCCCCAATAGTAATACAATTTTACCAAAAAAAAAAATAATAAATTAATACAATATGTATTAATGTAAAATGGTGAAATGTTCTCCAATTGCAGTGTACTACAAAGCTTCTCTAAGTGGTTTCACTACAATGTGGAACGCCGTTCGGACTCGGCTAGAAAAAAAGGAGGTCCCTTTTTTGATTTCCAAAAAGCACCAAATTGCCTTTTTAGTGCATTTTCCTAAAAAGCACAAACATGGTGCTTTTTTGCATATTCATTTAGTGCTTTTGGTGCTGTTTCAATTTGAAAAGTATTAATTTAATTGACGATATCTTTTCATACAAAAATTGGGATTAGACTTTCAAAAGTTTAAGAAACTCAGCTATATTCCCAAATATAGAATTTGATTGTTATAAAAGTGGAATTGATTCGTTTTTTAATCATTGGTATTTAGAATTTCTGAACTTGATGAAGATGTAATCAAAAACGTTTGTAGTAAATTCACAAAAGCACTCAAAACTGAAATAAGTAATGGACTCCCTCCAAATATTAATATTTCCAAATTTAATGTCGAAAAAATGTTTTCTCCTCTGAAAAAAAAAGTATTTTGAAATTTGAAAGACATCGAAATGAATAGGATGAAAACATTAAAACTGATCGAGGTGTACACTTGAATAGAGCTTCATAATTTTATAAAATTAAAAATGCTTGAAATCAATACACAAAAGTTTTATAATACATCTTTAGAATTTTTATTTTAAGTAGAGCAGTGCTTTTTGCCCTTCGGGAGTTGGCAACACTGCTTAATATGGAATCGGACAGCACTCAGTGATAAGAGAGAAGTTCACCAATGTGGTATCACAATGGACTGAATAGTCTAAGTGAGCCTGATACATCGGGCTGCCACCTAAACTAACCCCTAAAAATTCCCCCAAACTTGAAAAATTTATTTATGTTCATCGATGTACTGTTGTTGAGGTAATCAATGTCGAATTTTGTAAAAAATAATCGCACAAAAATGTTCACGATTTAATGCCATTTTTTTTTTTGGGGTCATTCTCAGGACATGTTCAGCCCACGAACAAGTTTTACTATATATCGGTCTTTCGTCCAATTTTTGGACGCGATGCAACTCTGCCAATGTAACGGTCACAAGCAAAGATACGAGAAATAACTGCTTTATTCGAATTTAAATGTTTCCAGGCAAATTTGAACCAATCACACTTAAAGTTCATTACGAATAGTTTTATTTGTAAATGGAATAGATCAAATTGCTTTTGTAAGCTTAAAAATAATAAAATTAAGTGTCACATGTGTTGAACTCCGTTCCCCACCTTCAGTATATTATTAAAATTTTAATATTTTGAATTATAACGTTAGTAATTGATTTCCTTACGGTAAACCTTAAATGCACAGTTAAGTCTTTTTTGTATTTCAGGCGACGATAACAATTCGTATAACTGAATACTAAACTTTAATTGTTTAATTTTTTTAATGCAATATCTAAGAATTATAGAATATTGTTTGACTTATCAATTTTCAACAATTAAAAATAAAATATTATAACTCCAAGATATCTTCAATATCCTGCAGAAGACATGTTAAATAATATTAAAATTCTATTGGTCTTTGGTTGAAAAAAAAAATGCCGCAAATTTTCAGAGGACTTATTATCACTTCAATACGACTCAATGAAAATTGTCAATCTGTGGAAATAACATACAGACACTCAGCCAGTCGACTGTGGTCTTCATGATATTGACATTGATGAATGCAACAATAATACCAATAGCAATGACAAATGCTCAATGAATCGAAAAGAAAACTAATCACACTTCAATAATTTGTGCATCTTTGGAATGAAAAAAAAAAACATAAATTTGATACACTTCATTGCATTTGAAGAAGTCATTATTTCAACAAAATAAAATTCACATAAATGAGATGAGATAAATGAGAAACTAAAGCATACATATCTAGCATACTGTCTGAATATTGAAATATGGGAATATATGAGAGTGGGTCTTAACTTTAAACATATGGAAGGATTTTAAATTGTAATTAATAAAAAATTTTTGTTTTTTGTTTATTTTTAGATCTGTTCTAAAACGGGCTTTCAAGGTCTCTCAATATGCAAATAAATTACTTTTGGTCATATTTACATCCGACGTTTTGTTGGTCATTTTAAACCTCTAATGGGATGAATTTTTATTGAAGTGGGTAGCCTCTTGTCACATTTTTGATTATTATACCCTCCACCATAGGATGGGGGTATACTAACTTTGTCATACCGTTTGTAACACATCAAAATATTGCTCTGAGACCCCATAAAGTATATATATTCTGGGCCGTGGTGAAATTCTGAGTCGATCTGAGCATGTCCATCCGTCTGTTGAAATCACTGTAACTTCCGAACGAAACAAGCTATCGACTTGAAACTTGGCACAAGTAGTTGTTATTGATGTAGGTCGGACAGTATTGCAACTGGCCATATCGGATCACTTTTATGTATAGCCCCCATAACAACGGATCCCCAGATTTGGCTTGCGGGGACTCTAAGAGAAGCAAATTTCATCAGATCCGTCTGAAATTTGGTATATGGTGTCAACATATGATCTCTAACAACCATGCAGAAATTGGTCCACATCGGTCCATAATTCTATATAGCGCCCATATAAACCGATCCCCAGATTTGGCTTGCGGAGCCTCAAAGAGAAGAAAATTTCATCCCATCCGGCTGAAATTTGGTACATGATGTTGGTATATGGTCTCTAAGAACCATGCAAAAATTGGTCCATATCGGTCCTTAATTATATATAGCCCCCATATAAACCGATCCCCCGATTTGGCTTGCGGAGCCTCTAAGAGAAGCAAATTTCATCCGATCCGGCTGAAATGTGATAGATGGTGTTAGTATATGGTCTCTAATGACCATGCAAAAATTGGTCCACATCGGTCTATAATTATATATAGCCCCCATATAAACCGATCACCAGATTTGGCTTGCGGAGCCTCTAAGAGAAGCAAATTTCATCCGATCCGGCTAAAATTTGGTACATGGTGTCAGCATACTATCTGTAACAACCATGCAAAAAGTGGTTCACATCGATCCATAATTATATATAGCCTCCATATAAACCGATCCCCCGATTTGGCTTGCGGAGCCTCTGGGAGAAGCAAATTTCATTCGATCCGGCTGAAATTTGGTACATGGTGTTAGTATATGGTCTCTAATGACCATGCAGAAAATGGTCCACATCGGTCAATAATTATATATTGCCCCCATATAAACCGATCGCCAGATTTGGCCTCTGGAGCCTCTTGGAAGACCAAAATTCATTTGATTCAGTTGAAATTTGGTACGTGGTGTATATATATGGCCTCAAACACCAATGCAAAAATTGGTCGAAATCGGTCCATAATTATATATAGCCCCCATATAAACCGATCCCCAGATTTGACTTCCGGAGCCCCTTGGAAGAGCAAAATTCAACCGATTCGGTTGAAATTTCGTACGTGATGTTAGTATATGGTATCCAACAACCATGCAGGAATTGGTTCATATCAGTCCATAATTATATATAGCCTCCATATAAACCGATCCCCAGATTTGACCTCCGGTGCCTTTTGGAGAAGCAAAATTCATTCGATCTTGGAGGAGCAAATTTCATCCGAGTCAGTTGAATAGAAACTTCTACTAAAGCCGGTCATCCACAATTAAATTACTTGGGTTGCGGCCGATGGGAAGGCATCTTAAAACTTCTTCACATCATCTTCTAAATTATGAGTTAGTCCATGCGGGAGTAGACAAAAAACAAGTATATACGGCCGTAAGGTCGGCCAGGCCGAATCTTATGTACCCTCCACCATGGATTGCATAGAAACTTGTACTAAAGACTGTTATCCACAATCGAATTACTTGGGTTGCGGTAACACTTGCCGATGGCAAGTTATCTTAAAACTTCTTAACACCGTGTTCTCAATTGTAAGTTAGTCCATACGGAGTATATAATAAACAAAAAAGGCCGATTAAATACGTAAATAATTCAGTTTGACAAAATTTTCTATAGAAAAAAAAATTTGGCAAAATTTTCTATAGAAATAAAATTTTGACAAAATTTTCTATAGAAATAAAATGTTGACAACATTTTCTATAGAAATAAAATCTTGAGAAAATTTTCTATAGAAATCGGGACATCGCCCATAGAAACCAGCGCTGATTCGGTTGTTTTGTAAGCAGTGGGTACTACCTCTCTCCCTTACAATCCTGCTGAAATAGTGCTCCATTTTTTGCTGGGATATAATCTTGAGTATAGCATTGTTTGCGTGAAGGAAAACAGCACTACCTTTCATGCATCTGTACTGCATGAATTCGTTGCAATAATGTAAACGAATGATCATAAACTCGTTTGATTACTCGTTTACGTTATTGCCACCGATACACGCAGTGTGGATGCACTGCCTACTTTATTGTATACCAAAATTCGCAACTAAACTCTTACTGCTGAAGTATTTTCTGCTGGGATATCAATTCTGAACATGAGCAATTATATCAGGGCTATGTGGAAGCTGCTCTAAATCGGAACATCGCCCACAAAAATTAGCGCTGATTCGGTTGTTTTGTGAGCAGTTGGTACTGCCTATCTCCCTTACAATCCTACTGAAATAGTGCTTCATTTTTTGCTGGGTAAGAGGCTCCGCAAGTCAAATCTGGGAATCGGTTTATATGGGGGCTATATATAATTATGGACCAATTTTTGCATGGTTCTTAGAGACCATATACATACACCACGTACCAAATTTCAACCGGATCGGATGAAATTTGCTTCTCTAAGAGGCTCCGCAAGTCAAATCTGGGGGTCGGTTTATATGGCGGCTATACGTAAAAGTGGTCCAATATGGCCCATTCGACCGACCATCAATAACAACTACCTACTTATGGCAAGTTTCAAGTCGTTAGCTTGTTTCGTTCGGAAGTTAGCGTGATTTCAACAGACGGACGGACGGACATGCATCGATCGACTCAGAATTTCACAAGAATATATATGCTTTATGACAAAGTTAATGTGCTTCCATCCTATAGTGGATGGTATAAAAATTGAATTTTCATCACACCTTAAGAAGTGATGTTAATTCAGTGCAACGGCTGTTGAAGTAGTAGACATCCGTTCTATGACAAGGACATGCTAAATTCATCGCTTCTGTGCCAATTTTGATGCAAAAAGAAGTAGAATTAAATATTTTATTTCTCCTGCAATACTAAAATATTTTTTTACAAATTCCAAAATTCCATAACAAGGTTTCTTCTCAAAAATATACTGCAGACCCGATATTAACCGAAATTGCAAAATTTCTAATATAATTATATAACCCTTATTGTTAGCCCAACCCATGGAACTTTTTTTAAGTTGATTTAATTTAGTAACGCTTGCCTATTTAATACATATTCACGAACCCATTTTATTATTATTCGCATTTTATGTACATATCCAAGTATTCCATGGAAATTTAATTCAAGTATTTGGGTTTTATTAAATTGAATTTTTTTTATTCAATAATACCCCAGGCCAGGGTGATTTAATGCCATTTGCGGATTTAAAACTCTTTCATTTATTTTTTTATTTTTGGGTATGATGTGATGTCGTTATTGCAGCAAACTTTTCGCAAAGTAATTTCAAAACACCACAAGCAGTCTTAACTTCCATACGCAAATACAAACCCCTCCATATAAAAACAAGAACTTTGAATATCGTTTGTCTGTTCAAGCGAATGAGTGTGCGTCATTATTTCACAGAATAACACCACTCTGCATGAGGTCCTTAAATTTAAAATATTTTTTTATGAATTTTTATTTTATTTTTTAAAAACAAATAAAACGCAAAGATAAAAGTTTGTGCACTAGTACCCTCTGCCACTACACTACAGCCAAAAAATGCAAAGTTTCAATGAAATATGTTTACGGGTGAATTGTGGACTACTTTGGTTTTTAAGTTTCCGTTTGCAAATGCGAATGCAAACACCGAGGGTGGTATTGGCAACTTTATGACCTGAAGAAGGAAGCGTGACATGTTGACTGTTTATAACCTACGCCAACGTGAATGGTATGCAACTTACTATTTCCAGTTCCACTTGAAATGCTCATTTCGGAAGAATATTTGGCAACGTGTCCTATAGAATGAGTTGAAATTTTAAGAATTGTAGAAAATGTACAAGAAAATAATATAATAGAAATATGAAAAAATTTCAAAAGCGATTAGATATATCATTTAAAACACCACTTTTGAAAGATGGCATTTACTCAGGATTTATGCGTTTGTAGTGCCCAGCAAAAAAGCGTCGCCAAAAAATTAATGAAAATGTTCGTTTTGGATCCGGAAGCGGTGCAAAATTGACGCAGAAGCGATGAATTTAGCATGGGCTTGTCATAGGATGAAAGTCCTCAATTTCAACAGCCGTTGCACTGAATTTGCATCACTTCGTTAGATGTGATCCGAATTCAATGTTTTGGATGTAAATTAAAAAATTCTGTGATATTTTGTCAAAGAAATAATTTTTTTATAATTTTTTTATAATTTTTAATGGATTCTAACGCTTGTCGGAAACGTTTGACCTCAAATATTTTCAAAAATTCAAAATTTTTTCAGATTGGATTTAGCATTTTTTTTCGACAAAATTTAAATGATTTGTATCATTTTATAAATTCTTACTCTGTTTTTAACCTATTTGAAACAAAAAAAGTTAAAATTATCCATTAAAAGTATGAAAAAACCAAGTTATAAAAAATTTAATTAAAAGAACTTCCTGGGTAGTTAAAATAACGAACATCATTGGGAGTGCATCTTCTGCAAGTGCTTTTAAAGTTGTGCCTTTGGAAGAACTTTCAAATTTGTTTGCTGGGTGGTAGTGAGATGTCATTAGAAATGGGTTTAAGTTTTACTAATCAATAGTAAGATGTTCATTGATTAAATATTAAATATTATTCCCTCTCAAACCAACGGATATTGGTTAGAGTGTTCTTTTCGCGATAAAGATTTTTTTTTTAATTTTGATAGTAAATGTTTAAATGTTTAAAATTTAACATTTTAGAACCAAATATCAGACGTCATATATATACTAGGAACGGGTCCTCTGTTTTTTCTTTTTTTAAACGTTCTGAAAAAATACTAAAAGACATGTAAAGTTGTTTTTCTAGTATTCAGCCCATTGTGATACCACAGTGGTGAACTTCTCTCTTATCACTGAGTGCTGCCCGATTCCTTGTCATTGAGCTTAACATGGAATCGGGCAGCACTCAGTGATAAGAGAGAAGTTCACCACTGTGGTATCACAATGGGCTGAATAGTCTAAGTGAGCCTGATACATCGGGCTGCCACATAACCTAACCTAACCTAGTATTTTTGTAACCATCTTCTATTGGCCTATGGGCTTGGTTAATTTCACAATAAATATAAAATAAATAACAAGTATATACGGTCGTCGGTAAGGCCGAATCTTATGTACCCTCCACCATGGATTGCGTAGAAACGTTTACTAAAGGCTGTCATCCACAATCGAATTACTTGGGTTGCAATAATACAGGGTGCGGCTAAAATAACTATATGATTTGTTTTTTAAATAACTATTGAATGGAATGACAAAAAAAAAACAAAAACATTTATGATAAAAAGAAAGTTTATTTTATGTAACATTAATTATGAAAAATAATATCAGTTAAATGAGAACCGTTTTCTCTAACGCAAAAATGTGCGCTTTTTTAATTGCATTTTCCATAACTTTGTTGAGTGTTTCTTGTGGTATACGATCAATTTCTTCTTCAATGTTGTCCTTTAGTTGCTGCAAGGTTTGGGGCTTATTCACATAAACTTTGTTTTTGAGAAAAAATCCGGTGCAGTCAAATCTGGCGATCGCGGTGGCCATCTCAAATTTGACAAAAAAAATTTCATTTTGATCAACGAGATTTAAAACTGCTCTGGCATATTCCAAGCGCAATAAGAAGTCCTTAGGATTTAGTTTTTGGATTAGTTGGATTTTGTAAGGGAATAGGTGCAAATCGTGTTTTAAAATTCGCCGAAGAGTGCGAAGCTGCAACTGGGAAGATCGTCTTCTCGTTGATGTCTCAGGATTTTCTACGACGCTCTGTCGCACAGCATCAATATTTTCGGCCGATCTGCCAGTTCGAGGTCTGCCCGTACGTCTTGAATCTCCGTCCGTCCCATATTCAGTAAAATTATTTACCAACGAACGAATGGTTGGACCCGTTAGGTTACGTTAGGTTAGGTGGCAGCCCGATGTATCAGGCTCACTTAGACTCTTCAGTCCATTGTGATACCACATTGGTGAACTTCTCTCTTATCACTGAGTGCTGCCCAATTCCATGTTACGCTCAATGACAAGGGACCTCCTTTTTATAGCCGAGTCCGAACGGCGTTTCACATTGCAGTGAAACCACTTAGAGAAGTTTTGAAACCCTCAGAAATGTCACCAGCATTACTGAGGTGGGATAATCCTCCGCTGAAATACTTTTTGGTGTTCGGTCGAAGCAGAAATCGACCTTGCAGGAATCGATCCATGTGTATGCAAGGCGGGCATGCTAACCATTGCACCACGGTGGCTCCCTGGTTGGACCCGTTGGAGCAGTTCTTACACCATAAAATCTGAGTATTAATTATCGAACGATGATTTTCAATGAATAGAAAAACAATCTTAATTCTTTGCGCAATAGTATAGCGTTCCATTTTTAAATATTCTCCCAAGTTTAATTTCTGAAATAGGAAAAAAGAAAAAGTTAAATACTCGCAAGCAAAGAAGTTACAATTGTTTTACATCATATAGTAACTTTAGCCGCACCCTGTACTTGCCGATGGAAGGGTATCTTAAACTCCTTAACATCGTCTTCTAAATTGGAAGTTAGTCCATACGGTTTATATATTAGATAAAAAAGGCAGATTAAAAACCAATAAAATTCAGTTCTTGACGATATGAATTTTGGCGCGGTAAAAGAAAGGCACACTGAAAAAACAGTGAACCCACGAGGAAGAAAACTTTCGGTTAATTTTAGAAAATTTTGAATATTTGTAGAAAATTTTAACTAAACAGTATTACAAACGTTGGCATCACGACGATGTCATAAAAATAAGTAAATATTTTTCGACAAATTCAAGAAAATTTATTGGACATAACTAAGTTTTTTCAATTGTTAAAGAAAATTTTGTAGTTTGAAGGAAAAACTTGGAGTTAAAATTTGCAAGAATGTCTTTAGTGACATACGAAGTTCATGATGGACGCGTTTTTGGTAAAGTTTACAAATTTAAAGAAATTCTGAACTATTTTTTGGAATACAAATTTAAAGAAATTCTGAACAATTTTGTGGAAGATACGAATTTAGTTAATCTTTATGCTTCATTTGAGTATATTTTTTTTCTTGGGTGTAGTTAATTTAACTAACGTACACAAAAAATTATTAGAGTAAAGAAAACTTTCTCCAAACATAATAATTCTATGAACTAAAATAAAGTTAAATTGGCTTTAGTGAAATAGAGAGTTCACTTTTTTTTTGGAAGAAGTAAAATCTGGGAATCGGTTTATCTGGGCGCTATATATAACTTTGAACCGATATGGACCACTTTTGGAATGGTTGTTAGCAACCATATACTAACACACGTACCAAATTTCAAACGATGAAACTTGCGCCTCTCAGAAATTTGTCTTTCCAAAAGGCTCCCGAAGTCAAATCTGGGAATCGGTTTATACACTGAAAAAACAGTGAAACCACCAGGAAGAAAACTTTGGGTTAATTTTAGAAAATTTTGAATATTTGTAGAAAATTTTAACTAAACAGTATTACAAACGTTGGCATCACGTCGATGTCATACAAATAAGTAAATATTTGTCGACAAATTCAAGAAAATTTATTAGACATAACTAAGTTTTTCACTTGTTAAGGAAAATTTTGTAGTTTGAAGGAAAAACGTGGAGTTCAAAATTGCAAGAATGTCTTTAGTGACATACGAAGTTCATGATGGACGCATTTTTGGTAAAGTTTACAAATTTAAAGAAATTCTGAACTATTTTTTGGAAGACAGGAATTTAGTTAATCGTTATGCTTTATTTGAGTATATTTTTTCCTCGGTTATAGTTAATTTAACTAACGTGCACAAAAAATTATTAGAGTAAAGGAAACTTCCTCCAAACATAATAATTCCATGAACTAAAATAAAGTTAAATTGGCTTTAGTGAAATAGAGAGTTCACTTTTTTTTGAGTGTATGGGGCTATATATAATTATATACCGATATGAATCAATATTTGCACGCTTCTTAGAGACCATATACTAATATAAACTAAAAAATTTTAACCAAATCGGGATCGGGTTTATATGGAGGCTATAATTATAGACCGATATTGACCAAATTTTAACCGAATCGGATGCAAGTTGCTCCTCCTAGAGGCTCCGGAAATCAAATCTAGGGATCGGCTTATATGAGGGCCATATATTATTATGGACCGATATGGATAAATTTTTGTATGGTTGTTAGAGACCATATACTAATATAACGTACAAAATTTTAACCAAATCGGACGAAATTTGCTCCTCCTAGAGGGTCCGAAGTTCAAATCTGCAAATCGGTTTATAAGGGGGCAATATATAATTATGGACCGATATGGACCAATTTTTGCCTGGTTGTTAGAGACCATATGTTAACACCACCTACCAAATTTCAACCGGATCGGATGAATTTTGCTCCTCCAAGAGGCTTCGGAGGTCAAATCTGGAGAACGGTTAAAATGGGGGCTATATAAAATTATTGACCGATATGGACCAATATTTGCATGGTTGTTACAGACCATATACTAACACCATGTACCAAATTTCAACCGGATCGGATGAATTTTTCTCTCCGAAGAAGGTCCGAAGATCAAATCTGGAAATCGGTTTATATGGGGCCTATATATAATTATGTCGAATCGGATGCAAGTTGCTCCTCCTACAGGCTCGAAAAATCAAATCTAGGGATCAGCTTATACGGGGGCCATATATTATTATGGACCCATATGTATAAATTTTTGTATGGTTGTCTCTAACAACTAATATAACGTACAAAATTTTAACCATATCGGACGAAATTTGCTCCTCCTAGAGGCTCCGGAGGTCAAATCTGCAAATCGGTTTATATCGGGGCTATATATAATTATGGACCGATATGGACCAATTTCTGCATGGTTATTTGAGACCATATACTAACACCACGTACCAAATGTCAACCGCGTCGGATGAAATTTGCTTCTCTAAGAGGCTCCGCAAACCAATTCTGGGGTCGGCTTATATGGGGGCTATACGTAAAAGTGGTAAATCAATAGCAACTGCTTGTGCCAAGTTTCAATTGGATAGCTTATTTCGTTCGGGAGTTAGCGTGATTTTAACAGACGGACGGACGTCGCTAGATCGACTCAGAATTTCACCACGACCCAGAATATATCTTTATGGGGTCTTAGACCAATATTTCGATGTGTTGCAAATGGAATGACAAGGTTATATACACCTCCATTCTATGGTGGATGGGGTGTATATCAGATGTGAAAATCTGACAATATAGATTGCCAGGTAAAAATTGAGAGAAAAATGGTAAGATCTAATCATATCTAGTTATTAGATCTTTCCATTAGATCTCAATATTGGTTTACATCTAATGTCTTAAAAGTAATTACAATGAATCCTCTCAAACTTGGGCACCTATGTACCCAATTTCATTCGGATTGGATGAAATTTGCTTCCCTAGAAGGGTCGAAAAGTAAAATCTGGAATCGGTGTATATGGGGGCTATATGTAAGTTATGGTCCAATATGAACCAATTTTTGCATGGTTTTTATACACTGCGCCACACTGGAACAGGGTATTATAAGTTAGTGCATATGTTTGTAACACCCAGAAGGAGACGAGATAGACACATGGTGTCTTTGGCAATAATGCTCAGGGTGGGTCCCTGAGTCGATATAACCATGTCCGTCTGTCCGTCCGTCCGTCCGTCTGTCTGTGAACACATTTTTGTGATCAAAGTCTAGGTCGCAATTTAAGTCCAATCGCCTTAAAATTTGGAACATGTTCCTAATTTGGGTCAGAATAGAACCCTATTGATTTTGGAAGAAATCGGTTCAGATTTAGATATAGCTCCCATATATATCTTTCGCCCGATATGGACTAATATGGACCCAGCAGCCAGAGTTTTATACCGATTTGCTTGAAATTTTGTACAAACATAACACTTAGTCGTATAGTCAAGTGTGCAAAATTTGATTGAAATCGGTTCAGATTTAGATATAGCTCCCATATATATCTTTCGCCCGATATTGACTTATATGGCCCCAGAAGCCACATTTTTGGCCGAATTTGGTTGAAATTTTGCACTAGGAGAACAATTAGTAGTATAGTCAAGTGTGCAAAATTTGATTGAAATCGGTTCAGATTTAGATATAGCTCCCATATATATCTTTCGCCCGATATGGACTAATATGGTCCTAAAAGCCACAGTTTTGGCCCAATTTGGTTAAAATTTTGCACAGGGAGTAGATTTAGCATTGTAGCTATGTATGCCAAATTTGGTTGAAATCGATTCAGATTTATATATAGCTCCCATATATATCTTTCGCCCGATATGCACTTATATGGCCCCAGAAGCCAGAGTTTTGGCCCAATTTGGTTGAAATTTTGCACTAGGAGTACAATTAGTAATATAGTCATGTGTGCCAAATTTGGTTGAAATCGGTTCAGATTTAGATATAGCTCCCATATATATGTTTTTCTGATTTCGACAAAAATGGTCAAAATACGAACAATTTCCTTGTAAAATCGCCACTGCTTAGTCGAAAAGTTGTAAAAATGACTCTAATTTTCCTAAACTTCTAATACATATATATCGAGCGATAAATCATAAATAAACTTTTGCGAAGTTTCCTTAAAATTGCTTCAGATTTAAATGTTTCCCATATTTATACCCTGCGCCACGCTGTTTTACTAACATTGTGTTCCACCCTAGTGCATTAGCCGACTTAAAATTTGAGTCTATAGATTTTGTAGAAGTCCTATCAAATTCTGTCCAAATCGAGTGATATTTAAATGTATATATTTGGGACAAACCTTCATATATAGCCCCCAACACATTTGACGGATGTGATATCGAAATCGAATCGAAAATTTAGATCTACAATTTAGATCTAAGTGGTGCAGGGTATAATATAGTCGGCCCCGCCCGACTTTAGACTTCCCTTACTTGTTAGATTATGATTACGTACCAAATTTCAACCGGAATTTTAAATACCATTTGACCTATGTCAATAACTGATACTTCTGCCAAGTTTCAAGTAGATTTTTTCGTTCGGAAGTTAGCGTGATTTTAATAATCTGAAGGACGGACATTGCTAGATCGAATATATAATCAGAATGTATATATGGGGTCTGAGAACAATGTTTCGACGTGTTACCATCGCAATAACAAAGATAATATATAAAGGGTTCAAAACGTATACCGATTAACCGGGTTTAACTACACAAACCAAAACCGGATAGTGAAAAATTTTGCACTTTGGGTTAATCGCGAAAACCGGGTTGGTCAACATCGGTTAACCGGATCTCTACTAAAATGAATTTTTTGTCTACTTTGTGATATATTTCTTCCGATTCCCGAACTTTTTGTAGAGAGGTACTGAAGATGAGAAACAACTCTGGAGCCACCGTGGTGCAATTGTTAGCATGCCTGCCTTGTATACACAAGGTCGTGGGTTCAATTCCTGCTTCGACCGAACATCAAAAAGTTTTTCAGCGGTGGTTTTCCACCTCAGTAATGCTGGTGACATTTCTGAGTGTTTCAAAGCTTCTCTTAGTGATTTCACTGCAATGTGGAACTCCGTTCGGACCCGGCTATAAAAAGGAGGTCCCTTGTCATTGAACTTAGCATGGAATTGGGTAGCACTCAGTGATAAGAGAGATGTTCACCACTGTGGCATCGCAATGGACTGAATTGTCTAAGTGAGCCAATACATCGGGCTGCCACCTAACCTAACCCAACCTAAGTAGCACTAATGATCTTTAACTACACCACTTTGTAGTTTTAATTTCCGCGATAAAAACATGGTTGCGACAAATCTGTTTCCCGTCCCAAAATAAAATTTCGCTTTTGAAAAATGTTTGAGATTATCATGTTCCTTTTCTGTGGCGAACAACAAATAAATGGACAGACGGACACCAAGTGCTAGATAGATTCTGGGTCGATCGGTATATATTTTATGGGGTGTATAATGAATATTTCCGGTATGTACATTTCCTTCCGGTTTGGGGTATAAAACATTTAGCTACAAACGTTTCGTCACTTTTCATAACTTCCATCAGTGAAAGAAAATTCTTTACAACGAAAGAGAATTTAGTTTTTCTGGTATTTCGTAATGGAGAAAAGTATTTTTTCTTTTGTCTTTATCAAATGTTTAATAGATTTTAAATATTATTAAACAAAAATTCAATGGTATGATTCCATAGCATGATAATAACAACCGGTCTTTATGGTATCCTTAATTAATTTGTCGCAGTGTACTTTCAACAATGTTGCAAACACATTTGCCATAAAAGTCATTTTAATCGACTTTGAGATTTATATCGACGTTAACAATGGACTCTTACGGATATGTTGCAAATTTCCATTTGTCCATAGAAATAATGGAGGAGGGAAATTTACTAAAGAACTCCCATGGAGTTCTTTTGTCGTTTCAATATTGAATGAAACATTCAGAGCAATACAAATACCGCTGGTTTTTCTGTATCGGTCACATAAAACCAGTGAAGGTTGGTATACAACAATTGATCCACCATTTGTTATTTATTATATTCTGGAGGGGAATGTCATGCCATTATTTGATTAAAATATTTATCTGATTCATGTTTTTTGGTGGTGTGGGGATTAGCATCCGGGGGCATATACTTATGTATGAGAATGGTCGTAGTATTCTGCAATTATGATTGAAAGACTTGTTTATGACAGCTAAGTTTATTTATGCAATCAAATACTTGTGACTAAAGGTATTGAGAGCATCCTTAATTTGTATGTTTTTGAATATCTATTAAGAAAATAATAATTTTTTTATTGTTTGTGGCATTTAATTTCTTAGTTTATTTATTTATTTAATAGAGTTTATTTTAGGTTAGATGTAGTGGCATCTCGTTATGTTAGATTCATTTAAAGTATGGAGTTCAAAGTGATATTACACTTGGTAAACTTTTTTCATTTCAATGGTTGTTGCCCGATTGTACGTTTAGCACAATGATGAGAAGGGTGAAATTCAAAGGCTAGATATCAATGTCCGTCAATGTCTGAAAATAGGCTAAATTTGAAGATGAAGGGCTACCACGGTTTGGATTTTTATATAACTTTGACCAAAAATCTAGATGTCGAATTTGTTCCCTTTATTATTCCCTATGCTCCCAAGGGCTTCTACAAGAATCTTATAACTGGTTTTATTGATACATATAATTTGAGGTGATTCTGCGCCGTGTGTCTGGGTCGTCCTGGTCTTCGTAATATATGCCAAATCCATCTCCATTTCCGTCTAGAGATTTGTTTTGTTAATTTTATATGGAGATCTATGCTCAAACCTATAAGATTAGAAATCTATAAAAAGCTGTGACTGATATGGTTTTTATTGGCCATGTTTTGGTAAAAACCCCCATATAAAGGCAGATATTACGACCCTGTGTTTGCAAGGCGGACATGCACGATGGCTCAGTTCATATACATCCGATTTGATTTATCCTCCGATTTGGCAAAAAAGACGCCCTTGTCATCCTTTTATCTACATTCTGGGTGTTGGTGAAATTCTGAGCCGATCTAGCAATGTCCGTCCATCCGTCCGTCTGTGAAAATCACGCTAATTTTCGAACGAAACAAACTATCGACTTGAAACGTAATACAAGCAATTGTTATCGATCGATGTACCAATACAATATTGAGTCCGCCACTTTTGAGTTGTAGACCCTCTTGGAAGATCAAATTTCATCCGATTATGTTAAAATGTGGTATGTGATGTCAAACCTAGCAAAAATCGTCGATATCGGTCCATAATTAAATATAGCTCCTATATAAACCGATTCCTAGATTTGACTTCTGGAGCATCTTGGAAGACTATATTTTATTTATTTTGATACGTGATATGAATATACCTTCTAAGAATTATGGAAAAACTGGACCATATGGTACATAATTATATAACATATAGACCCCATATAAAACGATCCCCAGATTTGTCTTCCAAAGCCTCTTAGTCTTTAACTTAACTTTTATCGGATGAAATTTGAATGGTTAAAATTTGGTTCCACGTGCTAGTATATGACCTATAACTACTATACAAAACTTGGTCCATATCGGCCCAAAATTATACAGAGCACTTATATAAGTCGCCCTATAAGTATTTTACGTATAGCCCCCATATAAACGGATCTCCAGATTTGGCTTGCAGAGCCTCTAAGAGTAGCATCTTTCATCCGATCTGGCTGAAATTTGGTACATGGTATTAGTATATGGTATCTAACTACCATGCTAAAATTGGTCCGTATCGGTCCATAAGTACATATATTCCCCACATAAAACGATCCCCAGATTTGACTTGCGGATCCCCTAAGAGAAGCACGTTTCATCCGATCCGGCTGGAATTTGTACATGGTGTTAGTATATGGTCTCTAACAACCATGTAAAAATTGGTTCATATCGGTCCATAATTATATATATCCCCCATATAAACCGATCCCCAGATATGACTTGCGGATCCTCTAAGAGAAGCACGTTTCATCCGATCCGGCTGAAATTCGGTACATGGTGTTAGTATAGGGTCTCTAACAACCAATCAAAAATTGGTCCATATCGGTCCATAATTATATGTAGCCCCCATTTAACCGATACCCAGATTCGACCTCCGGACCCTCTTGGAGGAGCCAATTTCACCCGATTCAGTTGAAGTTTTGTGTTTTGAGTAACTGTATGGACACTAATAACCATGCAAAAATGAGTCCATATCGGTCCATAATTATATATAGCCCCCATATAAACTGGTCTCTAGATTTGAACTCCGGAGCCTTTTGGAGAAGCAAAATTCATCCAATCCGGTTGAAACTTGGTGCGCGGTGTTAGTATATGGTCTTTAACAACAATGCCAAAATTGGTACATATCGGTCAATAGTTATATATAGGCCTCAGATAAATCGATGTCCAACCACACAAAAATTGGTCCATATCGGTTCATAATTGTATATAGCTCCCATGTAAAGCGACACCCATATTTTAATTATGACTCTTTAATTACCGCGCAAAAGTCCACATCGGTTCGTAATTATTTGTAGACTTAGTTATTTATACCTTTGTGTCCAATATATACCACGTATGGACTAACTTAAAATTTAGAAGACGATGTTAAGTATTACCACAACCCAAGTAATTCGATTGTGGTTGACAGTCTTTCGTAGAAGTTTCTACGCAATCCATGGTGGAGGGTACATAAGATTCGGCCTGGTCGAACTTACGGCCGTATATACTTGTTAAATTTGTTTTCTTTTATCCATCAATTTTTTTATTGGTAAAAAAAGAAAAACTTTCATATATACCCAATAAGCCAATTAAGTTAAAAAGTTTGCGAAAGTTAAAATAAAAACCCTAAAAACACCAGGAACAAGTGATGCTACTGGTGCTTGTTTTAAAATTTCTGTTTGGAAAACGAAAACAATGTTCAAAAAAAAAAAAAATAATAATGGAAGAATTGTTATCCTTTTTACCAAATGTTAAATAAATAATGTATGAAATCGAACAGCCAAACATACACAGTCCCATACAATCCAGCAAAAAGTATCCCACAAAAGTATTTATCGACCGAGAAAACAAGTTAAAAGTTGTTTTCAACACCATAACCGAATTTTGTTATGAAACTTCATACTTTCATAATCTATGCCACACTTTTCGGAGGAAAATATTAAATGAAACCTAAGATGGTCTATGGCAAAAATCAAAAGAAACAAGTACGTAAAGTCTAACATCGGGCATATTAACTCCGTTTGTAACACATCGAAATATTGAAGTATATACTCGTATGAGAACTATATTTAAATCTGAACCGATTTGGCGGATATTTTTCGAGACTCACACAATACTCAAATGTTCGGAATTTGAGTATTGTGTGAGATTAGTTGTACAACCAATCTTACAATCAAATTTACATATCTTTTGAGCAAAATTTTGCGAAATTATTATCGAAACCTAATATTGAATAATTGTGGATCGAAAGTTCAAATTTTTTCCTGAAGATACAACAATTATATTTGTAATAAAAAAATTTGATTAATTAGCAGGTAAATTTGAGTCGAGATGAGTCGACATATTCGGCGGCGGCGTCCAGTATTGGGAATTTTCCCCCAAATTGGGGATATTTTTTCGTGAATGGGGACGAAATTTCTGAGTTGAGGACATGGGGATTTGGTGGGGAATTTCCCTAAATTTCGGGATTTTTGTGGGGATTTTTTTTTTCGAGAAATCGGTTTAATCTATTGTAACAAAATTTTATTTCTATAGACAATTTTGCCAAAATTTTATTTCTATACAAAATTTTGTCAAAATGTTATTTCTATGGAAAATTTCAACATTTTATTGCTATAGAAAATTTTTTCAAAATTTTATTTCTTTAGAAAATTTTTTCAAAATTTTATTTCTATAGAAATTTTAGTTAAAAGAAAATTTTGTCAAAATTTTATTTCTATAGACAATTTTGTCAAAATTTTATTTCTATAGACAATTTTGTCAAAATTTTATTTCTATAGACAATTTTGTCAAAATTTTATTTCTATAGAAAATTCTGCCCGATTCCATGTTAAGCTCAATTACAAGACATCTTTGTCAACATTTCATGTCTATAGAAAGTTTTGTCAAAATTTTATTACTATAGAAAATTTTATTTCAATAGAAAATTTTGTCAAAATTTTATTTCTATAGAAAATTGTGTCAAAATTTTATTTCTATAGAAATTTTAGTTAAAATTTTATTTCAGTGTTGATTGTTTCTACGCATTTCCTTTCATGGTTATGAACATGGTCCTACAACAGTTCAATATTTATTTCCTCACACAACTGGCTATAACAAACATGGTTAAAATTATTCTTGTCATTGCTACAATCTTCAGTGACACTCAAGCCCTACTAAATATTAAGACCTTATGTTTGATTACTTTATATCAATAGTTATGGTTATGGACGAAACAAGGTTCGATCCATATGTGTCTCATACAACTGACGGTACAAGAACAGTGATTGAAATTATTTTTGTCAACACAAGAAATTCAAGCTTAATTCCGACTTGGCTCTTAAATACGTGTGCCAAATATGATTGTGGCTAAAATATGTTCGATCGACTAGTGGTTTACCAAGCAACAATGAACCACACTTGAACCTTCCGAAAAAAGGTTTTGCATGATAGCCGGCTTATGCCGAAATAAATTCGTACAAACATATCTCTTTGACAAACATTATTTTCCTCTGTTGGTTAAGCTACACTTGTAGTTTAGTTTAAGCTGAAGTAAAAAAAAAAAAAACAACAATTTTATTTATATATAAAATTTTGTCAAACTGTCATTTCTGTAGAAAATTTTGTCAAAATTTTGTTTTTATAAAAAACTTTGTCACAATTTCATTTCTAAAGAAAAGTTGTCAAAATTTTATTTCTATCGAAAATTTTGTCAAAATTTTATTTCTATCGAAAATTTTGTCAACATTTTATTTCTATAGACATTTTTGTAAAAATTTTATTCCTATAGAAATTTTTGTAAAAATTTTATTCCTATAGAACATTTTGTGAAAATTTTATTTCTATAGAAAATTTTGCCAAAATTGTATTTCTATAGAAAAGTTTGTCAAAATTTTATTTCTATAGAAAATTTTGTCAAAATTTTATTTCTTTAGAAACTTTTGTCACAATTTTATTTCTATAGAAATTTTAGTTAAAATTTTATTTCTAAAGAAAATTTTGTCAACATTTTGTTTCTATAGACAATTTTGTCAAAATATATATGTTTGTTTCGAATTTATTTCGGCATAAGTCGGCTATCAATGTAAAACCTTTTTTCGGAGGGTTCAAGTGTGGTTTTTGTTGGGTTTAATAAACTGCCTGAATTTATTCTGATAATTGGTTGATAGTTTTGCTGCAAGTAGAGGATGCTGATGAGGAATGTGGTAATTCCGAAACGTGCGTCCATCCAACCATCTTGCAGTCTATAGGGCTTTGCCCAAATAAATTTGACAAACATTCTTTTCCTCTGTTGGTTAAGCTACTCTTGTAGTTTAGTCAATGTATGGTTTTAAGCTGAAGTAAAAAATAACAACAATGCTTAAAGAACAAAACCAACAATAACAAAACAAAACAAATGGAAAATTTTATTTCTATAGAAAATTTTCTCAAAATTTTATTTCTATAGAAATTTTAGTTAAAATTTTATTTCTTAAGAAAATTTTGTCAGAATTTTATTTTTATAGAAAATTTTGTCAACATTTTATGTCTATAGAAAATTTGTTAAAATTTCATTGCTATAGAAAGTTTTGTCAAAATTTTCTTTCTATAGAATAGTTTGTCAAAATTTTGTTGCTATAGAAAGTTTTGTCAAAATTTTATTTCTATAGAAAATTTTGTCAAAATTTTGTTTCTGTAGAAAATGTTGTCAAAATTTTATTTCTTTAGAAAATTTTGTCAAAATTTTATTTCTTTAGAAATTTTAGTTAACATTTTATTTCTAAAGAAAATTTTGTCAAAATTTTATTTCTATAGAAAATTTTGTTAACATTTTATTTCTATAGAAAATTTTGTCAAAATTTTATTTCTATAGGGAGCCACCGTGGTGCAATGGTTAGCATGCCCGCCTTGCATACACAAGGTCGTGGGTTCGATTCCTGCTACGACCGAACACCAAAAAGATTTTCAGCGGTGGATTATCCCACCTCAGTAATACTGGTGACATTTCTGAGGGTTTCAAAGCTTCTCTAAGTGGTTTCACTGGAATGTGGAACGCCGTTCGGACTCGGCTATTAAAAGGAGGTCCCTTGTCATTGAGCTTAACATGGAATCGGGCAGCACTCAGTGATAAGAGAGAAGTTCACCACTGTGGTATCACAATGGACTGAATAGTCTAAGTGAGCCTGATACATCGGGCTGCCACATAACCTAACCTAACCTAACCTTTATTTCTATGGAAAGTTTTGTCAAAATTTTGTTTCTATAGAAAATTTTGTCATAATATTAATTCTATAGAAAATTCTGTCAAAATTTTATTTCTATAGACAATTTTGTCAAAATTTTGTTTCTATAGACAATTTTGTCATAATTTTATTTCTATAGAAAAGTTTGTCAACATTTTATTTCTAAAGAAAATTTTGAAAAAATTTTATTTCTATAGAAAATTTTCTCAAAATTTAATTTCTATAGAAATTTTAGTTAAAATTTTATTTCTGAAGAAAATTTTGTCAGAATTTTATTTTTATAGAAAATTTTGTCAACATTTTATGTCTATAGAAAATTTGTTAAAATTTTATTTCTATAGAAAATTTTGTCAACATTTTATTTCTAAAGAAAATTTTGTTAAAATTTTATTTCTATAGAAAATTTTGTCAAAATTCTATTTCTATAGAAATTTTAGTTAAAATTTTATTTCTAAAGAAAATTTTGTCAGAATTTTATTTTTATAGAAAATTTTGTCAACATTTTATGTTTATAGACAATTTTGTTAAAATTTTATTTCTTTAGAAAATTTTGTCAACATTTTATTTCTATAGAAAATTTGGTTAAAATTTTATTTCTATACACAGAAAAAAAAGTGTCTCGTAAATTTAAGAAGATTTTTACAATAATTTATTACAAGAATTTTCCAGAATTTTAGTTCATCTTTCGTATCTTCAACGAAAATTAACTACTCGAAAGGAAATTTTACAAATTCTAAGTAGCAATCGTTTAGTTCATGGCCTACAAAATACGATGGAAATTTCCTTAAAAAATTTCTTAACTGGTAGTTAAAAATTCGTTTGTAATGATATAAAACTACTTGTGAAATGTAAAGTATTTTCTAAATAATAAGTGCAATTTACTATAAGATTTTTTTGTATGAGAAAATATTTTTTTACGAAAAATGAACTTGAAAGTGGATAGCAATTTCTTACTGGCAATTCCTATAGTTAATAACTGTTGGTAAAAAATTACCCAATGAAATATTTTTAGTTCACATGTAATTAAATTTATAGACATTTTCGTCAAAAATGGTAGATAACATTTCATGAAAATTTTGCAAACTTTAAGTTAAACGTTTCATCGTTCATAAACTGGTGTGCCTTTACGAATATTATTCTTAGAGTAAATTGTCAGCAGATGCGATGAACTAATGCATAGTACAGAGATATTTATCGGAATAATGGAATGTGATTAATGTAAAGATGATGTTACTTGAGTTTTGTTGTGTATACATGAGCGTGGGGTTGTTTTTATTTTTGTTCATTTAGTGGTTTGTGTGTGCGTGTGTTTGTTATTCGTTGATGGTTTTTGGCTGGATGAGGTGTTGTTTTCAATAAAGGCACATGTGTTTTTGTTGTTGTAGGGATGCTTTGGCTTTGCTTGGTTTTGTTTGGCATGCTTCAGTTGTACAGTTGGCGTTGGCGTGGGTTGTTGCATCTTTTAAGCAGGTATGCAACAAGGGAATATAAAGGGAAGGGATATTTTGGATTTTTGAGACATATATTCGTGTTTGTTTATTAAACCTTTTAAATGAAAGTTATTAATATTTTATCGGTAGTTTAGAAAAAAGTTATTAAGAATATTTAGTAAAATATGTTGAAATTGAAGGTGTATTGAAATTTTCATTATTCAATGTAAAAAATTAATATTCAATTCCAGATGAATTTGGAAATTTTTTGTTATATCTCAGCGTACAGTTTAGTCATAAATTGGTAAGTATTTTTTTAATATGGATTTCTTTTAAAAAGAATATTTTTTTATGTATATTATTATTTGTTAATTAATTTTTTTGGAAACCAGTTTAATGCTTTTCTTTGTTGTAAAAGCAATATTTAATTTCAGAGCAACTCCACATGGATACAAATAAATTTAAAAAATAGAGAATTGGTAAGTTTTGCTAAAAATTGGCTTTCTTTCAACTAGAATATTTACGGCCTTTTTATCATTAAAATTACAGGTTTTTAATACCTTATGTTAGTATTTCTTTAATCAAATTTTTTGGAAACCAATGTTATATTTTTAATGTAAAAAACAAATATTTAATTTCAGAATAACCCCTTAAAAATTTGGAAAAATTTTTAGTACTCCTTTGCTTGTAATTTAATAGTGAATTGGTAAGGATTCCTTAACTTTCTTTTAACCCTGTACAGTCATCCTTATTTTTTGTACATTAACGTCATCCTTCGTCATTTTGACTACGGCTCATTTCAAGACGCTATAATTTTCATCGTGAGCGAAAAAGTGAACCAAACTTGAATTTATTTTCTTATTCAATTTGGTTTTAAGTAGTATAACACAAAAATTCATAAAACGGTCGAATTAGTATAACTTAAATTTACCATTTCCCAATAGACTAAAATGCATTTTAAATCGAAAATGAAATTACGTGTCGTCATTTCGACGAATGATGACTGTCTAGGGTTAACCATAATATTTTTATGCATATTATTATTTTTTTTTTCATTAGTTTTTTTGGAAACCAATTTAATAATTTTAATTAATGTAAAAAATTATATTTAATTTCAGAGTAACCCAAATAAATTTGGACAACTTTTTATATTTCCCCTCATTTAATAGAGAATTGGTAAGTTTTATATTAAAACTTTGTCTTTCTTTCAACTAGAATATTTATTTTATTATATCCTTCACATCGATAACAACACAGTTTTATGAGTTTATATAAAATACTTCATTATTTCTCTAATTGTTTCAGGTACAAATTTTATGAGACACGTTTTCCAAAGAAAAGTTGAACTACTTACACCATTTGATAAAATGCCCCCAAATATGGTAAGTTACAAGCTAATATAAAGAATTAAAAACTTATATTTCATTACATGGTGTTAATTTTTAACAATTTTCATTATTGCTTCCATTTTTTCCAGCAAGCTATGTGAAAAAAATTACCTACGATGAATAAAAAAGGGATAAGTCAAAATGTCCAAACAGCGAGTTCAAATGAACTACTCTCTGTTCCACGTGGTCATAATTTTTATTCACAAAAAAACATTGTATTAAGAACTTTCATCATAAGTTTTTATAATAAAGTACTTTTGCTTAAAGAAAGTTTAATTTTAATGTATGAACATTTTCATAATAGTAAAACGATTTGTTGTTCCTTTAATTATTTAATTTCTCTGTACTGTGGAAGGATTGATTTAAAAATAGTTTAGTTGTCGACATTTTAAAGAGACTGTAAACCAATTTTTATTATCGGGTTTCCCACAAAATAAGCAAGTAAACCAAAAGAATATTGACTTTTTAACTTGGTAGGGGTATATAAATCTTATGGTGTTGTAAAAATGAACTAAAATACAATGTTATAGATGAACTAAAATTTAAGAGAATTATAAACTAGACAAGTTGAAAAAAATCTTAAGGGCTAAATCATGGTCAATATTACTACAGTTTAGTTCATTTTGCAATGGAAATGGGTTCACTGTTTTTTCAGTGTGGTATTGATTCCGGTCCATAGAAGCGGAGAATTGAAGTTAGGATACTTTTGGACACAATTCGCTTTTAAATTTGAATTTTGCGTTCATGATTCAAGGAAACAATTTTCAATTTATTCGTTTTTCAGTTTTTTTCTTTAAGTGCTTTCAAAGACCTTTAAAAATGTGTTAAATTTCCAAATTCATGGTAGACTTCAAATAGAAATTATGGTTTGCTTTTAAATGATGTTTTGCTTTGCAGTCAAGACATAAAAGTCAACTAATTTAAAGGCGATTTCAGAATTAATAAAGCCAAGTTGTTTTTCAGAATTAATAAAGCCAAGTTGACCTTAAACCAACAAAATTTTCTTTCATGTGAAGATACTCAGTTTTAAGTCGTATCACTTAATTAAAATGACAAAATGACTTCATTGAAAAGCTTATCGATATTTTTACAAGGAAAAAACGTATATCAGAGAAATGTGTCTTCTGTACCTATCCATCGATTATCACCAACAAAACCGCATTAGTTTCTAACTTAAATTCATTGTAGATTTATTAAATATCCAAAAGATTTCCTGAATTCCTAAAATCCTCTCACCTTTTTGCAAATTGTTGTAACCTTGTGTGACACATTAATTGTTTCCAATATGCCAACACAATTTGTCAGTGATTTACGATGAATTTCGGTTTGGCGGAAGGGATCGCTTAGAAGAAATCAAATTACGATTTGTTGCTGTCTGCCCTGATTGTTGCTTTAATTTCTTTACATTCAAATCAAGCTGACGTATCCATATCAGATGATTCTCTTTGTGTCTGGCTGATGGAATTTGATTTCTCAATAAATTCTGCGGCATTTGCTAGTGAAGTAAAGTGATAGAGTATAGCAACACCAACCATGAATTGGGAAGATTAATTGATTTTGATGTTTTCTCTTCTAGGTCTAATGGGGAGGCATGTAGACGTATGCCATTCATTTAAGTTAATGATGTGACATTTGAAGAATGAAACAGATGGAAGAGGTATGTATGGATTTTTTTTTTGTAACAATTTAATAGAAATTTGAATGAAACATCTTAAACTTGGGCCTCTGTAGACATAGATGTAGGCCCCTGTAAATGAATGAAAGGTCTCCGGACAAAACCAAATGGCGATACTAACTATATCTCTATTAACTGCAGATCCTTACACTATAAAAAGTTTACTTGAATTCAAAGATTTTTACCTTTCTTTAAGGAAAATGGTATTGATTTCGAGAGAAAGATGCTGCTCCTTTAAAATAGTCTCATTTCTCTAATAAGCTATTTAGATATAAATCTAGGTTCCATCAAATTCAAATTAGGATACAGATCTCATTTATCGGATATCCTTTCTCTTTTTCGCGATTTTAAAAATCCTCAAATAAAATTTCGCCTGCATTTGAACCGTGTTTTTTATACCCTAAACCACATAGTGTTCAGGGTATAATAAGTTTGATCTGCCAAAAAATTTGCCTACAAGAAATATTGATTTAAGACCCCATAAAATATATACCGATCGACTCAGAATCACCTCCTGAGTCGATCTAGCGCTTGGTGTCCGTCCGTCCGTCTGTCCATGTATTTTTTGGTCACAGGATTCCGGTCGCAATTATTAACCGATTTTGATGAAATTTGGTACTGGGAGTTATTTGGGCACAAGGACGAACACTATTGAATTTGGAAGAAATCCGATTAAATTTAGATATAGCTCTCATATATATGTATCGCCCGATTTTCCCAAATTTTGCCACAAAACCCTTATTTATCAACCGACCTTACTCAAAGTTGGCTAAATGTAATCTTCTATAGCACTAACTAATGTGCAAAAAATCATTGAAATCGGTTCAGACTTGGCTCCCATATATATGTAACGCCCGATTTTCCCAAATTTGGCCACAAACCCCTTATTTATTTATCAACCGATCTTACTCAAAGTTGGCTAATTGTAATCTTTTATAGCACTAACTATATGTGCAAAAAAATCATTGAAATCGGTTCATATTTAGATATAGCTCCCATATATATGTATCGCCCGATTTTCCCAAATTTAGCCACAATTTAGTACTAAGGGTATGTGAAAAATTTCATCGAAATCGGTTCAGATTTAGATATAGCTCCCATATATGTATCGTCCGATTTTTAAAAATTTGCCTCTAATAACCTTATAATAACCATAGAGGCCTCATTTCTTACCTGATCTTATTCAAATTTTGCACAAGGTAACCTTTTGTGGTATTAATCAAATCCGCAAAATATTGTGCAAATTTGTTCAGATTTACATATAGCTTCCATATATATGCATCGCTCGATTTTCCCAAATTTGGCCATAATACTCTTATTTATTTACCAATGTTACTCAAATTTCAAATCTTGATGTATTAGCCGATCGTATTTATACGTACTTGTAGCTCTTACATAAGAATATTGACCGGTTTATACAAATTTGGATTTATTACCCACACTAATTGAGCGATTTTGTCTTTCTTAATAATGGGCTCAATATTAGTGGTATACTAACTCCGTAGGTGCAATATCAAATACAGCCAGTGTTGCTAAAAGTTGGGGAAATTCCCTATATGTAGGTTTTTTCTAATATTTAGCGTCTTGTAAGGACGTAGGGCCACAATGTAGGGAAATTTTCACTCAACACAATTTGTAATAATTTTTACATTTTGGTGGCTCTAGAGGAGGAAATTAGAAGCCCGCAAAGCTTGATCTTTAACAATGTGTGGTAACAACAGTTACCACTCGTGCCAAAAAAAATCTAACAAAATTTTAACATTGCCACAAATTACCACAAATCTACCAAGCAAATATTTCTATAGAAATTGTTGTCAAAACTTTATTCCTGTATAAAATTTTGTCAACATTTTATTTCTATAGGAAATGTTATCAAAATTGTATTTCTATAGATTTTTTTTTTTTTTTTTTTCAAAATATTATTACTATAAAAAATTTTCTCAAAATTTTATTTCTATGGAATATTTTCTCAAAATTTTATTTCTATAGAATTTATTATCAAAATTTTATTTCTATAGAAAAATTTCTCAAAAAATTTCTATAGAGATTAACAAAAAACAAGTATATACGGCCGTAAGTTCGGCCAGGCCGAATCTTATGTACCCTCCACCATGGATTGCGTAGAAACTTCTATGAAAGACTGTCATCCACAAATTTCAACTCACTCGGATGAAATTTGCTTCACCAAGAGGCTCCAAAGCCAAATCTCGGGATCGGTTTATATGGGGGCTATAAATGATTATGGACTGATATGGACCACTTTTGGCATGGTTGTTAAATATCATATACTACCACCACGTACCAAATTACAACCAGATCGGATGAATTTTGCTTCTCCAAAAGGCACTCCAAAAGGCTATGCAAGCCAAATCGGGGGATAGGTTTATATGAGGGCTATATATAATTGTGGACTGATGTGGACCAATTTGTGCACGGTTGTTAGAGACCATATACTAACCCCATGTACCGAATTTCAGCCGGATCGGATGAAATTTGCTTCTCTTGGAGGCCTCGCAAGCCAAATTTGGGGGTCCGTTTATATGGGGGCTATACGTAAAAGTGGACCGATATGGCCCATTTGCAATACCATCCGACCTATCAATCATCAACAATAACTCTATTTGTGCCAAGTTTCAAGTCGATAGCTTGTTTCGTTCGGAAGTTAGCGTGATTTCAACAGACGGACGGACATGCTCAAATCGACTCAGAATTTCACCACGGCCCAGAATATATATACTTTATGGGGTCTTAGAGCAATATTTCGATGTGTTACAAACGGAATGACAAAGTTAATATACCCCCCATCCCATAAAAATTACTATTTTTGGTAGAATTCTAATAGGTTATATACGTTGCATTTTCATGTTTTAAGATAATAAAGTATTTAGAACCATTTTTATACCCTCCACCATACACCCAGAAAAAAGTGTCTTCGAAACTAAAGGAAAAAATGTTCATCAATTTAGTTTAGCTATTTTATTTCCACTCAGTTAATATTTTGTGTGAAATAATAAATTTTACTTGTTTCAGTAAAAAATCCTAAACTGAAAGCAGTTAGGAATTGTTCATTAACTAGAATAGGGCATGGAATTTTACTAATACTGTTTTCTTCGCTGGGTATAAGAATTTACTACTGAAAAAGAAAATTTTATTCACTGATAACAAAGCATTCGTAAAAATAAACAAAAAACCGAACTAAAACCAAGTTTCCTCAAATTTAGTAAAATTTCTTATAAAACGATAATACTGACTTCCTTTATTATAGAAAGCTTATCATACATACGAATAACACTTGGCATAGAAAAATATTTTAGTTCATTCGTACTAAGAAGTATTCAATCCTTTCAAAACTTAAGGAAACACACTTGTTAGAATATAGGAAAATTTCCTACATTTCTTTTATCTACCTGTAATCGATACCTGTCTTTGATCTAATCGATATGTTTGCGCGTGGGTTGTTTTTTTAGTTGGAATCGCGTTTTTATGATATACGGAGAGATTGTTAAAAAATAATATAGTAAAATAATATTATAAAAAACAAATAAAATATATAAAATATTTGTTATTTTAAATTAGTGAGAAAAATGTTCGTTTTTTGAAAATTGGTTTATAAAAAAGAAAACACCAGCAGAATAACAACCCCTTCATTCGACTTCATTTTGGAATCTTCAATTATCAGGTAATATTCAGCGACGCTAACCTTTTGTGAAAAAATTTGTTTTGGATTTTTTTGTTTATATTTGTAGGTATTGAAATTGTAAAAGGTGGACAAAATTGCTAGGCAGCAAATTATTCAAAGTGAAAGGTACTACAAGAAGAAAAAATGTGTTTTAATATTTCAAGGCCAGTCGATGCTGTTGATTCTAAATAAATATATTTAATATATTAATAAAACATGTCTTTTATTGAAGAAAAATTGCTAATATAAATACATAAAATTGTATTTAAAAACGAAGGTAAGCAGATCTAAATTTGAAGTAAAAGGTTTACCACAAATATGTAAGATTTGTCCAAATGAACGAAACAAGTTCAATAAAATCATTCCATATATGAATTCAATTCAGTTAAATTTTTTCATTCTGTAGTATAGTGGTACATAAATATAGGAAAATGTTAACTAATATACGGAATGCATTCTACATTCCACATTCCACATCATTCAAACAAATAAAAATGTCTTTGGCGCTATACGAAGTTCAACTTTCTTCACAATGAGTTCATTTTAACTTAAAGAAGGGGTCACTTTTTTCTGGGTGTAGGATGGGGGTATATTAACTTTGACATTCCGTTTGTAACACATCGAAATATTGCTCTAAGACCCCATAAAGTATATATATTCTGGGTCGTGGTGAAATTCTGAGTCGTGGTGAAATTCTGAGTCGATCTGAGCATGTCCTTCCATCCGTCTGTTGAAACCACGCTAACTTCCGAACGAAACAAGCTATCGACTTGAAACTTTGCACAAATAGTTGTTATTGATGTAGTTCGAATGGTATTGGTATCGGTCCACTTTTACGTATAGCCCCCATATAAACGGACCACCAAATTTGGCTTGCGGGGACTCTAAGAGAAGCAAATTTCATCCGATCCAGCTAAAATTTGGAACATGGTGTCAGCATATGATCTTTAACAACCATGCAAAAAATGGTCCACATCGGTTAATAATTAAATATAGCCCCCATATAAACCGATCCCCCGATTTGGGTTGTCAACATTTCATCCGATCCGGCTGAAATTTGGTACACGGTGTTAGTATATGGTCTCTAATGACCATGCAAAAAATGGTCCACATCGGTCTATAATTATATATAGCCCCCATATAAACCGATCACCAGATTTGACCTCTGGAGCCTCTTGGAAGACCAAAATTCATCTGATTCAGTTGAAATTTGGTACGTGGTGTTAATATATGGCCTCAAACGCCCGTACAAAAATTGGTCGAAATCGGTCCATAATTATATATAGCCTCCATATAAACCGATCCCCAGATTTGACCTCCGGAGCCCCTTGGAAGAGCAAAATTCATCCGATTCGGTTGAAATTTGGTACGTGATGTTAGTATATGGTATCCAACAACCATGCAGGAATTGGTTCATATCAGTCCATAATTATACATAGCCCCCATATAAACCGATCCCCAGATTTGACCTCCGGTGCCTTTTGGAGAAGCAAAATTCATCCGGTCTGGTTGAAATTTGGTACGTGATGGTAGTATATGATATTTAACAATCATGCCAAAAGTGGTCCATATCAGTCCATAATCATATATAGCCCCCAATATGAAGCGATCGCGAGATTTGGTTTTGGAGCCTCTTGGAGGAGCAAATTTCATCCGAGTCAGTTGAAATTTGGTGCATTGTGCTAGTATGTGGCCATTAACAACCATGCCTAAGTAGATCCATATCGGTCTATAGTTATATATAGCTCTCAGATAAATCGATCCCCAATCACACAAAAATTGGTTCATATCAAGTTCATAATTGTATATAGCCCCCATATAAGCTACCCCCATATTTCAATTCTGGCTCTCTACCACGTATGGACTAACTCACAATTGAGAAAACGATGTTAAGAAGTTTTAAGATTCCATAACCCAAGTAATTCGATTGTGGATGACAGTCTTTAGTACAAGTTTCTATGCAATCCATGGTGGATTATTATCTTAAAACATGAAAATGCAACGTATATAACCTATTAGAATTCTACCAAAAATAGTAATTTTTATGGGATGGGGGGTATATTAACTTTGTCATTCCGTTTGTAACACATCGAAATATTGCTCTAAGACCCCATAAAGTATATATATTCTGGGCCGTGGTGAAATTCTGAGTCGATTTGAGCATGTCCGTCCGTCTGTTGAAATCACGCTAACTTCCGAACGAAACAAGCTATCGACTTGAAACTTTGCACAAATAGTTGTTATTGATGTAGTTCGAATGGTATTGGTATCGGTCCACTTTTACGTATAGCCCCCATATAAACGGACCACCAAATTTGGCTTGCGGGGACTCTAAGAGAAGCAAATTTCATCCGATCCAGCTAAAATTTGGAACATGGTGTCAGCATATGATCTTTAACAACCATGCAAAAAATGGTCCACATCGGTTAATAATTAAATATAGCCCCCATATAAACCGATCCCCCGATTTGGGTTGTCAACATTTCATCCGATCCGGCTGAAATTTGGTACACGGTGTTAGTATATGGTCTCTAATGACCATGCAAAAAATGGTCCACATCGGTCTATAATTATATATAGCCCCCATATAAACCGATCACCAGATTTGACCTCTGGAGCCTCTTGGAAGACCAAAATTCATCTGATTCAGTTGAAATTTGGTACGTGGTGTTAATATATGGCCTCAAACGCCCGTACAAAAATTGGTCGAAATCGGTCCATAATTATATATAGCCTCCATATAAACCGATCCCCAGATTTGACCTCCGGAGCCCCTTGGAAGAGCAAAATTCATCCGATTCGGTTGAAATTTGGTACGTGATGTTAGTATATGGTATCCAACAACCATGCAGGAATTGGTTCATATCAGTCCATAATTATACATAGCCCCCATATAAACCGATCCCCAGATTTGACCTCCGGTGCCTTTTGGAGAAGCAAAATTCATCCGGTCTGGTTGAAATTTGGTACGTGATGGTAGTATATGATATTTAACAATCATGCCAAAAGTGGTCCATATCAGTCCATAATCATATATAGCCCCCAATATGAAGCGATCGCGAGATTTGGTTTTGGAGCCTCTTGGAGGAGCAAATTTCATCCGAGTCAGTTGAAATTTGGTGCATTGTGCTAGTATGTGGCCATTAACAACCATGCCTAAGTAGATCCATATCGGTCTATAGTTATATATAGCTCTCAGATAAATCGATCCCCAATCACACAAAAATTGGTTCATATCAAGTTCATAATTGTATATAGCCCCCATATAAGCTACCCCCATATTTCAATTCTGGCTCTCTACCACGTATGGACTAACTCACAATTGAGAAAACGATGTTAAGAAGTTTTAAGATACCATAACCCAAGTAATTCGATTGTGGATGACAGTCTTTAGTACAAGTTTCTATGCAATCCATGGTGGAGGGTACATAAGATTCGGCCTGGCCGAACTTACGGCCGTATATACTTGTTGTTTTGTAAAATTTGTTTAAATTTAACAAAAAATATTGTAGGGAAAATTGTTTGGGAATGTATGGGAAATTAGGGAACTTTTTTGTCCTTGTAGGGTAAACCGAACAACAGTCAGATTGAGACAAAGCACCTATAAACATGTACCGCTAATTTTCTTAAATATGCAACTGCGGTTTATCTCCTAGACCTATAACAATGTTACCCTACAAATGCTTATGATTACTAATTCAGTAAGGGTGGTTTAGGGTATGACATAGTCGGCCCCGCCCGACTTTCTACTTTATTTACTTGTTTAATTTAAGGATCCGATATTTCAGTTAATTTAAGCACTTTCTGTAAACAAAAATCGTTCCCTAATTTAATACCTTTCATCAAAGACATACGACTTTAATTTGACATGGCCATATCATAGGACGGATGTCCACCATTTCAGCAGCCATTGCACTGAGTTTGCATCACTTCTTAAGGTGTAATCTTAATTCAGTGTTTTGGATGTGAATAAAAAAAAATTTAATATTTTTGAAATAAATAACTTTTATAATTTTTTTTTAATGATTTTTAATGCGTTCTAAGTGCTAAGTTGTGCCGTTAGAACAACATCCAATGTTTTTGCTGGGAATGTATGAAAAACTGTGGAACTACTTTTAGTTCCTTGATTATACATTATTTGTCTAGTTATGTTGTCGTGTAATTTTTTGTTCATATTTATAACATAAAGCAGTAATTGAACCTATAACTTCAGATTGCTAATTCTTAGCTAGGGGGACTATAGTCCCCCTAGAAAAATTGTCTAGCTACGCTAATGGATGAAATGGACCCCATAATTGTTATATGTATTTAATATATGTCGGAAATGTTTTAACAATTATAATCCTGCTCTGTAATTATAAGATTTTAATCTTGTTGTGTAGGTACTAAATAAAATTAAATGAAATGAAATTATTCAAAGAGTGTGCATTTTTTTGTATAAGAAAATTAAAATAATCGACTTTTAAATACCAAAATTCGAGTTCAATCATTCATCAATTCCCAGAAACCATTACATCAAAATATATATCATTCTTTAATTTCACAAAATTTCAAATTTTGTGAATGACTGTAAAGCTTCTTTTCTCATTTTGTTCTCCATTGCCAATCCTAACATTCCCAGGCCTTATCTTTTACTTAGCAACATTGACCACCAATTAGAAATTTGAATACGTTTGCAAATCATAAAGTCTGTGTATGAAATATCCCCAGGGTATTGTAAGAGTTGTGAGTTACCTTCGAAGAGGGACACACAAGTACACATGGATGAAGGAACATTTCCATATCTAAGAAAGAAGACAATTATGTGATGGTACTCGACATATATCCTCACTCATAGCAGATTGTGAATTAAGCTACTTTGAAAGAAAATATTCGGCACTTTTTTGTTTTTGCAATTAAGAGTTTTTTTTGTGCTTGGATGTTGGATGTTGAATGAAGAAACAGTGACTGTGTATGTGTGATTCATACACACATATGTATGTAGCTTTTTTTGCAAATTATGGATTCGTAAAAAGTGCTTTAGGCCTTCTAACTTAACTACCGATGGGATTGATGGGAAGTAATGAACTTAAGAATTTTTTAAAGTTTTCCATGTGCTCTTTTGTTTTCATTTTTTTTACCTTGTGTGTTTTAGGGGTACTTTGGATGCTTTTTCGTTGAGAATTTTTATGGCCCAGTACGGGGAGACCAACCAATTGTGGTAGAGAGTAACAAGTTAATACACTCAAAAAACAATAATCCCACCAGAAAGGAAAATTTTGCTTTTGATTTTAGAACATTTTAACTAAAAAGTATTAACAAGTATAAAGGGTGATACGGTCAAAATTTGGTCAAGGGAAAACGCGTGTAAATCGGTGAAATCGTTTATTTAAAAAATCAAATTAAATTTCTTTTTCAAGTTCAATTAGTATAAAATTCAGGAAAATATTCAGTTAGGCTTTCGCTTTTCCAAATACGAATTGCCGGGCCTCACGCTTGACACCTGCCATCAGATTTTGTACAGCCACCTTGTCCACCTTCTTCGCCGCAGAAAGCCAGTTTGCCTTGAACTGCTACTCGTCCTTAGCAGTTTTTTGGTCTTCTTTAGGTTCCGCTTGACAATAGCCCAGTATTTCTCAATTGGGCGGAGCTCTGGCGTGTTGGGAGGGTTCTTGTCCTTGGGAACCACCTGCAAGTTGTTGTCGGCGTACCACTCCATGGCCTTTTTTACCGTAATGGCAAGATGCCAAATCCGGCCAAAACAGTACGGAACAACCGTGTTTCTTCAGGAAAGGCAGCAGACGTTTATTCAAACACTCTTTCACGTAAATTTCTTGGTTGACAGTCCCGGAAGCTATGAAAATGCTGCTTTTCAAGCCACAGGTACAGATGGCTTGCCAAACCAGATATTTCTTTGCGAACTTTGACAGTTTTATGTGCTTGAAAATATCTGCTACCTTTCCCCTCCCTTTTGCCGTATAAAACTCCTGTCCCGGAAGCTGCTTGTAGTCGGCTTTGACGTAGGTTTCGTCGTCCATTACCACGCAGTCAAACTTCGTCAGCATCGTCGTGTACAGCCTCCGGGATCGCGCTTTGGCCGTCGTATTTTGTTTGTCATCGCGATTTGGAATCACTACCTTCTTGTAAGTCGATAGTCCGGCTCGTTTTTTGGCTCGATGCACGATTGTAGACGATACACCCAGCTTATTTGCGGCATCTCGGAGAGAGAGGTTAGGGTTTCGCTTGAAACTACCAGCAACTCTCTTTGTCGTCTCAGCGGCTTCCGGTTTTCGATTTCCCCCCGATCCAGACTTCCTGGCTGTCGACAAACGTTCTCCAAACACTTTAATTACATTTGTAACGGTTGATTTGACAACCTTTAGCGATTTTGCCAGCTTTACGTGCGAGTAGCTCGGATATTCGCGATGCGCGACCAAAACTGACAACTGAAGAGTGAATTCCAAAATCAAAATAGGAGCAACATTCTACACACACACACCTTCAAAATGAGGGGTGTTCAGTGTTTTTTAAATGCAAAATTGAAAGAAATACGTTAAGTTTATATTGACCAAATTTTGACCGTATCACCCTTTATACGGTCGGATCGGATGAATTTCGCTCCTTCAAGAGACTCCGGAGGTCAAATCTGGAGAAAGGTTTATATGGGGGCTATATATATAATTATGGACCGATATGGACCAAGTTTGGCACGGTTGGTAGAGACCATATACTAACACCATGTTCCAAATTTCAACCGGATCGGATGAAATTTGCTTCTCTTAAAGGCTCCGCAAGCCAAATCTGAGGGTCCGTTTATATGGCGACTATACGTCAAAGTGGACCGATATGGCCCATTTGCAATACAATTCGACCTACATCAATAACAACTACTTGTGCCAAGTTTCAAGTCGATAGCTTTTTTCGTTCGGAAGTTAGCGTGATTTCAAAAGACGGACGGACGGACATGCTTAGATCGACTCAGAATTTCGCCACGACCCAGAATATATATACTTTATGGGTCTTAGAGCAATATTTCGATGTGTTACAAACGCAATGACAAAGTTAATATACCCCCATCCTATGGTGGAGGGTATAAAAAAATAATAGCTTTAAAAGAAATGTCTGTTGGCTTTTCAAATGGGAAGTGGAAAAAAACTTGATGGGGGATTCCATGGTGCGCTTTAAAAGAAATGTTTGTGGAACAACTACCAATTTTTTTGCTGGGCCATATAAGTATGTTACATATCTCGTCAAAGATACCCAGCAAAAAAATTTGGAAGTTCTTCCAAAGGCACAACTTTTAAAGCACTTCCAGAAGATGCACTTCCATCGATGTTCTTTATTTTAACTACCCAGGAAGTTCTTTTAATTCAATTTTTTATAACTTGATTTGTTCACACTTTTAATGGGTAAATTTAAATTTAACTTTTTTTGTTTCAAATAGATTAAAAACAGAGTAGGAATTCATAAAATGGTACGAATCATTTAAATTTTGTCGAAAAAAATGCTAAATTCAATCTGAAAAAATTGTGAATTTTTGAAAATATTTGAGGTCAAACTTTTCCAACAAGCGTTAGAATCCATTAAAAATTATAAAAAATTATGAAAATTACTTATTTGAGAAAATATAACAGAATTTTTTAATTTTTAATTCCAAAACATTGAATTCGGATTACACCTAAAGAAGTGATGCAAATTCAGTGCAACGGCTGTTGAAATGTAGGACTTCCGTCCTATGACAAGCCCACGTTAAATTCATCGCTGCTGCGTCAATTATGCCACACTTCCGGATCCAAAAAGAACATTTTCATTACTTTTTTGGCGACGCTTTTTTTGCTGGGTAAATAAGTAAGCTATAAATCAATTTGAGCCGATTTCTTTAAAAACCAATAGGGATTTTAAGATAAGATACATGCTTTTGGCAAATTTTAAGGCGATTAGACTTTGATCTCAAAAATTTGTTCACAGTTAGACGTGCGGACAGACGGACGTATCAGGGACATGTCCTGAGCATTATTGCCCAAGACACCAAGTGTCTACCTCGTCACCTTCTGGGTGCTGCAAACATATGCACTAACTTATAATACCCTGTTCCGCAGAGTGTTGTGAGATATAAAAACTAAAAAAAAACTCACCTTTTTGAATGCAAATGTTTGCTCTTATTGCGTGTTTACAGTCATGTTTATGACTTCTGAATGGTGTGCAATTTCCCCCATAACCCAAAGGAATCTTTAAAAATTCAAAACTTCAAGACTTCACAAAAAGAAAACAACAACAAAACGAAACGAAACATAACAGAGCAAAGAAGAGCTCAGAAGAAAACTCGTAAAAAATAAGGCTGCATATCATTCTTAACCCGATATTATAGACTTCCTGTTTTGTGGGATGGATATGCCTAATACCTTCGCACTCATATGCACGCACAGAGAACCCTACCAAAAAAACGCAAAAGCCACAAACTGAGCAAAAAAAAAATGAATGTAAGACAGAAATGAAAACTTAAAAATAACCTCAGTAGTGTGCATTACATTTAAGTTCATGACATTAGAACCAGATATCCTTTTTGTTTCTTTGCTTAGCCAGTGATGCGATTCACGAAATTGAAGGGTTATTGGAGGTGAAATAAGGTATTGCAATCCTGTACGCAATAAGACTTTGGATTTTGGTTTGCGTGAGTATGAGAATTAATTGGATTAATTGAAGACCATTTAACATAATTTATGTGTGGCTTTGAAAAGTATCACAAGACGAAATGTTTACAATAATAATATTCATACGGAGGGAAGGATAAATATTATAGGGGTTGAATAACCCCTACCGGATCTGATAAAAGTTGCTCTTAATAGAGCCTCCGCAATCGATTTCACGAAATTTATCAATTTCGTAATTGAAATGTCTTTAAACACAGAAATAATAGTTTCAATTAAAAAATTAATTGAAGTTCAATTTAAAAATTAATGGATCCAATTAAAACAAGTATATACGGCCGTAAGTTCGGCCAGGACGAAGCTTATGTACCCTCCATCATGGATTGCGTAGAAACTTCTACTGAATACCGTCATCCACAATCGAATTACTTGGGTTGCGGTAACACTTGCCGATGGCAAGGTATCTTAAAACTTCCTAACACCGTAATATACCACATAGTCCATACGTGGTATATATTAAATTAACAAGTATATACGGCCGTAAGTGCGGCCAGGCCGAAGCTTATGTACCCTCCATCATGGATTGCGTAGCAACTTCTTCTAAACACTGTCATACACAATCGAATTACTTAAGTTGCGGTAACGCTTGCCGATGGCAAGGTATCTTAAAACCTCCTAACACCATCTTCTAAATTGTATGTAAGTCCATACGTGGTATATATTAAATCAAAAAAGATCGATTCAATACGTATATAATTCAGTTTGACAAAGTAGACATAAATTTTGACAAAATTTTCTACAGAAATAAAATTTTAACAAAATTTTCTATAGAAATACAATCTTCACTACATTTTCTATAGAAATAAAAATTTTCACAAAATTTTCTATAGAAAGAAAATTTTGACAAAAATTTCTACAGAAATAAAATTTTAACAAAATTTTCTATAGAAATAAACTTTTGACAAAAATTGCTATAGAAATAAAATCTTGGTAGATTATTTTTGGCTCGAGTGGCAACCATGATTATGAACCGAATAAAATTTTAACAAAATTTTCTATAGAAATAAAATGTTGACAAAATTTTCTATAGAAATAAAATTGTGACAATGATGAAAATTTTATTATGAACCGAATAAAATGTTAACAAAATTTTCTCTAGAAATAAAATTTTGACAAAATTTTCTATAGAAATAAAATGTTGGTAGATTATTTTTGGCTCTAGTGGCAACTATGATTATGAGCCGATAGGGACCAATTTTTGCGTGATTGGACCAATTTTGGTATGGTTGTTAGCGACCATATACTAACACCACGTTCCTAATTTGAACCGGATCGAATGAATTTTGCTCCTCCAAGAGGCTCCGGAGGTCAAATCTAGAGAACGTTTTATATGGGGGCTATATATAATTATGGACCGATATGGACCAATTCTGTCACGGTTGTTAAAGATCATATACTAACACCATGTTCCAAATTACAACCGGATTGGATGAAATTTGCTTCTCTTGGAGACTTCGCAAGCCAAATCTGGGGATCGGTTTATATGGTGGCTATATATAATTATGGACCGATGTGGACCAATTTTTGCATTGTTGTTAAAGATCATATACTAACACCATGTTCCAAATTACAACCGGATTGGATGAAATTTGCTTCTCTTGGAGACTTCGCAAGCCAAATCTGGGGATCGGTTTATATGGGCGCTATATATAATTATGGACCGATGTGGACCAATTTTTGCATGGTTGTTAGAGACCATATACCAACATCATGTACGAAATTTCGGCCGGATCGGATGAAATTTTCTTCTCTTTGAGGCTCCGCAAGCCAAATCTGGGGATCGGTTTATATGGGGTCTATATATAATTATGGACCGATGTGGACCAATTTTTGCATGGTTGTTAGAGACCATATACCAACACCATGTACCAAATTTCAGCCGGATCGGATGAAATTTACTTCTCTTTTAGGCTCCGCAAGCCAAATCTGGGGATCGGTTTATATGGGGGCTATATATAATTACGGACCGATGTGGACCAATTTTTGCATGGTTGTTAGAGACCATATACCAACACCATGTACCAAATTTCAGCCGGATCGGATGAAATTTACTTCTCTTTTAGGCTCCGCAAGCCAAATCTGGGATTGGTTTATATGGGGGCTATATATAATTACGGACCGATGTGGACCAATTTGTGCATGGTTGTTAGAGACCATATACCAACACCATATACCAAATTTCAGCCGGATCGGATGAAATATGCTTCTGGTAGAGGCTCCACAAGCCAAATCTGAGGGTCCCTTTATATGGGGGCTATACGTAAAAGTGGACCGATATGGCCCAATACCATCCGACCTACATCGATAATAACTACTTGTGCCAAGTTTCAAGTCGATAGCTTGTTTCGTTCGGAAGTTAGCGTGATTTCAACAGACGGACGGACGGACGGATATGCTCAGATCGACTCAGAATTTCACCACGACCTAGAATATATATACTTTATGGTGTCTTAGAGCAATATTTCGATGTGTTACAAACGGAATGACAAAGTTAATATATCCCCATCCTATGGTGGAGGGTATAAAAAGGCCGATTAAATATGTATATAATTAAGTTTAAAGTTTCTATAGAAATAAAATTTTGACAACATTTTCTATAGAAGTAAAATTTGGAAAAGATTTTCTATAGAAATAAAATTTTGACAAAATTTTCTATCGAAATAAAATTTTGACAAAATTTTCTATCGAAATAAAATTTTGACAAAATTTTCTATCGAAATAAAATTTTGACAAAATTTTCTATAGAAATAACATTTTGACAAAATTTTCTATAGAAATAAAATTTTGGTAGATTATTTTTGGCTCAAGTGGCAACCATGATTATAAACCGATATGGACGAATTTTTGTGTGATTGGGGATCGGCTATATATAACTATAGACCGATATGGGCCAATTTTGGCATGGTTATTAGCGGCCTTATACTAACACCACGTTGCAAATTTTATCCGGATCGGATGAATTTTGCTCCTCCAAGAGGCTCCGGGGGACAAATCTGGGGATCGATTTATATATAATTATGGACCGATATGGACCAATTCTTGCATGGTTGTTAGAGACCATATACTAACACCACGTACCAAATTTCAACCGGATCGGATGAATTTTGCTCCTCTAAGAGGCTTCGGAGGTCAAATCGGGGGATCTTTTTATATGGGGCTATATCTAATTATAGACCGATATGGACCAATTTTTGCCTGGTTGTTAGAGACCATATACTAACACCATGTACCAAACAAAAAAAAAAAAAAAAAACAAATATAACTCGGATTTTATATAGATAGATTGTGTAACCCTTTTCCTTCCTCTATGAATACAAAAGTTACCAATTTCTGTCAATATACAAATGTTGTATATTCTCTACTCTAGGGAATTGTATGAAGGACATATTGATAGAATACCCAAGCACATCTTTATAAGTGGATTCAAGAACTGTGTGTCAGCTTTATTTACCGACATAAATTCTGCATGCAAATGTCATCGTATCTCGTATTTGAATCTTTGATTGCTTTTTCCTTCCACCACATTTATGAATAGTCTTAGTGATACTGGCGGATACTGGACGAACAAGGAAGTACTGCATGAATGTGATGGAAGTATGAAAATATAAAGAATCTCATGCTTACACATTGTAGGATATAAATTACCACAATTATACATGTCAACACATATTTAGTGTGTGAGTATGGGAAATATAAAATCGGACAACGGGGGTTTGGAAAAGGCCATTGGAGATAACATTGTTTGCTGATTGCGAGTAGTTTTGGTTTTCGTTGATTCCGTTCTGGTCAAGGAACGACCACGAAAGCCCAATTATTGAAAATGTGTTTAAAAGTGTGGGTTCTGTTGAGCAGGAAAAATGTCGAACTCCAAACTGTTCTATCAGCAATTGGAACAAGCACCAAAATGTTTTTCAACGGCGGATTATCTCTCTCAATAATTCTGGTGATGTTTCTAAGTGTTATAAACATTCTCTAAGTGGTTTCACCGCAATGTGGAACACCGTTCGGACTCGGCTATAAAATCACCACCAACGCTTTCAGTTTCAAAATACTGATTACTGAATATTTTCAGAATAATTGAAGTTAATAAAATGTGTTTTTGATTTACTATCATTTTCTTATTGTTATTATTTTTTATTTATTTATTTATTATCTTTTTTTATATATTTTATTTTTATCTTTTTATTTTTCTCATAATGTTAATTTATTACAAACATATTTTTCTTATTTGCCACTTGCCACCGTTCGGACTCGGCTATAAAAGTCCCCGATCTGACACATAGATGGCGTCTCTAGTATTAAATGTATATTATTTTTATATAGTACCAACTTTCAAATGATTCGCGTCAAAATTTGACGTCTGTAAGTCAATTAGTTTGTGAGATAGAGCGTCTTTTGTGAAGCAACTTTTGTTATTGTGAAAAAAATGAAAAAAAAGGAATTTCGTGTTTTGATAAAATACCGTTTTCTGAAGGGAAAAAATACGGTGGAAGCAAAAACTTGGCTTGATAATGAGTTTCCGGACTCTGCCCCAGGGAAATAAACAATAATTGATTGGTATGCAAAATGCAAGCGTGGTGAAATGAGCACGGAGGACGGTGAACGCAGTGGACGCCCGAAAGAGGTGGTTACCGACGAACACATCAAAAAAATCCACAAATGACCGTAAAATGAAGTTGATCGAGATAGCAGAGGCCTTAAAGATATCAAAGGAACGTGTGTGTCATATCATTCATGAATATTTGGATATGCGGAAGCTCTGTGCAAAATGGGTGCCGCGCGAGCTCACATTTGACCAAAAACAACAACGTGTTGACGATTCTGAGCGGTATTTGCAGCTGTTAACTCGTAATACATCCGAGTTTTTCCGTCGATATGTGACAATGGATGAACATGGCTCCATCACTACACTCCTGAGTCGGAACATATGAAAAACATATTTTTCTAACAGTGCAAATAAACTGCAAATCACCACCAACGCTTTCAGTTTCAAAATACTGATTACTGAATATTTTCAGAATAATTGAAGTTAATAAAATGTGTTTTTGATTTACTATCATTTTCTTATTGTTATTATTTTTTATTTATTTATTTATTATCTTTTTTTATATATTTTATTTTTATCTTTTTATTTTTCTCATAATGTTAATTTATTACAAACATATTTTTCTTATTTGCCACTTCTGTTCTCTCCCTTTGTTAAATTGCTTTTACTTTACTTTAATTGTATTTATTTTAAAACCATTTTAAAATAACTACGATAATCAAATGTATTATTCAAATTAATAATCCTATACTAAAATTATAAGATTTTAATCTTGTTGTATAGGAACGCATTCACTAAAGAAATGGATTGAAATATATTCCAAAAGTTTTTCTTTGTGGTACAATTGGGATGATCAAAATTCCCAAGGGTTTGACCCAGACTGGTTCATGAGGATCTGTCTAGTCCTACTAAGGTCTCCCAGGTTATGTACTTTAGAATGAGTCCAAGCCGTGTCCCGCATAAATTTTCCCCCGTCAATGATAAACCCGTGTTAAAGTGACCGGTCCCTTCCATACGTTTCGACCAGAATTGGGACTGGGCTGTTCACACCAGGGAGTTGTCTTGTACCGGTTCTGGGGTAGACCCATTTCCCGTAGCGGAGTTCCCACTCTATCTAACCTAACTTTACCTAGTTAACCGGTCATTGAATATATGTTTCCAAACATTTAATGGAATGTAAATATCTTGGGAATGCCGTACTTTGTGGACATTTCCTATTTTTTTTGTTTCTTAAGATTAAAAGCATTTTCGTTAAATCCAACGTAAATTTTGTTCAACCGTTCGTTATTTAGAATACTCAATGTAAAGAGTTTGGACGTTCGTTAAATTGGATTTTCGCCAAATGGGATATTCGAGCTTCGACTGTTAACGATTGGATGATAAGTCCCCGGTCTAACAAAGAAAACCAAATTTTTTTGTCAAAATTCGTTTTCGTTTTTATTATTCAACATATGTTAGTTCTCTTCAAGAGCGATACTACGATTATAACGACCTTCCAATTTTTTGATACCATTTTGGTAGTACTCATTCGGTTTTGCCACAAAATAGGCCTCAGTTTCGGCGATCACCTCTTCATTGCAGCCAAATTTTTTCCCTGCGAGCATCCTTTTGAGGTCTGAGAACAAGAAAAAGTCGCTGGGGCCAGATCTGGAGAATATGGTGGGTGGGGAAGTAATTCGAAGCCCAATTCATGAATTTTTGCCATCGTTCTCAATGAATTGTGGCACGCACGGTGCATTGTCTTGATGGAACAACACTTTTTTCTTCTTCATATGGGGCCCTTTTGCCGCGATTTCGACCTACAAACGCTCCAATAACGCCATTTAATAGTCACTGTTGATGGTTTTTCCCTTCACAAGATAATCGATAAAAATTATTCCATGCTAATCCCAAAAAACAGAAACCATTACTTTGCCAGCGGACTTTTGAGTCTTTCCACGCTTCGGAGACGGTTCACCGGTCGCAGTCCACTCAGCCGACTGTCGATTGGATTCAGGAGTGTAGTGATGGAGCCATGTTTCATCTATTGTCACATATCGACTCGGGTGTATTACGAGTTAACAGCTGCAAACACCGCTCAGAATCATCAACACGTTGTTGTTTTTGGTCAAATGTGAGCGCGGCACCTATTTTGCACAGAGCTTCCGCATAGCCCATATTGATGAATGATATGACCAACACGTTCCTTTGATATCTTTAAGGCCTCTGCTATCTCGATCAACTTCATTTTACGGTCATTCAAAATCATTCTCAAAATCAAAATCACAGACGTCAAATTTTGACACGATTCATTTGAAGGTTGGTACTATATAAAAATAATATGCATTTAATACTAGCAACGTCATCTATGTGTCAGAACGGGGACTTATCAGCCAACCTTATGCTTTATGGGGTCTGAAACAAATATTTCGTTGTGTTACACACAGAGTGACAAATTTAGTATACCCCCATTCTATGGTGGAGGGTATAAAAATGTCGGAAATAACATCAAATATTAGAGCCAACCTTACTCCCTATAATGCTTCAGGGGTAGGTTAGCTTAGATTATGTGGCAGCCCGATGTATCAGGCCCACTTCAGTAAATTGTGATACCACATTGGTGAACTTCTCTCTTATCACTGGGTGCTGCCCGATTCCATGTTAAGCTCAATGACAAGGGACCTCCTTTTTATAGCCGAATCCGAACGGCGTTCCACATTGCAGTGAAACCACTTAGAGAAGCTTTGAAACCCTCAGAAATGTCACCAGCATTACTGAGGTGGGATAATCCACCGCTGAAAAACGTTTTGGAGTTCGGTCGAAGCAGGAATCGATCCCACGACCTAGCAAGGCGGGCATGCTGACCATTGCACTACGGTGGCTCCCTTGCTTCAGGGGGTAAATTGCAATAGATTGTGTCCGGCCATTGTGCCGTAATGAAGCGAGGAACCTATTTTTATACCCTCTACCATAGGATGGGGGTATATTAACTTTGTCATTCCGTTTGTAACACATCGAAATATTGGTCTAAGACCCCATAAAGTATATATATTCTGGGTCGTGGTGAAATTCTGAGTCGATATTAGCATGTCCGTCCGTCCGTCTGTTGAAATCACGCTAACTTCCGCACGAAACAAGATATCGACTACCGATCCCCAGATTTGGCTTGGGGAGCCTCTAAGAGAAGCATGTTTCATCCCAGCCGGTTGAAATTTGGTACATGGTGTTGGCTTATGTTCTCTAACAACTATGCAAAAATTGGTCCACATCGGTCGATAATTATATATAGCCCCCATATAAACCGATCCCCCGATTTGGCTTGTGGAGCCTCTAAGAGAAGCAAATTTCATCCGATCCGGCTGAAATTTGGTGCATGGTGTAAGTATATGTTCTCTAACAACTATGCAAAATTGGTCCACATCGGTCCATAATTATATATAGCCCCCATATAAACCGATCCCCAGATTTGAACTCCGGAGCCTCTTGGAAGACCAAAATTCATCTGATTCAGTTGAAATTTGGTACGTGGTGTTAATGTATGGCCTCAAACACCCATGCACAAATTGGTCGAAATCGGTCCATAATTATATGTAGCCCCCATATAAATCGATCACCAGATTTGACCTCCGGAACCCCTTGGAAGAGCAAAATTCATCCAATTCGGTTGAAGTTTGGTACGTGATGTTAGTATATGATATTTAACAACCATGTCCATAACAGTCCATAATCATATATAGCCCCCGATATAAACCGATTCCGAGATTTGGTTTTTGTAGCCTCTTGTAGGAGCAAATTTCATCCGAGTCAGTTGAAATTTGGTACATTGTGCTAGTATATGGCCGTTGACAACCATGCCTAACTAGGTCTATATAGGTTTATAGTTATATATAGCCCTCAGATAAATCGATCCCCAATCACACAAAAATTGGTCCATATCAAGTTCATAATTGTATATAGCCCCCATATAAGCGACCTCCATATTTCAATTCTAGCTCTCTACGTACCGTGCAAAAGTCCATATCGGTTCGTAATTATTTGTAGACTTACCAATACATACCATTTTTGTCTAATATATACCACTTATGGACTAACTCACAATTTAGAAAACGATGTTAAGAAGTTTTAAGATATCTTGCCATCGGTAAGTATTACCATAACGGAAGTAATTCGATTGTGGATGACAGTCTTTCGTAGAAGTTTCTACGCAATCCATGGTGGAGGGTACATAAGATTCGGGCTGGCCGAACTTACGGCCGTATATACTTGTTTAAACTATTCTTGGCAATAGTGCTGAATCCTATTAGTGAGTCTATGGTCAACGGCCAAAATGTCCAGATAACCCAGATCATCAATACAGTCTTGAGGATATTGCCCCGATAACTTTCGGAATTTATTTCAACTTCCGAAACAACAACGACCTTCCCGAAATTCGCCTTGGAGTGAACTACGACCTCGTTTGAATTCACCAAAACATTGATAAGCCCCGGTCCTTGACTGAGATCCATCGTGACAAATTGAATTAAATTCACCAATTCACTGTTGTGGAGTTAATCTACCTCGAAGATTATAAAAAAAAAAACAAGTATATACGGCCGTAAGTTCGGCCAGGCCGAAGCTTATGTACCCTCCATCATGGATTGCGTAGAAACTTCTTCTAAACACTGCCATCCACAATCGAATTACTTAAGTTGGGGTAACGCTTGCCGATGGCAAGGTATATTAAAACCTCCTAACACCATCTTCTAAATTGTATGTAAGTCCATACGTGATATATATTAAATCAAAAAAGATCGATCCAATACGTATATAATTCGGTTTGGCAAATTAGACATAAAATTTTGACAAAATTTTCTACAGAAATAAAATTTTAACAAAATTTTCTATAGAAATAAAATTTTCACAAAATGCTCTATAGAAATAAAAATTTTGACAAAATTTTCTATAGAAATAAACTTTTGACAAAATATTCTATAGAAATAAAATCTTGGTATATTATTTTTGGCTCGAGTGGCAACCATAATTATGAACCGAATAAAATTTGAACAAAATTTGCTATAGAAATAAAATTTTGAAAATCTTTCTCAAAATTTTGACAAAATTTTCTATAGAAATAAAATTTTGACAAAATTTTGTATATAAATAAAATTTTGGTAGATTATTTTTGGGTCTAGTGGCAACCATGCTTATGAACCGATATGGACCAATTTTTGTGTGATTGGCCCAATTTTGGTATGGTTGTTAGCGACCATATACTAACACCACGTTCCTAATTTGAACCGGATCGGATGAATTTTGCTCCTCCAAGAGGCTCCGGAGGTCAAATCTGGAGAACGTTTTATATGGGGGCTATATATAATTATGGACCGATATGGACCAATTCTGGCACGGCTGTTAAAGATTATATACTAACACCATGTTCAAAATTACAACCGGATTGGATGAAATTTACTTCTCTTGGAGACTTCGCAAGCCAAATCTGGGGATCGGCTTATATGGGGGCTATATATAATTATGAACCGATGTGGACCAATTTTTGCATGGTTGTTAGAGACCATATAACAATATCATGTACCAAATTTCAGACGGATCGGATGAAATGTGCTTCTCTTTGAGGCTCCGCAACCCAAATCTGGGGATCGGTTTATATGGGCGCTATATATAATTATGGACCGATGTGGACCAATTTTTGCACGGTTGTTAGAGACTATATACCAATACCATGCACCAAATTTCAGCCGGATCGGATGCAATTTGCTTCTCTTTGGGGCTTCGCAAGCCAAATCTGGAGATCGGTTTATATGGGGTCTATATATAATTATGGACCGATGTGGACCAATTTTTGTATGGTTGTTAGAGACCATATACCAACATCATGTACCAAATTTCAGCCGGATCGGATGAAATTTGCTTCTCTTTGAGGCTCCGCAAGCCAAATCTGTTGATCGGTTTATATGGGGGCTATATATAATTATGGACCGATGTGGACCAATTTTTGCATGGTTGTTAGAGACCATATACCAACACCATGTACCAAATTTCAGCTGGATCGGATGAAATATGCTTCTCTTAGAGGCTCCACAAGCCAAATCTGGGGATCGGTTTATATGGGGGCTATATATAATTAAGCACCGATATGGACCAATTTTTGCATGGTTGTTTGAGACCATATACCAACATCATGCACCAAATTTCAGCCGGAACGGATGAAATTTGCTTCTCTTTGAGGCTCCGCAAGCCAAATCTGGGGATCGGTTTATATGGGGGCTATATATAATTATGGACCGATGTGGACCAATTTTTGCATGATTGTTAGAGACCATATACCAACACCATGTACCAAATTTCAGCCGGATCGGATGAAATATGCTTCTCTTAGAGGCTCCACAAGCCAAATCTGGGGATCGGTTTATATGGGAGCTATATATAATTATTGACCGATGTGGACCAATTTTTGCATGATTGTTAGGGACCATATACCAACTCCATATACCAAATTTCAGCCGGATCGGATGAAATATGGTTCTGTTAGAGGCTCCACAAGCCAAATCTGAGGGTCCCTTTATATGGGGGCTATACGTAAAAGTGGACCGATATGGCCCATTTTCAATACCATCTGACCTACATCGATAACAACTACTTGTGCCAAGTTTCAAGTCGATAGCTTGTTTCGTTCGGAAGTTAGCGTGATTTCAACAGACGGACGGACGGACGGACGGACGGACATGCTTAGATCGACTCAGATTTTCACCACGACCCAGAATATATATACTTTATGGGGTCTTAGAGCAATATTTCGATTTGTTACAAACGGAATGACAAAGTTAATATACCCCCATCCTATGATGGAGGGTATAATAATTTCACGAATTAATTGCCCTATCCCGGCATATAAAAGGCAACCCCTTTAAAGCCATATTATAGACCAATATGCCCATTTTAATTTTAATATTCTAAATGTCATTCGATTTCTCACCTCAAGTTATTTCTCCTGCAACTATGAAAACATGCCAAAAATTCAATGCTTCACCTCAATGATTTCCACATGCAATTTTTCATCTACATTGTTTCAGGGATCAATCAAAAGCTCATTCCCTGCAATCGAAGTTCTCATTCATGTCATCAATTTGTCGTTTTTTTCGTTGTTTTTTTTTTTTTTGTTGCAAAAAAGATATGAATTTCCGCATAGAAGTGAAAAATATAATGGATAACAAATTGAACTCCATTTTTACCATATGTCACCTACAGAAGGTGATACATCTCTCCACCCTCGCAACATATCCACGTCCAGGTTGATTTTTCTATACTACCAGTGGTGGGTATAGATTGTGATGCGGCCGGTCCATAGTCTTATGCGTTTACTCAATGTATCCAATGAAATATGGTTCAGACACCCACACTTCAGTGAACAAAAAATGAATGCCAGAATGAACAACAGCAAAAAATGACAAAATGATTGATGGTTTTTGGTGTAAAGTACTTCAAAACAGTTTTGAATTCAGTTTGGGCATTTGTTGTTGTTGTTTTCCAAGCTAACCCATCAGTTTACTTGATTCTTGTGTTTGCAAAAATTTTTAGACCAAAAATTTTTCCTCAAATGGTGTTTTTCTACTATCCCATATTTATCAAATGCCAGGCTATGGAAGTATGGCAATGTGAGAGGTTCTTCCTAAACAATTGATTTTAACAAATGTTTTTATATTTGTCATGGTTATGAGACCACCCAGTAGTTTTGCACAATGGGATGGTGGTTGGTAGCATAAACACAACAAATAAAGATTTAATAAATTCATGACTCCCACAAAGCAGTTCAGAATTTCTTAATATAAAATTGGCAAATTTTACGAACAATCTTGAACTACGTATAGCACTAAAGACATTTTTGCAATTTCGAAGTCCAATTTTTTCCTTCATACTACGAATTTTTCTTTTATAATTGAATAAAAAAAAAAACAAGTATATACGGCCGTAAGTTCGGCTAGGCCGAATCTTATGCACCCAGCAAAAAATGGAGCACTATTTCAGCAGGATTGTAAGGGAGAGAGGCAGTACCAACTGCTTACAAAACAACCGAATCAGCGCTGATTTTTGTGGGCGATGTCCCGATTTAGAGAAGCTTCTACATAGCGCTGATATTATTGCTCATTTTAATATAAATATTGCTCAGAAGTGATATATAATCTTGAGTATAGCCTTGTTGGCGTGAAGGAAAACAGCACTACCTTTCATGCATCTATTCTGCATGAATTGGTTGCAATAACGTAAACGAAAAACTAGTTTGATTACTCTTTTACGTTATTGCCACCGATTCATGAAGTGTGGATGCACTGCCTACTTTATTGCAAACCAAAAAGCGCAACTAAACTCTTACTTCTGAAATATTTTTTGCTGGGTACCCTCCTCCAGTAGAACTTCTTATAGACACTGCCATCCACAATCGAATTACTTAAGTTGCGGTAACGCTTGCCGATGGCAAGGTATCTTAAAACTTCCTAACACCGTCTTCTAAATTGTAAGTAAGTCTATACGTAGTATATATTAAATAAAACAAGTATATACGGCCGTAAGTTCGACCAGGCCGAATCTTATGTACCCTCCACCATGGATTGCGTAGAAACTTCTTGGGTTGTGGTATCTTAAAACTTCTTAGCATCGTTTTCTAAATTGTGAGTTACATTTTATACATATATACGTGGTATATATTATACAAAAAAGGTTTGTATAGTTAAGTCTACAAATAATTCCGAATCAATATGAACTTTTTGCACCGTACGTAAAGAGCCAGAATTGAAAAATGGGGGTCGCTTATATGGGGGCTATATACAATTATGAACTTGATATGGACCAATTTTTGTGTGATTGGAAATCGATTTATCTGAGGGATATATATATATATATATATATATATATATATATATATATATATATATATATATATATATATATATATATATATATATATATATATATATATATATATATATATATATATATATATATATATATATATATATATATATATATATATATATATATATATATATATATATATATATATATATATATATATATATATATATATATAACTATAGACCGATATGGACCTAGTTAGGCATGGTTGTTAACGACCATATACTACCACAATGTACCAAATTTCAACTCACTCGGATGAAATTTTCTCCTCCAAGAGGCTCCAAAACCAAATCTCGGGATCGGATTATATGGGGCTATATATGATTATGAACTGATATGATTTGGCGTGGTTGTTAAATATCATATACGATCACCACGTACCAAATTTCAAGCAGATCGGATGAATTTTGTTTCTCCAAAAGGCACCGGAAGTCAAATCTGGGGATCGGTTTATATGGGAGTTATATATAATTATGAGCTGATAGGAACCAATTCCTGCATGGTTGTTGGATACCATATACTAACATCACGTACCAAATTTCAACCGAATGGGAAGAATTTTGCTCTTCGAAGGTGCTCTGGAGGTCAAATCTGGGGATCGGTTTATATGGGGCCTATATATAATTATGGACCGATTTCGACCAATTTTTGCATGGGAGTTTGAGGCCATATATTAACACCACGTACCAAATTTCAACTGAATCAGATGAATTTTGGTCTTCCAAGAGGCTTCGGAGGTCAAATCTGGTGATCGGTTTATATGGGGGCTATATATATTTATAGACCGATGTGGACCAATTTTTGCATGGTTGTTAGATACCATATACTAACACCATGTACCAAATTTCAGCCGGATCGGATAAAATTTGCTTCTCTTAGAGGCCTCGCAAGCCAAATCGGGTGATCGGTTTATATGGGGGCTATATATAATTAAGGACCGATGTGGACCAACTCTTCCATGGTTGTTAGAGACCATATACTAACACCATGTACCAAATTTCAGCCGGATCGGATGAAATGTGCTTCTCTTAGAGGCCTCGTAAGTCAAATTTGGGGGTCCGTTTATATGGGGGCCATACGTAAAAGTGGACCGATATGATATGGCCCATTTGCAATACCATCCGACCTACATCAATAACAAATACTTGTGCCAAGTTTCAAATCGATAGCTTGTTTCGTTCGGAAGTTAGCGTGATTTCAACAGACGGATGGACGGACATGCTCAGATCGACTCAGAATTTCACCACGACCCAGAATATATATACTTTATGGGGTCTTAGAGCAATATTTCGATGTGTTACAAACGGAACGACAAAGTTAATATACCCCCCATCCTATGGTGGAGGGTATAAGAAGGCCGATTAAATACATATATAATTCAGTTTGACAAAATTTTCTATAGAAATAAAATTTTGACAAAATTTTCTATAGAAATAAAATTTTGACAAAATTTTCTATAGAAATGAAATTTTAGGTTAGTCTAGGTGGCTGCCCGATGTATCAGGCTCACTTAGACTATTCAGTCCATTGTGATACCACAGTGGTGAACTTCTCTCTTATCACTGAGTGCTGCCCGATTCCATGTTAAGCTCAATGACAAGGGAAATTTTGTTAAAATTTTATTCGGCTCATAATCAAGGTTGCCACTCGAGCCAAAAATAATCTACCAAAATTTTATTTCTATAGAAAAATTTTATTTCTATAGAAAATTTTGTTAAAATTTTATTTTTTTAGAAAATTTCGTAAAAATTTTATTTCTATAGAAAATTTTGTTACAATTTTATTTCTATAGAACAATTTGTCAAAATTTTATTTCTATAGAAAATTTTGTCAAAATTTTATTTCTATAGAAAATTTTGTCAAAATTTTATTTCTATAGAAAATTTTGTTAAAATTTTATTTCTATAGAAAATTTTGTTAAAGTTTTATTTCTATGGAAAATGTTGTCAATATTTTATTTTTATAGAAATTTTTATCAAAGTTTTATTTCTTTAGAAAATTTTGTCAAAATTTTATTTCTATAGAAAATTTTGTTAAAATTTTATTTCTATAGAAAACTTTTTCAAAATTCTATATCTACAGAAAATTTAGTCAAACTGAATTACATACGTATGTGATCGATCTTTTTTGATTTAATATATACCACATATGGGCTTACATACAATTTAGAAGACGGTGTTTTAAGGTTTTAAGATACCTTGCCATCGGCAAGCGTTACCGCTACTTAATTAATTCGGTTGTGGATGGCAGTGTTTAGAAGAAGTTTCTTCGCAATCCATGGTGGAGGGTACATAAACTTCGGCCTGGTCGAACTTACGGCAGTATATACTTTTTTAGTATTTGGATGGGAAGGAGGACCTCCCCCTTGCCCGACTAGGAACACATTTATCCCATATGCTTGACATATTCAGGGAAGGTTGAAGAGGGCGTCTAGGCAAAGAACAGCTACCTTATTTTTCGATATTTGGTCGCGGAGGGGGAACAGTGAAAAAACTAAAGAGGGGGTACAGTGAAAAAACTAAAATTTGTCGACATACTGAAATTGTACGGAAAACTTGGGGGAGATTATGAAATTGATATGAGGTATAGCATTTTTTAATATTTGGTCCGGGAAAAATAAAAAGGAACAGGGATACCTCCTGTCTCCTCAAGTACATACCGTGAAACAATTAAATCTTTCCAATTTACTGAGGATGTGGGGTAGATTAATTTGGCTTATAATTTGCTTGCGATTTTCTGATAGGTCTACACAAAATACGCTATATAATTTTTATATATTGGGAACTCCTCTAAAACAGAAAAAAACTAGAATTCTCAAGTTTACTTGAAATTTACAAAGGCCGTATGGGAAGGTTATGGAATCAATATGGTGTACTTGATTTTTAGATATTTGGACGGGAACCTTCTCCTTGCCTCACACTATGAAACTTGATGGAAAGATTTTCTTGGAATTTGCAGAGAAAGTGACGTTCCTTTACAAAAAAAAAAAAAAAATATATATATATATATATATATATATATATATATATATATATATATATATATATATATATATATATATATATATATATATATATATATATATATATATATATATATATATATATATATATATATATATATATATATATATATATATATATATATATATATATATATATATATATATATATATATATATATATATATATATATATATATATATATATATATATATATATATATATATATATATATATATATATATATATATATATATATATATATATATATATATATATATATATATATATAAAATCTAACTTTCTCCGATTTACTTGAATTTGGGAGAAGATGATTAAATTTATACAGGGTACATGAATTTTTGATGTCCGGTTGGAGAATAGTGAAGTTGGATAGTTTGTGAAATGAATATAGGGTACGTGAATTTACGATATCTGGTCGTAGAAGAGCGAAGGTGGGGGTGGGTTCCCTTTTGCCCGACTTTTTGAAAATAGAAAGTAGAGGATTATCGATAAATGGGTAATCGGTACATAATTTTATGACTTTTCCACAGGCTTCTGCCAGACGTTTTCTTAAGTAAAAAACTTTAATTTACATGAAGTTGACAGGCAACGTAGAGGGTACTTCATTTTCCGGTATATGTTTGGGAAAGGCATGTTCTCCGTGTCCAAGACTTTAACAAATGTTTATATGATCAATTTTTAAGTACTTTTACTTTTATTGGACGGTATGTTGGGAGGAAGTATACCTCCCCTTGGCAAAACACGCTTGAAATTCACAGGAAATGTAGAAGAATGTCCAACGATTTGACTACAGAACAATTAAAAATCCAAAAAATTGGTTGAAAGGGAACACCCCTTACCCGACGTCTGTTAAATCCGTCCGTTTTACATCTACATAACCGCCCTATTTCTCTACATAAATGAAAAAGCAAGTAGTCCGATTTTTTTCGAAATGTACGGGACACGTGTGTGAAAACCATGGAGTGATTAATCAGTACTTCAGTTTTTGTGCCAGATTTCCCCTGACCCTAATCGTTAAAAGAGTTCAAATCTTTTCGAATTTGTTTCAGACCGAAGGATATGGTTGACTAAGTTAACGAAAATATGCTTCGGAAGGCGCAGCGAAGAGGGCCGGGTTACGCTAGTTGTGTAACAAAAAAATCACATTTTCGGTACTCATTTTCATGAGGGAGGGCAAAAAACTAAAAAGCGCATACGTCTCTCAGACATATATAAGCTGTCTACACTGAAAAAACAGTGAACCCACCAGGAAAGATAACTTTCGATTAATTTTAGAAAATTTGGAACTTTTTTAGAAAATTTTAACTAAACGGTATTACAAGCGCTGGCATCACTCCGATATGGCAAAAATAAGTAAATATTTTTCGACAAATTCAAGAAAATTTATTAGACATAACTAAATTTTTTCAGTAGTTAAAGAAAATTTTGTAGTTTTAAGAGAAATCTTGGAGTTCAAAATTGCAAGAATGTCTTTAGTGACATACGAAGTTCATGATGGACACATTTTTGGTAAAATTTACAAATTTAAAGAAATAATGAACTATTTTGTAAGAAATACGAAATTAGGAAATCTTTATGCTTTATTTGTGTATAACTTTTTCCCGTTTTTTAGTTCATTTAACTAACATACGCAAACAATTATTTGACTAAAATAAACTTTTTCCAAACATAATGATTCTATGAACTAATATAAAGTTAATATGGCTTTAGTGAAATAGAGAGTTCACTTTTTTTTGAGTGTAGGGTTAATAGTGATTGAGATTCGCTTTCCTTCAACCCATGATGCAATCGCATCATAACTTTAGCCTTAACTATCAACTGTGGTTTGACTTCAACAGCAGCTGATGATGCTGCTGTTGCTGCTGCAGAATTTAGTTTGAATTTATTTAATATTCTCCTGGGATGTTAGAATGGCATTAGTTTCAGTTGAAAGCTGTTTGTATGAGTATGATTGTTTGTTTGGCCATCTTTGGGGGTTTGGTTTTGACACTTTTATCCTGATGAAAATTCAATCATTTTTATATGTTTAATGAACGTCTAGACAATTGTGCTCCCAATAACTGATAATAGAACAAAATTGAATGCAGATTTTATGAATTTCTGCTGTTATCGAAATCTACAAATGGTGTAGGTGGTGTCATGGATAGATCGACTATTAAATTGAGTTATGAATTTGTCAAATAATATATATTTGACTTTGGAATAAAGAAAATAAATTATATAAGATGACTGACATGAATAACAAGAAAAATCGGTTCGGATTTCAAACATAATGTGCCATGAAAAATTAATCTCTGTTGAAAATAGTAATTGGTCAAAATTCTATATTTTTTTGAAATTCTAAATTGTGAAGTTTACAACTTTTAATCTAAAGCACATAGGAACACAATTTTTTCTTTCTAAATTCGTAGGGATTTTGTAGGGATTACAGTTAATACAAAACAACAAGGATCGGACCAACAACGGACCCTGTAGGTTCAAAATACTGAATCCACTTTGTTAAAATTTTGCAAAAAAATAAATTTTAAGGCCCATATCTCGCAAACTATAAAATGTATTCGCACACGCTCGCAACCTTTTTTCAAGGGGCTTACAAGTTTTATCCAGCAAAGAATCATCGAAATCGGTTAATAAGTGCGGATTTGGCAGTTAAAACAAAATTTGCTACCCCCGAGGTGACCAACTTTCCACGCCTACAGGACCCACTACAAACTCACAATTTTCCAAACTAAGAGGAAGACACCTTAGCTTTCACACAAAGAAAATTATGTTGATATCTTTATATCAAATATATCTTTATCAATCTGCTTTTTTGTGGTCTAATATATACCACATATGGAATAACCCTTGCTATCGGCAAGTATTACCACAACCCAAGTAATTCGATTGTTGATGACAGTCTTTAATAGAAGTTTTTACGCAATCCATGGTGGAGGCTACATAAGATTCAGTCTGGTCGAACTTACAGCCTTATATACTTGTTTAAAAATAGTTTTAGTCAATTATAGCAAATTTTTCTTTTCGAAGCTTTACATCATAGACAACTAAAAACAGAAATTAGAATGAAAATGGGAGCACATATTTGTTTTGCTGCTTTGGAAACACTGTGCGACCCCCCGATTTGGGGTCTTGGGCATCTAGACACCGTAGTTTTTATCCGATTGCCTAAAATCTAGAAGTTATTTAGGACCACAAATAGGTGTGCTGAAAATAGCAAGTATCGGTCAATGTGGTGGTGTAGCCTTCATATAGACCAATCTTCCGTTTTGACTTATTGGGCTTCTACACTGTTAGAAAAATATGTTTTTCATATGTTCCGATATAAACAAAATGTGTTTCGGGCACGATTTTAAACCACAATATATTTAAGTGCGAACATGTAATGTTCCTAAACTAACACTAAATGTTTGGGACATCTATGTTAATATGTTAGAATATATTATGTTTGGGGCATGAATGTTTCATAAAAATAATATGTGTGAATGTAAACATATATAAATTAACAAATTTCGAGTAAACATATATATGTTGTGATATTTTATTCAGAGAGCGACAAAAAGAGAGTATAGAGAAAGAAATAGAGATGGAAACCGGGAGGGTTGACGAAAGATATCAACACAACAAAGCGAGAGAATGAAAAAAGAACAATTTCTGTGAAACCGCTTGTATGTTGTTTCGGAAAACTGTTTTATGATAAGGCTAAAAATTTGATATGCTTAAGTCTAAATATTATTTAATTTGAATAAAGAGAATAGACATTCGGAACCAAGAGAATAGACATTTGAAAAACAAACTGCATATGTTTTCGCCTTGAGAGCAGCATTTTATGCATGTGTGAACATGTGTTTTGTTTATCATTTTGGCATTATGGGCACAATTTTTCGTTAAAATAAATCAGGGATCTTCATAAAAATAACGAAAGGGCACTATACTCTTTTTAGAGTTGGGACAGTAAAATGAAATAAGGAGGAAATAGTGAAAAATTACACAGTAAAATGTAAAAAACAAACTTTAGTTTATTAAAAAGTAGTCCACGAGGAGTTGACGGACACCATCAAATATAAAAGCGGGCATTAAGTTCGAGTTTTACAGCTAAAACAATTTAAAAAGTTTATTTTCTTTAAAATGCATTATTAAAGAAAAATAAAAGGAATTTTAGAGCGTGGTGTTAAATGCTAGTAAAAAAATGTTCAAAAATTTATGTTTATATTATAAAATTATGTATGTATGTTTATACTCGACTCCACGTTCTTCTTTTGTTAGTTTTTGATTTCCTTCCAAATTTTAAAGTTTTGTACAAAAACAGTTTTTTTTTTATAGTTGTTATTTTTGCAATAAAAAATAATATTTTATCCAAAAATCAGTCAATTTCGTTTATATCAAGCACTGTTACTGACTATAAATCTTTAAAAACACACATTTCGAAGTTTCATTTAAAAAAATTTAATATAGTATAAATATAAATGTTTTAATTTAAAAAAAAAAAAAAAAAAAATGTTCGGTCGGAGCAGGGATTGAACCCACGACCCTTTGTATGCAAGGCAGACATGCTAACCACTGATCCACGTGGCAAACAAATGTATGTTTCTGTTAAATAATGTTATGTTTGCATGGGCTCGTGGGCGCTGCAAACTATGCTATATAAATGTAACTTAAAACGATAATTATCTACTGGTGACTATAACAGCTACGTAGCCCAGTGGATTGTGTGTTGGCTTACAAACTGTATGGTCCTCGGTTCGATTCTCCGTGCAGGCGAAAGGTAAAATTTAAAAAATTTATAAAAGTGAATAATTTCTTCAACATTATTTGTATTACAGAAAAAGGTGCCAATAACTAAAAAATTTCGTGGAAGTGAAAATTACGAGTATGTTAGGGAATGAGCACAATCGTGTTTGGGAAAAATTCTTCCAAGCATATAATATTTTTGGCTAATTTTGGCAAAATGCTTCCAAACATATAATATGTTCACATAAAACAAACATATTAATGTTTCGGCAGTATGCAATAATATATGTGCTTCCTGCAAAATATGTTTGGAACATATGTTAAAGAAGCGATTTTTTTTGAGGGTGTAGCAACAGCAATATTATTCCCAGTTGTACTAATATCAATTTTTCGATTTAAAATTTTGCTCAAAAGTTGGTCAGTAGAATTTTGATATAACTTCGACATTTTGGACTTTTTGGGAATGTAGATTTTTGACTTTTTCTCCTTATTGAAACTATTATTATATATATCTACTATCATTATATTATATATATCTACTATCATAAATAAAACCACATAAAGCCACATTACATTTAAGTGCAATCCATAAACGCCCTATCGATAGCATGTCATATTTCTGAGTACTACTCAAAATGTTCTCTCAAAGGCTTTTATGTTGTCAATCAAAGGCGACGTAGACAACATTCAATCGGTTTGGTATGCCTGGGACAGCGAATACTTTTGGCATAGCTTTTGTTCCAATTATTTCACTTTGTAAGGCAAAATTAGAGGTAGATCCTTACCACCTTTACAAATCGCTTAACTACAACGATCTTATCTCGTTCAACTATTTTACACTGTTAGAAGTTTTAGGAGGGAGTTCCTGGGGGAAGACATCCTTAGCATAGATAACATGAATTTACACAAACCTGCTGATGCTGCTCGACAGATTATCCCTTCTTCTTCCAACAAAACGCATTTGTTATAGAACTACAGGCGAAAAGATGAAAGGCCAGTGTTGCCAGGGAAAATTTTTGTATTCCCCTACAAGCACAAAAAAGTTCCCTACATTCCCAAAAATGTTTCCCTACAATTTCCCCTCCAATATTTTTTGTTAAATTAACAAAACAAAAATGGTTCCTAAAATACACCAAAATGATATGTATATAAGTAAAAATAAATTTGCCACTGTTGGTGGAATTCTACCAAACAAAGTAGATTTTTTCTGTTTGGTAGACTGGTAGTGTTCTTGATGGTTTGGTATATCAAATCTCTATAAAATGAAATTTTATATAAAAATAAAATTTTGGAAAAAGTTTCTATTAAAAAAATTTGAGAATTTTAAGAAAAAATTCTGTAATAAAAATGCGAAAATCTTTTTATAGATATAAAATTTTAAGAAAACAATTCTATAGAAAAAAAATACGAAAATTTTTTTTTAGAAATAAAATTTTGACAAAATTTTCTATAAAAATAAAATTTTGACAAAATTTTCTACAGAAATAAAATTTTGACAAAATTTTCTATAAAAATAAAATTTTGACAAAATTTTCTATAGAAATAAAATTTTGACAAAATTTTCTTTAGAAATAAAATTTTGACAAAATTTTCTATAGAAATAAAATTTGGACAAAATTTTCTATAGAAATAAAATTTGGACAAAATTTTCTATAGAAATAAAATTTTGACAAAATTTTCTATAAAAATAAAATCTTGACAAAATTTTCTATAGAAATAAAATTTTGACAAAATTTTCTTTAGAAATAAAATTTTGACAAATTTTTCTTTAGAAATAAAATTTTGACAAAATTTTCTATACAAATAAAATTTTAACAAAATTTTCTATAGTAACAAAATTTTGACAAAATTTTCTTTAGAAATAAAATTTTGACAAAATTTTCTATAAAAATAAAATTTTGACAAAATTTTCTATAGAAATAAAATTTTGACAACATTTTCTATAAAAATAAAATCTTGATAAAATTTTCTATAGAAATAAAATTTGGACAAAATTTTCTATAGAAATAAAAGTTTGACAAAATTTTCTATAAAAATAAAATCTTGACAAAATTTTCTATAGAAATAAAATTTTGACAAAATTTTCTTTAGAAATAAAATTTTGACAAAATTTTCTATAGAAATAAAATTTTGACATATTTTCTATAGAAATAAAATTTTGAAAAAATTTTCTATAGAAATAAAATTTTGACAAAATTTTCTATAGAAATAAAATTTTGAAAAAATTCTACAGAAATAAAATGCTGACGAAATTTTCTATAGAAATAAAATGCTTACAAAATTTTGTTTCTATAGAAAATTTTGTAATAAAATGCTGACAAAATTTTGTTTTTATAAAAAATTTTGACAAAATTTTGTTACTATAGAAAATTTTTCAAAATTTTACTTCTATAGAAAATTTTGTCAAAATTTTATTTTTATAGAAAATTTTTCTTTTTTTGACAAAATTTTCTATAGAAATCAAGTTTTGGCAAAATTTTCTATAGAGATAAAATTTTGACAAAATTTTCTATAGAAATAAAATTTTGACAAAATTTATTATAGATATAAAATTTTCACAAAATTTTCTATAGAAATACAATTTTGACAAAATTTTCTATAGAAATACAATTCTGACAAAATTTTCTATAGAAATAACATTTTGACAAAACTTTATATAGAAATAAAATTTTAACAAAATTTTCTATAGAAAAAAAATTGTTGACAAAATGTTCTATAGAAATAAATTTTTTGACAAAATTTTCCATAGAAATAAAATTTTGACGAAATTTTCTATAGAAATAAAATTTTGACAAAATTTTCTATAGAGATAAAATTTTGACAAAATTTTGTATAGAAATAAAATGCTGACAAAATTTTCTACAGAAATAAAGTTTTGACAAAATTTTGTATAGAAATAAAATGGTGACAAAATTTTCTATAGAAACAAAATTTTGACAAAATTTTCTATAGAGATAAAATTTTGACAAAATTTTGTATAGAAATAAAATGCTGACAAAATTTTCTACAGAAATAAAGTTTTGACAAAATTTTGTATAGAAATAAAATGGTGACAAAATTTTCTATAGAAACAAAATTTTAACAAATTTTTTTATAGAAATAAAATTTTTACAAAATTTTTTTGTTTGTTTGTTATACTTTTCCTCTTTTGGTTAAGCTACACTTGTAGTTTAGTCAATGCATGGCTTAAAGCTGAGATCAAAAACAACAATAACGAAATAAAATTTTGACAAAATTTTTATAGAAATAAAATTGTGACAAAATATATTATAGATATAAAATTTTGACAAAATTTTCTATAGAAATACAATTTTGACAAAATTTTCTATAGAAATACAATTCTGACAAAATTTTCTATAGAAATAACATTTTGACAAAACTTTCTATAGAAATAAAATTTTAACAAAATTTTCTATAAAAAAAAATTTGTTGACAAAATCTTCTATAGAAATAAATTTTTTGACAAAATTTTCCATAGAAATAAAATTTTGACGAAATTTTCTATAGAAATAAAATTTTGACAAAATTTTCTACAGAAATATAGTTTTGACAAAATTTTTTATAGAAATAAAATGGTGACAAAATTTTCTATAGAAACAAAATTTTAACAAATTTTTTTATAGAAATTAAATTTTAACAAAGTTTTTTATGGAAATAAAATTTTGACAAAATTTTCTATAGAAATAAAATTTTGACAAAATTTTCTATAGAAATAAAATTTTGACAAAATTTTCTATATAAATAAAATGCTGACAAAATTTTCTATATAAATAAAATGTTGACAAAATTTTCTATAGAAATAAAATATTGACAAAATTTTTATTTAGAAATATGGGTTGGGAGGATTTTTCTTCAAATTTTGGTATTTTTTTTTTTGGCTCGGGTGATAACGGTGGTTACCACACATTGTTAAAGATTAAGCCTTGCCGTCTTCTAATTACCTACTCTAGAGCCACCAAAATGTAAAAATTATTAAAATTTGTGTTGAGTAAAAAGGTCCCTACTGTGTGCCTCTATGTCCCAACAAGACTTTAAATATTAGAAAAATGCCTACATGTAGGGAATTTCCCGTACTTCTGGCAACATTATGAAAGGTATGTGTGTGTGCAAATGGATCTCCCTTATGTTACGTTAGCATACTGGTTACATATGTACTTTGGTACATACGCCCGTAGTCATTGTACATAAACTACCGGAGTCATGGTAGTAAAGTGCATACAACGTAACCACACAATTAGTAACATTTACAACAATCTTTTGCTAGGTGCATTGATGCTGCTGCTCCACCAGAATCTCACAAAAAACTCACAAAAAAAAATCAAACAAGTGAATTACATCCACCGACTATGACGATGACGACGACAGGGGATACCAGGGACAACCGGGTAACAACAAAATAAACGACCACCAGAATTTTTGAGGCAACAATGTGGAGTTTTCTGTGGGGTGTAACTGCTGGTGTTGATAGCTACTTTATGGAAAGGGACTATGTCGGATGCTGTGTGTAGTGGCTTCAACTACACAAATCGTCGCATGTATATAAAACCTAAACTGCAGCAAAAATAACTTAAAATTGAAACTGTTACGCCCGCAGCGCAGCGAAACTAAAACATGGAATAGCAAATACAGTGGTTATCAAGATAACATAACGGGGTGACCGAAATCTTACAGGTTACAGTGGTTTATATTGGGAGCGTGTCAGGTTTATATTGGGAGCGCAAACCATTAATGTGGGATTTTTTAAATGTTTTAAAATAGCTCAACTTTTTTTACTTCCTCATAAGAACGCAAATGCTGATCAGCCATGTCATCAATCGGAACAAGTAATGTCTAAGATATTCGCATATATTCCCATTTGAATATACCCAAAAAAATTTTTACTATCGGAAGAATTGATTATCAGAAAGAGCAATATCTGGAATATACGACGGGTGAAATGGGACTTCCCATTTGTATATGTCAAAATAAGTTCTACGGGTTATGCAAAATGCGGCCGATCGTTATCGGCCTGCAGTAGCATAGTATACCACATACATCTGGTCCCATCAAATACACAGCATAAACTTCTTTACATTGATATTCCTAGGCCACGACTTGGAATTGTCGTAGTGGGTCCACTTTTTATGACCAGTAATGATGCGATGCAAAACCACTTTCCTTTGTTGCCTTTGGAGAGCAGTTCGTAAGCTTCCCGCAAATGCTGTTTTGTGGGCTGTTATCTCGTCCTAGCTAACAAATTAGCTCTGAGTAATGTTGCAAAGAAGTACATTCCCCATAGGACATGTCCTTGCTCATTTAAGGGTTGAACAGTAAGACGAAATAACAGTGATTGAATCGAATACCGTAAACCCAAATGTTGAACTGGATATGAACGACCTACCCCTAAGTTTCAGTGATAGATCAGCAAACCATAGACCCAGTTGTTGAACAGAAGCTGAAGATTTAGTGGTTCAACTACAAATGGAATTATCCGAAATGCACATCGAAAAAGCATGACTCCATTGCAGAACCAAATATTTTTATACCCTTCACCATAGGATGGGGGGTATATTAACTTTGTCATTCCGTTTGTAACACATCGAAATATTGCTCTAAGACCCCATAAAGTATATATATTTTGGGTTGTGGTGAAATTCTGATTCAATCTAAGAATGTCCGTTCGTCCGTCCGGCCGTCCGTCCGTCTGTTGAAATCACGCTAACTTCTGAACGAAACAAGCTATCGGCTTGAAACTTGGCACAAGTAGTTGCTATTGATGTAGGTCGGATGGTATTGCAAATGGGCCATATCGGACCACTTTTACCTATAGCCCCCATATAAACGGACCCCCAAATTTGGCTTGCAGACCCTCTTAGAGAAGCAAATTTCATCCGATCAGGCTGAAGTTTGGTACATGGTGTTAGTATATGGTCTCTAACAACCATGAAAAAATTGGTCCATATCGGTCCACATTAACGTATAGCCCCCATATAAACCGACGCTCTGATTTGGCTTGCGGATCCTGGTGTTAGTACACGGTCTCTCACAACCATGCAAAAATTGGTCCATATCGGTCTTTAATCATATATAGCCCCCATATAAACCGATCCCCAGATTTGGCCTTCGGAGCCTCTAAGAGAAGCAAATTTCATCCGATCCGGCTGAAATTTGGTACATGGTGTTAGTATATGGTATTTAACAAACATGCAAAAATTGGTCCATATCGGTCATTAATCATATATAGCCCCCATATAAACCGATCCCCAGATTTGGCCTTCGGAGCCTCTAAGAGAAGCAAATTTCATCCGATCCGACTGAAATTTGGTACATGGTGTTAGAATATGGTCTCTAACAACCATGCAAACTGTGGTCCAAATCGGTCCATAATTATATATAGCCCTCATATAAACCGATCCCTAGATTTGACCTCCGGAGCCTCATGAATGAGCAAAATTCATCCAATTCGGTTGAAATTTGGTACATGGTGTTAGTATATGGTCTCTGACAACCATGCATGAATTGGTCCATATCGCTCCATAATAATATATAGCCCTCATATAAACCGATCCCCAGATTTGGTTTGCGAAGCAAATTTCATCCGATCCGGCTGAAATTTGGTAGATGGTGTAAGTATATGGTCTCTAACAACCATGCAAACTGTGGTTCACATCGGTCCATAATTATATATAGCCCTCATATAAACCGATCACCAGATTTGACCTCCGGAGCCTTCATCCAATTCGGTTGAAATTTGGTACTTGGTGTTAGTATATGGTCTCTGACAACCATGCAGGAATTGGTCCATATCGGTCCATAATTATATGTAGCCCCCATATAAACCGATCCCCAGATTTGACCAACGGAGCCCCTTGGAAGAGCAAAATTCACCCGATCCGGTGGAAATTTGGTACGTGTTGTTAGTGGTATAGCATATGGTCCATACTGGTCTTAGTTATATATAACCCCCATTTAAATCGATCCACAGATTTGACTTCCGGAGCTATTGGAGGAGCAAAATTCATCCGACCCCGTTGAAATTTGGTACGTGGTGAAATTTGGTGCGCTAGTATAAAGTCGCTAACAACCATGCCAAAATTGGTCCATATCGGTTTATAGTTATATATAGCCGAACCTGTTATATATATATATAATGTACCAAAATTTTATTTCTATAAAAAAGTTTGTCAAAATTTTATTGCTATACAAAATTTTGTCAAGATTTTATTTCTATAGAAAATTTTGTAAAATTTTATTGCTATAGAAAATTTTGTCAAAATTTTATTTCTATCGAAAATTTTGTCAAACTGAATTATTTACGTATTTAATCGGCCGTTTTGTTTAATATATACCCCGTATGGACTAACTTACAATTGAGAACACGGTGTTAAGAAGTGTTAAGATACCTTGCCATCGGCAAGTGTTACCGCAACCCAAGTAATATGATTTTGGATGACAGTCTTTAGTGCAAGTTTCAATGCTATCCATGGTGGAGGGAACTTAAGATTCGGCCTGGCCGAACTTACGGCCGTATATACTTGTTTGTCTTCAATCACGAAATTTATTGATCCAATTAATTTTTAATTTAAATGTCTTCAATCACATTAATTGATACAATTAATTTTTGTGGTTGATTTTTGTTTCAATTAAAAAATTTGTGGAACCAATTAAATTTTTACTTGAATTATTTTTAAAAACTACTTAAAATTTTAAAAGGAAAATTTTTGTGATAATTTTTTCTGTGTAAAGATTAACAAAAATCAAAGTATGTGCTGTGTAGCGTATGAGGAAAAATAAAACTCCATGCAAATCCATAGGATGAGTATTTATCAAAGATGTCATTTGAGATGCATTTCATAAATTTTGAAAATTCCCATATAGGTATTCTACTACTACAATTCTGAGTAGGCATCGAGCTAATGTTGCCTCAGGGACAAATCGGAACAAGATTTCAAACTGACACATTGCTTTGCACTTGGAGGCTCTTTTGGAAATGGGAAAACTTGTGTTCAAATATAGCCCTGTGACATGAAAGGGTGGCATAATGACACATCTTTAATAGTAATGGGCTCAATAGTTGAGAACATGGTTTTTATTTAAAAATTTTACAATTTTTGCATTTTCGAACAATGAATATGACTTAATAATGTAATTCCGGAATTCAGTCTGAACTATTCTAGTTTGGAATTACAGGGTAGATTAATTGGCTCGCTTTTATTGAAGGGATGAATCTGCTAACCGGCCTTCTTGGTCGATGAATGGCTTGATATGTTATGTTTTAAAGAACTTTCAATATGTGAATTGTCCGAATCAAAAGTCATCAAAGAGGGTCCCTCTAAATTAACCACTTACACGGCCAACTTGCTAAAACCAACAGGGTTCGAAGCGGATCAATGCGGTAGGGACCATTTAAAATATAAATACAAATATCAGATGCTAAACCAAGCCAGTAATTTTGTAACTATTGAGACCTGTACCTCCCATTATTCTACTTATACTATGTTAAATCAGCAACTCCTATCCTAGCAACTTCAGCGTTAGATCACTGTGAACCTAAAGACTTATCAAGGAGGACGAACCACTGATTAAGCCACATTTCCAACCCCAAAAAAGGTGTGGGAAAGAAGTAGATCACCCTGGTAGGATATATGATGAAGAAACGAATATCAGATTGCGAACTACAGCTGCTAAACCAAGCAATGCGGATATTAATAACATTCTTCCTGAAAGTGACGTCATGACTATGAGTTCTTTCATCTCACATGATCCTAGTTAGGTTAGGTTAGGTGGCAGCCTTAGACTATTCAGGCTCACTTAGACTATTCAGTCCATTGTGATACCACATTGGTGAACTTCTCTCTTATCACTGAGTGCTGCCCGATTCAATTTTAAGCTCAATGACAAGGGACCTCCTTTTTATAGCCGAGTCCTAACGGCGTTCCACATTGCAGTGAAACCACTAAGAGAAGCTTTGAAACCCTCAGAAATGTCACCAGCATTACTGAGGTGGGATAATCCACCGCTGAAAAACTTGTTGGTGTTCAGTCGAAGCAGGAATCGAACCCACGACCTTGTGTATGCAAGGCTGGCATGCTAACCATTGCACCACGGTGGCTCCCCATGATACTAGTTATATAATATATTTAGGAGAATCTCTGATTTCCTTCATGGTATAGGTTACACTTCACCAATAGATCTGTCAGGACCTAAATTTATTTATTATATTAAGAAGCATTATTTAATTAGAAATACTTTGTCTCCCAAAGTGTTTCCAAGATTTATCTTAGTTGAATCGTCTTCAATACAATGTATCCTCAAATTGACAGCTGACAATTTTTATACCCACCACCATAGAATGATGATGGGGGTATAATAGTAGACCGATATCCCGATATGACTTCTTGAGATTCTTTAAACAGAAATTGTTATCTGATTTGCATGATTTGATTTTTTAGTCGATTTGCATGAAATTGTTCCGAATATCGTGTATTTTGTCCATGTTTTGGTAAAGCCCCCATATAGACCGATCTACCGGTTTGACTTCTTGTAATCTCCATATATAGATACTTTAAATTTAACTTCGGGAGGCCTACCTTCGGAATCAATCTAAGGACTGTATATACGAACTTACGACTGTATATAATGTACTTATTTAATGATAAAAGACATTGTTGCATCTCCCATACACCTTTGCAATCCACCGTCTTTGACTTTGTCAAAATATTAATTTTCAAAAATTGTTAAGATTTTTACTCTTAGTTTTGTAAGAAAACTTGACTAAAGTTTTTTTGTGAACCCATATTGCGGTTGATCTATAAAACTAAGCACTTTTCTTAAAAAAAAAATCTGAAAAATTAAATTTTATTATACACGTGTGCTTCACTTGAAAATACCATACGAGGGTCAAAGTAAAAAGAGTGTACGTTTTGGTTTAATGCCACATTTCGAACACCATCTGTACTCATAAAAGTTTACTTCGGTCGAAAGATTTTGACGGTCCCTTAACGATTTTTGTATGGATTCCCTAACCAAGTTGTGGCTTCTTTAAATTAAATAAATTTCTTAGCCCCTCCAGAATATTTTGAGATTTTCAATTCAAAAATTTAAAACGAAAAAAGTTGGTGTGAATAATACAATTTTACGCACTAATCTACGGAGAAAATGTACAAAAATTGTACCTAGATGTGCAAAGGCAAGATCCTGTTTGGCAGCTCAAACCCTAAAGGTGCACTAAAAAACAATCATTTCCGATTCCAAAGATTTTGTCTATACACTAACGATTTTGGTATTGATTCGGAGCCAAAGAAGCGGAGAATTGAAGTGAGGATACGTTTAAGACACAATTATTTTTTAGATTTGAGTTTTGTGTATTTGATTGTAGGAAACAAATTTTAATTGATGTGTTTTTCATATTTTATCTTTTTATCTTCATGTGCTATCAGAGTCCATTAAAAAAAAAAAAAAAAAAAAAAAAAAAAAAAAAAAAACACTAGGAGTACAATTAACATTCTGACTACCATATGTATACCACATATGGTTGAAATTACATATAGCTCCCGTATATATCGTTCGCCCGATGTAGACTCATATGGCCACCGTTTTTCAAAATCTCAATTCGATTTGCTTGAAATTTTGCACAGAGAGAACATTTAACATTTTAGAAATTTGTGCCAAATTAGGGCAAAATCGACTCAGATTTGGACGAAGCCCCCACATAAATATCACGTTCCGATTTGAGTAAAAATGGCTAAAAATACCCACTACATTTTCTTTGTAATAGCGTCACTGCCAAGTCGAAAATTTGTAAAAATTACTCAAATTTTTCTATAATTTTTATATGTTCCGCATAAGGTATTAGCCGGTTTAAATTTGAAGTCTAGAGATTTTGTAGAAAATGTTGTCCAAATAGGGCCAAATTTAAATATAAGTATATGGGAATATAAATTTCATATTTAGGACTCAACAAATTTGAAGGTAACGATGGTAGCGAAATGAAGATCTACACGCAGAGAAGAAACATGATCGGTCCATAATTATATATGGCCCCCAGACGCAGAGAAGGAATATGATCACCTCAAACATGTTTCAAGAGCAAAATGTTTATTTTGTATGGTAACCATGTAACATGTTTGTCACTAAAATGTTATTTTCTCGTCAAATATAACCTGCTTGCCGAAATCAGGTGCATGCTTTCCGAGAAAATAAGACGGTTGCGAAAACCATGTTACATGGTCACCACCCAAAAATAACATTTTGCTCTTAAAACATGTTTGAGGTGATCATATTCCTTCTCAGGGTGCATATAAACCAATCCCCTCAAAGAGAAGCAAATTTCATCCGATCTGGTTAAAATTTGGAACATGGTCTTAGTATATGGTCTCTAACAACCGTGCAAAAATTGGTCCACATCGGTTCATAATTATATATAGTCCCCATATAAACCGATCGCCAGATATGGCTTGCGGAGCCTTTAAGGAAAGGTCTTTTTTATACCCTCCACCATAGGATGGGGGTATATTAACTTTGTCATTCCGTTTGTAACACATCGAAATATTGCTCTAAGACATATTCTGGGTCGTAGTGAAATTCTGAGTCGATCTGAGCATGTCCGTCCGTCCGTCTGTTGAAATCACGCTAACTTCCGAACGAAACAAACTATCGACTTGAAATTTGGCACAAGCAGTTGTTATTGATGCAGGTCAGATGGTATTGCAAATGGGCCATATCGGTCCACTTTTACGAATAGCCCCCATATAAACGGACCCCCAAATTCGGCTTGCGATTGCTCTAACAGAAGGAAATTTCATCCGATCCGGCTGAAATTATGTACATGGTGTTAGTATATGGTCTCTAACAACCATACAAAAATTGGTCCACATCGGTCCATAATTACATATAGCCTCCATATAAACCGATCCCCCGATTTGGCTTGCGAAGCCTCTAAGAGAAGCAAATTTCATCCGATCCGGTTGAAATTTGGTTCATGGTGTTAGTATATGGTCGCTAATGACCATGCTAAAATTGGTCCACATCGGTCCATAATTATATATAGCCCCCATATAAACCGATCACCAGATTTGACGTCCGAGCCCCTTGGAAGACCAAAATTCATCTGATTCAGTTGAAATTTGGTACATGGTGTTAATATATGGCCTCAAACACCTATGCAAAAATTGGTCGAAATCGGCCTATAATTATATATAGGCCCCATATAAACCGATCCCCAGATTTGACCTCCGGAGCCCCTTGGAAGAGCAAAATTCATCCGATTCGGTTGAAATTTGGTACGTATATGGTATCCAACAACCATGCAGGAATTGGTTCATATCAGTCCATAATTATATATAGCACCCATATAAACCGATCCCCAGATTTGACCTCTGGTGCCTTTTGGAGCAGCAAAATTCACCCGATCTGGTTGAAATTTGGTACGTGGTGGTAGTATATGATATTACACAACTGTGCCAAAAGTGGTCCATATCAGTCCATAATCATATATAGCCCCCATATAAACCGATCCCGAGATTTGGTTTTGGAGCCTCTTGGAGGAGCAAATTTCATCCGAGTCAGTTGAAATTTGGTACAATGTGCTAGTATATGGCCGTTAACAACCATGCCTAACTAGGTCCATATCGGTCTATAGTTATATATAGCCCTCAGATAAATCGATACCCAATCACACAAAAATTGGTCCATATCAAGTTTATAATTCTATATAGCCCCGATATAAGCGACTCCCATATTTCAATTCTGGCTATCTACATCGTATGGACTAACTCACAATTTAGAAAACGATGTTAAGAAGTTTTAAGATAACACAACCCAAGTAATTCGATTATGGATGACACTCTTTCGTAGAAGTTTCCATGGCAATCCATGGTGGAGGATACATAAGATTCGGCCTGGCCGAACTTACGGCCGTATATACTTGTTCTGAATTATTAAAGTCAAGTTGACCTTAGCCCAAACATTTTTTCTTTCATGTTATGATACCCATTTGTAAGTGAAAGCACTTAATTATAAGGGCAATACGACTTCATTGAAAAGTTTATTGACTTTGGACAAGGAAAAAACTTTATATTAGAGAAATGCGTCTTCTATGCTAAGCAAAATTTGCATTCTTATTTTAAAGACATGAAATCTTTGACCATACACCCAGAGAAGGAATATGATCACCTCGAACATGTTTATTTTTGGACGGTGAGCAGGGAACATTTTTGTCGCAAAAATGTTCTTTTCTCGGCAAACATCTATAATGTTACCGAAATCAGATACATAATTTTCGAGAAAATAACATGTTTGCGACAAACCTGTTACGATGATAAATCCTCAAAATAAATCTTCCCAGCAAAAACACCTATTACCACCCAGCAAAAAAATTTGGAAGTTCTTCCAAAGGCACAACTTTAGAAGCACTTCCAGAAGATGCACTCCCAATGATGTTCTTTATTTTAACAACCCAGGAAGTTCTTTTAATTCAGTTTTTTATAACTTGGGTTTTCATTTTTTTAATGGGTAATTTTAACTTTTTTTGTTTCAAATAGGTTAAAAACAGAATTCATAAAATGGTACAAATCATTTAAATTTTGTCGAAAAAAATGCTAAATCCAATCTGAAAAAATTGTGAATTTTTGAAAATATTTGAGGCCAAACGTTTCCGACAAACGTTAGAATCCATTAAAAATTATAAAAATTATTTATTTGACAAAATATCACAGAATTTTTTTATTTACATCCAAAACATTGAATTCGGATCACACCAAAAGAAGTAATGCAAATTCAGTGAAACGGCTGTTGAAATGGAGGACTTCCGTCCTATGACAAGCCCATGTTAAATTCATTGCTTCTGCGTCAATTTTGCACCACTTCCGGATGAGAACATTTTCATTACTTTTTTGGCGACGCTTTTTTTGCTGGGCAGGTATGAGTACAAGTATGCCTGCGCCAAATTGGGAACAACTTCCTCGTACATATATCAGTAGTAATACTTTTTACACGGGCATGATATTGGAGGAAAGTACTTCCGTGCAAGCATACCAGCAGTCGAAAAATAAGTACTTCTTCGCAAGCATACGAGCTCTCCAAAAATAATATCTTTACCATAAAGATACCCAAAAAGTGTGAACTCACCCCACTCACCCATAATATAACTCTGTGTTGGGTACCTGGGCACTATGGGATAATAGGAAATGAGAAAGCGGATGTGCTGGCTAAGGAGGGAGCCACCGTGGTGCAATGGTTAGCATGCCCGCCTTGCATACACAAGGTCGTGGGTTCGATTCCTGCTTCGACCGAACACCAAAAAGTTTTTCAGCGGTGGATTATCCCACCTTAGGTGACATTTCAAAGCTTCTCTAAGTGGTTTCACTGCAATGTGGAACGCCGTTCGGACTCGGCTATAAAAAGGAGGTCCCTTGTCATTGAGCTTAACATGGAATCGGGCAGCACTCAGTGATAAGAGAGAAGTTCACCAATGTGGTATCACAATGGACTGAATAGTCTAAGTGAGCCTGATATATCGGGCTGCCACCTAACCTAACCTAAGGAGGGTGCTCATGGAACGAACAACGTTCTAGCGGACGTTTTTCCTCCACTATCTCCTTATCATTACAGGATAGAGGTTAAATATGATGAGCAATGGCGAAGACGCTGGGTCTCTTCGGATGGTTGCGAGCAAACCAAGTTGATATGGGATGAAAAGAAACGTAGATTTCAGGTGGAAGTTTCTGGGACAAAGCGGACCGCATCGGAAGGAGAAAGATTGAAAAATCACATCGAGGGATCACAATGGACCTATACTGGTCTAAGTGGGCATCACGTCAAGAAAATTGATGTCACCCTCTACAACCTAACCTAACCTAAAGATTATAAACTTTATTTTCATTAAAATTTCATTATTTTAAAGAAATTTGTTCTTAATATTTTTTAAATTTCGCAATCTAAAATTTAGGTTGCGTAATCTTTAATATCATGCAAATATTTTTTTCAGTGTACCTTTTCGGAGGAATAGCTCATATCAGTGTATGACGTGAATCTAAAGCTGGAACCTATAATGACGGCATTTTATCCGAAAATTGTATACCCTTTAAGAGGTCCCTTCAAGCCCCAACCTCGTACATTCATCTACTACAAGTATAGCATAACATATATATATATACAATAAACTACAAAATATAGACGACTGTTCCCGGGGGTGATTTGTTGTTGTTAGTTTGATTTTATCAGTTCGTTCATAGGAACATCCTTTGTATTGCCTGCTCCAGGGACTTTTCTTTATGACTATGTGGCGCTTTTACTATCATCGTCCCAAATAGCTTTCGAATCCAGTTCATAGGCTCTTAAGGCCGATAGGAATAAGTCCGATATGGATGATGACGAGTATAGTAAGTAAATGCGATGAAGTCCTTGATAAACAAAAGGAACACCAAGATCTTTTTGAATAACATCGTCTTGGAGATTTTCCATTTGATAATGCCTCCTGCTTGACTGACTTGCTTATTGTTAAATTACCTTAGTGGTTAGCCTTTGTTGAAGCCAATGAAGATGGTAGGTGTTGTTGCCCTCAAGTGGTTTAATCCATGATTGCATCATCAAACATTCAATTTAGTTATAGATATAGACTTCAAAATTCTGATATGGCAAATGGAGCATAAATATAATTTATTTCGCTGTCTAATTGAAAAAAAAAATCATTGTTTCCTTGGCATTCTTATGGGGAACCAATATTATATTAACATTGAATTTTGTACTATTACAAAATTGTTTGGAAATAAAGGAGACCTATTTCGGTTCAACGCTCCTAAAACAGAGTCAGATAAAGTGAATATATTAAAATTACTTTTATAGAATTATATAGTTACTAGCCCGCTTTGCCCGGCCTTCCTAATTCTTTAAAACTGAGAGAGTATTTATGAAAAATTTTACATTTTTAAGGAACATTTTGACATTTTGGGTTAACTAATATTATAGGATATTAAGCGAACCTTCAGAAAAAATTGAAAGGATTTGAAGTTATTTTCGAAATTCACATCAATACAGATTTCAATTTATTGGTGGGAGTAATTACCACTTTTGTATTTGAGGTTCAGGAAGAACATAAAGCGCTGCTAACATACTTCCTTCAATTGTTGATTATTTTTCTTCATGTGATGTCACCCATACACTCAAAAAACAATTCACTCTATTCTTGACCTTCCCTCGAGGATTTTGGTATTGATTCCGAGCCAAAGAAGCGGCTGCTTCAAAATAAAGACATTTTTAACGACCTATCTGGCTCTAAATATATGATCAATAAAATAAAAATTTGGATACAGATCGTATTTATCGAATTTTCATTCTATTTTGGCAGTATATTAATAAACTTATTCACGTACAAACAAATGCCGGTTTAAAACTCCAAATTGTAATGGAGACTTCATAGTAAAATATGGCGGGAGTAAAATATGGCAGATAATCTCCGGTCTAACAAAGAAAAACACATTTTTTGTCAAAATTCGTTTTTATTATTCAACATAGTTCCTTTCAAGAGCGATATAACGATTAACAGGTTGACTGATAAGTCCCCGGTCTGACACATAGATGGCGTCGCTAGTATTAAATGCATATTATTTTTATATTGTACCAACCTTCAAATGATTCGTGTCAAAATTTGACGTCTGTAAGTCAATTAGTTTGTGAGAGAGAGCGTCTTTTGTGAAGCAACTTTTGTTATTGTGAAAAAAATGGAAAAAAGGAATTTCGTGTTTTGATAAAATACTGTTTTCTGAAGGGAAAAAATACGATGGAAGCAAAAACTTGGCTTGATAATGAGTTTCCGGACTCTGCCCCAGGGAAATCAACAATAATTGATTGGTATGCAAAATTCAAGCGTGGTGCAATGATCACGGAGGACGGTGAACGCAGTGGACGCCCGAAAGAGGTGGTTACCGACCAAAACATCAAAAAAATCCACAAAATGATTTTGAATGACCGTAAAATGAAGTTGATCGAGATAGCAGAGGCCTTAAAGATATCAAAGGAACGTGTTGGTCATATCATTAATCAATATTTGGATATGCGGAAGCTCTGTGTAAAATGGGTGCCGCGCGAGCTCACATTTGACCAAAAACGACAACGTGTTGATGATTCTGAGCGGTGTTTGCAGCTGTTAACTCGTAACAGTTTTTTCGAGTTTTTCCGTCGATATGTGACAATGGATGAAACATGGCTCCATCATTACACTCCTAAGTCCAATCGACAGTCGACTGAGAGGACAGCGACCGGTGAACCGTCTCCGAAGCGTGGAAAGACTCAAAAGTCCGTTGGCAAAGTAATGGCCTCTGTTTTTCGGGATGCGCATGGAATAATTTTTATCGATTATCTTGAGAAGGGAAAAACCATCAACAGTGACTATTATATGGCGTTATTGGAGCGTTTGAAGGTCGAAATCGCGACAAAACGGCCCCATATCAAGAAGAAAAAAATATTGTTCCACCAAGACAACGCACCGTGCCACAAGTATTGAGAACAATGACAAAAATTCATGTATTTGGCTTCGAACTGCTTCCCCACCCACCGTATTCTTCAGATCTGGCCCCCAGCGACTTGTTCTTGTTCTCAGACCTCAAAAAGATGCTCGCAGGGAAATAATTTAGCGAATTGCTTCCCCACCCACCGTATTCTTCAGATCTGGCCCCCAGCGACTTGTTCTTGTTCTCAGACCTCAAAAGGATGCTCGCAGGGAAATAATTTAGCTGCAAGGAAGAGGTGATCGCCGAAACTGAGGCCTATTTTGAGGCCAAACCGAAGGAGTACTACCAAAATGGTATCAAAAAATTGGAAGGTCGTTATAATCGTTGTATCGCTCTTGAAGGGAACTATGTTGAATAATAAAAACGAATTTTGAAAAAAATGTGTTTTTCTTTAATGGACCGGGGACTTATCAGCCAACCTGTTATAACGACCTTCCAATTTTTCATATGGGGCCGTTTTGCCGCGATTTCGACCTTCAAACGCTCCAATAACGCCATATAATAGTCACTGTTGATGGTTTTTCCCTTCTCAAGATAATCGATAAAAATTATTCCATGTGCATCCCGAAAAACAGAGGCAATTACTTTGCCAGCGGACTTTTGAGTCTTTCCACACTTCGGAGACGGTTCACCGGTCGCTGTCCACTCAGCCGACTTCGATTGGACTCAGGAGTGTAGAACATGGAGCCATGTTTCATCCAATGTCACATATCGACGGAAAAACTCGGGTGTATTACGAGTTAACTGCTGCAAACACCGCTCAGAATCATCAACACGTTGTTGTTTTTGGCCAAATGTGAGCTCGCGCGGCACCCATTTTGCACAGAGCTTCCGCATATCCAAATATTGATGAATGATATGACCAACACGTTCCTTTGATATCTTTAAGGCCTCTGCTATCTCGATCAACTTCATTTTACGGTCATTCAAAATAATTTTGTGGATTTTTTTGATGTTTTCGTCGGTAACCACCTCTTTCGGGCATCCACTTCGTCCTCCGTGCTCATTTCACCACGCTTGAATTTTGCATACCAATCAATTATTGTTGATTTCCCTGGGGCAGAGTCCGGAAACTCATTATCAAGCCAAGTTTTTGCTTCCACTGTATTTTTTCCCTTCAGAAAACAATATTTTATCAAAACACGAAATTCCTTTTTTTTCCATTTTTTTCACAATAACAAAAGTTGCTTCACAAAAGACGCTCTCTCTCACAAACTAATTGACTTACAGACGTCAAATTTTGACACGAATCTTTTGAAGGTTGGTACTATATAAAAATAATATGCATTTAATACTAGCAACGCCATCTATGTGTCAGACCGGGGACTTATCAGCCAACCTGTTATGCTTGTGTAGTTCAGCTGGTAGCCAGATCAAGGAACGACAAGGATGGGGTGTGTCCAGAGTTATCTGGTAGTGAGACGGGTAGGCTTAGCTGGGCAAGCAAAAAGGTGACGAGTCTCATGTGGCTCTTGATTACAGATAGGACACACGTCAGCTACGCTGCTATCAATCACTGACTAGTATGAATTGAGGCGGCTGCACTTGCCTGATCTCAGTTGGGCCCAAACTACCCTTGTCTGCCGTGGGAGGTCTCTCTCCTCCGGTGCTATGTGTGGCGGTCGGACTCCGAGAACAGGATTAACCTTGAAGCTTCTCACCGCTTCAGCTGCAGTATCCTCATGAATCCTGTTCATACCTTTCCGGTATGCTGCCTGATCTAGAGGCTCTCTCTTGTAACGCTGGATCTCGGGCTCTAGAAGGTGAATATCAACCCTTACATTCCACAAGATGGTGATTCGGATGACAACTTCGATGGAAACCCAAGAGGTACTGCTTTGACAACATGTAGTTGTGTCGAAGCACTGGGATGATCTTGGTCTCCGCATAAAGGTGATCCAGGGGTGAACTGCGGAGACATCCCGATATGGTTAGGTTAGGTATAGTGGCAGCCCAATGTTTCAGACTCGCTTAGACTATTCAGTCCATTGTAATACCACAGTGGTGAACTTCTCTCTTATCACTGAGTGCTGCCCGATTCTATGTTAGGCTCAATAACAAGCGATCTCCTTTTTATAGCCGAGTCCGAAAGGCCTTCCACATTGCAGTAAAACCACTTAGAGAACCTTTGAAACACTCAGAAGTGTCACCAGCATTGCTGAGGTGGGATAATCCACCGCAATACGCTATATGGACTTACTTACAATTTAGAAGACAATGTTAAGAAGTTTTAAGATACTTTGCCATCGGCAAATGTTACCACAACCCAGCATTCGATTGTGGATTATAGCCTTTAGTAGAATTTTCTACACAATCCAATCTGATTTGGCACCGAATGGATTCTGTTTATTCCCGTACATAAAAAATAAAAGGAGAGATCTAAGTTTTTGGACGCCTGAAGAAGCGTTGATCGAATGCTTGTCCCTCTCATTGTCCCTCAATGAGAGGGACAAAACTGCGTCGACAATTGGTTCAAACGCATATAAAATATTCATGAATAATGAACATTTCTTATCACGAGCACTCCCCTAACCTCGATCATAATGTAGCAATTTACAATGACTCATAAAGTATATCTTAACACCCTATCGAAATCTTGCTATTCACATCAGTTGTATATCGATTATTTGGTACTGATTCCATTGACATTGTCCAATATCTAGAAAACAACAAACTTTACACTTTAGAATTTGATATGACATGGAAACCCAATATACAAGTTTTTTGGCCCTCACAATGCACTTGAAAGTTACTTCAACCACATTAGGTGGGTACATCAATAATGCAACAATGTTTTAATTTGGTTTCATTTCATTTTATCTAACATCAAATTCACATAACTTTCGAGATTTTGTTGCAAACTTTGCGATTTTGTTGCCACATGAATGGGAGTTGTAAAACTACCTTCAAATGATATCATTGACCTCAAATGTTCACCTTATTTTCTAATTACCCACAACCAAGTGTTCAGTTGTATTCTTGACGCAAGGGGAGGAAGAATGGAATGGAATTGGAGCTTCGTGTAGAAGTTGAAAATGTGAAGCACCTAACTGAAAACCGCCAGGAATACAATGTTGCAGTATTAACTTATTGGCAACATTAATGCTGGTGATGGTGGCGTTGGCGTTGGCAAATCCCCTGTCGTCTACATGGCATGAGGGCTCTTAAACTTCGCTCCAGTGGTTTATGACACGAAATGTGGGTCAATGAACAACAACAACAGAATGATATCCTTAGAAGTACAATACTCGTAGTTTTAGAGTTAATTTGTAGCAGAACGATTCGTGTGGCCAAGAACTTTCTGTTTATTGGCTTCAATTGGCCAAGATATAAAACAATGTTGTATTGTTGGAGCACGCAAAATTAAATTGAAATTTTTGAAAGATTTAGAAAGGATGGAAATTGAGTATTTTTAAATTTTCAAAGGTTTCCTGTAACTAAAGAAGTGACTACATTGGCTTTTCTATTAGAGATTAAAAAGCTTAAATTTGCCAATAACTGTTGGAAATGAATGATAGGCTATTAGGAACATTTCGAAATGGTTGTATTAACATGATTCCAATGAAGGAAGTCCAAAAACGAATTATAAGCAATTAGGTTAATAAATAAAAACGATTTAGCTCCATTTCCCTTGGACGGTGGATGAGATAACCTCCAACATGTATTTGGAGTCATGGTGTAAAAAGTCTTAAACAATTTATTGCAGTTTCAATTCTAGCAGAAAGTGCATCATTTTCAAATTTGGCTTCCAAATATTAGGAGCGCAAAGTATTAATGCGAAATTGACCAAATATGCTGTAGTTCGAAATAAACGTAATTCTGAAACTCTATTCATGTCATCCTTTCAATTTCAATATGTGTCATTTGCAACAAAGAAAAGTTTTTGGCATCGTATCATTGGTAATGGAAGGTGAATTCCCTACGAGAATCCCGAGAGAAATAATGTGTACCCAATTTCAATCGGATCGGATGAAACTTGCTTCCTCAAGAGGGGTTGGCTTTCGCATGGGGCTAGTTTCCCATGGTTATAAGAGGGCATATACTAAGATCGTGTACCAAATTTATGAAGTGTGGCTCCGGAGTTTAAATCTGGTAATTCATAAATCGAAATAAAATTTTGACAAAATTTTCTATAGAAATAAAATTTTAATAAAATATTCTATAGGAATAAAATCTTAACAAAATTTTCTATAGAGATAAAATTTTGACAAATTTTTCTATAGAGATAAAATTTTGACAAAATTTTCTATAGAGATAAAATTTTGACAAAATTTTCTATAGAGATAAAATTTTGACAAAATTTTCTATAGAGATAAAATTTTGACAAAATTTTCTATAGAAATAAAATTTTGACAACATTTTCTATGGAAATAAAATGTTAACAAAATTTTCTATAGAAATAAAATTTTGACAAAATTTTTTATAGAAATAAAATTTTGACAAAATTTTCTATAGAAATAAAATGTTAACAAAATTTTCTATAGAAATAAAATTTTGAAAATATTTTCTATAGTAACAAAATTTTGACAAAATTTTCTATGGAAATAAAATGCTGACAAAACTTTCTATAAAAATAAAATGTTGACAAAATTTTTTATAGATATTAAATTTTAACAAAATTTTTGATGAAATAAAATTTTGACAAACTTTTCTTTAGAAATAAAATTTTGACAAAATTTTGACAAAATCTTCTATAGTAACAAAATTTTGTCAAAATTGTCTATAGAAATAAAATTTTGAAAAAAATTCTACAGAAATAAAATGCTGACAAAATTTTCTATAGAAATAAAATGCTGACAAAATTTTCTATAGAAATTAAATTTTGACAAAATTTTCTATAGAAATTAAATTTTGACAAAACTTTCTATAGAAATAAAATTTAGACAAAATTTTCAATAGGAATAAAATCTTGACAAAATTTTCTATAGAGATAAAATTTAGACAAAATTTTCTATAGAGATGAAATTTAGACAAAATTTTCTATAAAATAAAATTTTGACAAAATTTTCTATAGAGATAAAATATTGACAAAATTTTCTATAGAGATAAAATTTTGACAAAATTTTCTATAGAAATAAAATTTTGACAAAGTTTTCTATGGAAATCAAATGTTAACACAATTTTCTATGGAAATAAAATGTTAACAAAATTTTCTATAGTAACAAAATTTTGACAAAATTTTCTATGGAAACAAAATGTTAACAAAATTTTCTATAGAAATAAAATTTTAACAAAATTTTCTATAGTAACAAAATTTTGACAAAATTTTCTATAGAAATAAAATTTAAAAAAAAAAATTCTACAGAAATAAAATGCTGACAAAATTTTCTATAGAAATAAAATTTTAATAAAATACTCTATAGGAATAAAATCTTGACAAAATTTTTTATAGAGATAAAATTTTGACAAAAGTTTCTATAGAGATAAAATTTTGACAAAATTTTCTATTGAGATAAAATTTCCTATAGAGATAAAATTTTGACAAAATTTTCTATGGAAATAAAATGTAAACAAAATTTTCTATGGGAATAAAATGTTAACAAAATTTTCAGAAAATTTTCTATAGAAATAAAATTTTGAAAAAAAAAATTCTACAGAAATAAAATTTTTTAAAATTAAATGCTTTTAAGGTTATGTCTTTAGCAGACCTTCCACATGTTTTGCTGGGTGATCATCAAAATTGTCCGAAACTTAAAGTATGTTTCACTTTTCGAGCTCTTTCGAATAATGTGGTAAAAATCTACGTAATTTAGATTTATAATATTATGAAACGGAATACTTCATCGAATTTTACAATGGTGATAGGGTATAAGAAGTTTGTCATTCCGTTTATAACACATCGAAATATCGATTTCCGACTGTATAAAATTGTGATATCACAGTGGTGAACTTCTCTCTTATCTCTAAGTGCTGCCCGATTCTATGTTAAGCTCAATGACAATGGACCTTCTTTTTATAGCCACTTAGAGAAGCTTTGAAACACTCAGAAATGTCACCAGTATTACTGAGGTGGGATGATCCTCCGCAGAAAATATTTTTGGTGTTTGCTCCATTACACCATGTGCTACGCTCCGTCCAGTTTTTGGTAAAGCCTCCTCCTTCTTTCTTCATTATCGTCTCGGTTTAGACCTTGCTCATTTGTTTAGCTTAGCAAGAAAGAATAATTTAATGCTAGTAATAAGTTGTATTATACCAATTGATGTCATTAGATTTGAAAACACAATTACACATATTGCTTTGCTGAATGATTATCCATCAATTTACTTTCTTCTTTCGTTGGTGTAATTGTTGCAGTTGCGCAATACTAATTGTGGTTTACTTTACTCTACCATTAGAACATTTAAACACAAACTCATGATCATGTGGTAAGTAATTGCTCTTAATGAGTAGCAACTAAACATATAGTACCGTGTCTAGTAAGATTATTCAGAAATAGCGTTAAGTTGTGTTCGCCTGAAGCTGTGCTATCATTAAAAGAAATGCCATTTAATATGATACTTACTTTTGTTTTTATACCCTCCACCACAGGATGGGGGTATATTAACTTTGTCATTCCGTTTGTAACACATCGAAATATTGCTCTAAGACCCCATAAAGTATGTATATTCTGGGTCGTGGTGAAATTCTGAGTCGATCTGAGCATGTCCGCCCGTCCGTTCGTCTGTTGAAATCACGCTAACTTCAGAACGAAACAAGTAATCAACTTGAAACTTGGCACAATTAGTTGTTATTGATGTAGGTCGGATGGTATTGCAAATCGGCCATATCGGTCCACTTTTACGTACAGCCCCCATAAAAACGGACCCCCAAATTAGGTTTGCGATTGCTCTAAGAGAAGCAAATTTCATCCGATCCGGCTGAAATTTGGTACATGGTATTAGTATATGGTCTATAACAACCACGCAAAAATTGGTTCACATCGGCCTATAATTATATATAGCCCCCATATAAACCGATCCCCCGATTTGGCTTGCGGAGCCTCTAAGAGATGCAAATTTCATCCGATCCGGCTGAAATTTGGTATATGGTGTTAGTATATGGTCTCTACTGACCATGCAAAAAATGGTCCACATCGGTCCAGAATTATATATAGCCCCCATATAAACCGATCACCAGATTTGACCTCCGGAGCCCCTTGGAAGAGCAAAATTCATCCGATTCGGTTGAAATTTGGTACGTGGTGTTAATATATGGCCTCAAACACCTACGCAAAAATTGGCAAAAATTGGAAATCGGTCCATAATTATATATAGCCCCCATATAAACCGATCCCCAGATTTGACCTCCGGTGCCTTTTGGAGAAGTAAAATTCATCCGATTCGGTTGAAATTTAGTACGTGATGTTAGTATATGGTATCCAACAACCATGCAGGAATTGGTTCATATCAATCCATAATTATATATATGTTAACCCTTATATAAACCGATCCCCAGATTTGACCTCCGGTGCCTTTTAATGCCTTTTGATATACACACAAAAAAATTTTTGTCTGATTCAATCACGAAATTAATTCATCCAATCAATTTTTTAATTGAAATGTCTTCAATCACAGAAATGATAGTATCAATTAAAAAATTAATTGAAGGTCAATTAAAAAATTAATTGATCCAATTATAAAATTAATTGATACTATCAATTTTTGTGATTGATTTTTGTTTCAATTAAAAAATTTGTTGATTCAATTAAATTTTTAATTGAATATTTTTTACAACTCAATTAAAATTTTAATTGGAAAAATTTTCGTGAAATTTTTTTCTGTGTATGATATTTAACAACCATGCCATAAGTGGTGCATATCAGTCCCCATCCCGAGATTTGGTTTTGGAGCCTCCTGGAGGAGCACAATTCATCTGAGTCAGTTGAAATTTGGTACGTTGTGCTAGTATATGGCCTTTAACAGCCATGCCTAACTAGGTCCAAAACGGTCTATAGTTATATATAGCCCTCAGATAAATCGATCCCCAATCACGCAAAAATTGGTCCATATCAAGTTCATAATTGTATATAGGCCCCATATAAGCGACCCCCATATTTCAATTCTGGATCCCTACGTACTGTGCAAAAGTCCATATCGATTCGTAATTATTTGTAGACTTACATACCTTTTTGTCTAATATATACCACGTATGGACTAACTCACAATTTAGAAAACGATTTAAGAAACCACAACCCAAGTAATTCGATTATGGATGACAGTCTTTCGTAGAAGTTTCTACGCTATCCATGGTGGAGGGCAGGGCTGTGGAGACGGAGTCGGAGTCTGAAGATTTTGCTGGAGTCGGAGTCGTAAAAATTTTGCTCGACTCCGACTCCGGGTAAACCAAATTTTTTAAAACACTTCACATTTTTGTAACTAAACAAATTTTTACGCAATTTACTTTCCATTGCGTTATTCATTCGATCAATGTACAGCATGATTGTGAATGAAAATCAACTTCCAATTACGGCTATCTTTTTATGTTTCCTAGAATGTTAGACCAGCAGATGGGCTGGATCGATCCATTCTAATGCCCATATCAATTTATTTGAAATATTTCGAACAATCGAAATTATTTTTTTTCTAATTTTAGTTTAAGGCCATATATATACATATATGTGGAATATTGAAAGAAAATTTTTTCAAAGTTGTTTTTATAGAAAATTTTGTCAAAATGTTATTTCTATAAAAAGTTTTGTCAAAATTTTATTTCTATAAAAAATTTATTTAAAATTTTATTACTATAAAAATATTTTTTCTATAGAAAATTTAGTCAAAATTTTATTTCTACAGAAAATTGAGTCAAAATTTTGTTTCTATAGAATATTTTGCAAAATGTTATTTCTATAGAAAATTATGCAAAATTTTGTTTATTACACAAAAATTTTTTAAAATTTTATTTCTATTGATAATTTTATTTCTATAGAAAATTTTGCCAAAATTTTATAGTAATAGATTTTTTTATTAGAAAATTTGGTCAAAATGTTATTTCTATAGAAAATTTAGTCAAAATTTTGGTTCTGTAGAATATTTTTATTGATAAAATTGTATTTCTAAAATTGTATTTTTATTGATAATTTTTTCATTTTATTTCTATAAGAAAAAATTGTCAAATTTTATTTCTATAGCAACGTTTCTCAAATTTTTTTTTCTTACTGATGCTCACTGATACTTACTGCTATAAAAAATGTATTCAAAATTTTATTACTATAGACATATTTTTTTCTATATAAAATTTAGTCAAAATTTTACTTCTATAGAAAATTTTGTCAAAATTTCTATGGAATATTTTGCAAAATTTTATTTCTATAGAAAATTTTGCAAAATTTTGTTTACTACACAATTTGTTTTTTGAATTGTATTTCTATTGATAATATTTTCAAACTTTTATTTCTATAAAAAATTTTGCCAATTTTTATTTCTATAAAAATTGTGTTTAAAATTTTATTTCTATATATTTGGTCAAAATTTGATTTCTATATACAATTTTGCCAACATTTTATTTCTATAGAAAATTTAGTCTAAATTTTGTTTCTGTAGAAAATTTAGCAAAATTTTATTTCTATATAAAATTTTGCAAAATTTTATTTACTAGACAAAAATTGTAGAAATGACTCAAATTTTCAATTTTTCAATGAATGAATCATAAATGCATTTTTGCGAAATTGTCTAAATAATAATAAATATTTCCCAAATATTGCCCGAGATTTTGTAGAAGTCTGATTTGAGATTTTATCAAAATGTAGATCTAAATACAAAGTTGTGCAGACTATATTATAATCGGCCCGCCCGACTTTAGGCTTTCCTTGCATTTTTATTTTTTGTTAAAATTGTGTTACGTCGCATAACGTTAGATTTAAATTTCAAGTACATAGATTTTGTAGAAGTATATACAATTTTTGTCTAAATCGATTCAGATTCAAATTCATGCATATGGGAATATAAACCTTTATATAGCTCGCAACAAATTTAAAGGATTGGACATAATACCAATAATTTTGGTCCACAAATACATATACTGTTGGTATCTTCTCAAATTATGATGGGTATTTATATCATTATTTTATTTATTAAACATTGCCCTAAATTTGAAATATAGAGTTCAATTGGCATCTAATGTGAAATTAAGACCTTTTTTTGCACACACAAATAAATACGATACTTTATATCGATCCACTACGGTACCCCAATAGAACTACAAATTAGTGGTATTAAAATGAGATTAAATTATATTACCCGGAGTCGACTCCGGAGTCGGAGTCGAGCTGATGAAAAATGCTGGAGTCGGAGTCGGAGTCGAGCAAAATTGGCTCTGGTGGAGGGTACATAAAATTCGGCCTAGCCGAACTTACGACCATATATACTTGTTTAATTTAATATATACGACGTATGGACTTACTTATAATTTAGAAGACGAAAGACGGTGTTAGGAGGTTGTATGATACCTCGCCATCGGCAAGCGTTACCGCAACCCAAGTAATTCGATTATGGATGGCAGTGTTTAGAAGAAGTTTCTACGCAATCCATGGTGGAGGGTACATAAGATTCGGCCTGGCCGAAGTTACGGCCGTATATACTTGTTATTTGAGTATGTTTTCATTTTCAATTAGATTTTGAATTGGATATGTTTTTGGTTTTAAGTTATTAGAAAATTCACCGATGAGAATATTACTTCACTATCGAATACATCTCACTTTACCCATTGTGCAATACAATAGCCTTGGCCATGATTTCATTCTGGAGGCAATAACCAGTTTAGCTAAGGCGATTATGTAATTGCAATGGAATTTAAATGATTTCATATTAAAACTGTAAACTTCACATTGAGAGCATAATCTTTCAACTCATCCACATCATCATAATCATCGTTGTCATCATGTTCAATGCGAGTGGACCATAAAGATAGCAGGTGTTGCAGAAACCATTACGGGAATTGCAATATAAATCTTTCGATCTTTGAAGTGTGTCTTGCTTAGTGCAATGAAGCGAATGAATGTGGTAAATAGTGGCAAACGGATTTAGCGCTTTGTGACGAACAAATATATTAGTGACCGGTTTCTCTTCCTCCAATTAGTAATCAATTGAAGGATAAACCACCGGTTAGTAAAATTTTTTTATGTGACCTGATGTTTTGTTGATACTAAAAATAATAAGAAGGCATTGAGTAACCGGCCCTAGATGTTTCGCAGGCGTCAAAAATCGTTGTCTTTTCGGCTCTGTGTGGTTGCGGATATAATAATGTATAATACACTCATTCACATTATTGGAACCATTTGTATCTAGCAGACGGAAGTTATACAATATTAATGAAATTGCTTCATAATTTCAATGAAACATTTATTGAAATGAAAAAAATCTTTCTGATCGATATGTTGGTTGTTTTTGTTATACCCAGTGATGCCAGAAGTAGGGAAAAATCCCTACATGTGGAGATTCCCGAAGTAGGGAAAAATCCCTACATGTAGAGATTCCCGCGAAATGTAGGGATTTTTTATAATTTTAAACGAGAAACGAGTTATACTCGAGGAAAAATATAATCATGTACACCAAAGATAAAAGATAGAGAGGGACATCTAATGTTGCGACTACAGTTGCCAAAAGCACCAGAAGAATTAATACGACAAATTGGAACTTATCTCCACAAGCCAAAAAAGATGTGACCAGTTGGAACAGTTTCATGAAATGCTAAATGAGGAAAAGCGGAAGATGTTGAGAAAATTATAATCATTTGAATGGAATTTTTATTATTTATACCATAGACAAAAGAGAGATAGGGACAACTTATGTTGCGACTACTGTTGCCAAGAGCATCAAAAGAATTAAGACGACAAATTGGAAGATGTCTCCGCAAGCTCAAAAAGATGTTGTCAATTGGAACTGTTTAAAGAAACGCGGAAGATATTGTGAACGCCAGATACAAAATTGTTACCTCGACAAAAATGCGTTGAAACAATATGGAAAAATTGGCATGTACCTGAAGAATATTTTAAATTTGCATCCAGCTACGATAAATTAAAATGAGCAGACTAAAAAAAAATACTTTTTAATGATATTTTCGAATCGATGAAAATATTTTTTAAGCTGGGCCAAAACGTTATAAAAAATCGGAGGTAAAATATAGTTGCGCTGTACGATCACCACGTATTTCACCATGTTCCGGTATTCCGAATCGCAAATTGTAAAATTTACGTTTGACGATATTCTCTTACCCTTAAAACGTATAAACTTAAAATCTGGCAATATGGGAAGTAAAAATTTATGTTCGATTGATTCTTGCGATTTCGAATATCGGAACATGGAAATTTAATTTGCCTATCGTCGATACCAAAATGTGAAGAACTGCTAAGAACTTTTCCTCCATCAGAGCCGTATTATTTTAAATCCAATTGCCTCATGTTCTGTACAACCGCTCTTGAGGAGACGGCTTTTGTCAAAATTTTATTTTTATAGAAAATTTTGTCAAAATTTTATTTGTATAGAACATTTTGTTAAAATTTTATTTCTATAGAAAATTTTGTCAAAATTTTATTTCTATTGAAAATTTTATCAAAATTTTATTTCTATTGAAAATTTTGTCAAAATTTTATTTCTATAGAAAATTTTGTCAAAATTTTATTTCCATAGAATATTTTGTCAAAATTTTATTTCTATAGAAAATTTTGTCAAAATTTTATTTCTATAGAAAATTTGGTCAAAATTTTTTTTCTATAGAAAATTTTGTCAAAACTTTATTTCTATTGAAAATTTGGTCAACACTTTATTTATATAGAAAATTTGAGAAAAATTTTATTTCTATAGAAAATTTTGTCAAAATTTTATTTCTATAGAAAATTTTGTCAAAATTTTATTTCCATAGAAAATTTTGTCAAAATTTTATTTCCATAGAAAATTTTGTCAAAATTTTATTTCTATAGAAAATTTTGTCAAAATTTTATTTCTATAGAAAATTTTGTCAAAATTGTATTTCTATAGAAAATTTTGTCAAAATTTTATTTCTATAGAAAATTTTGTCAAAATTGTATTTCTATAGAAAATTTTGTCAAGATTTTATTTCTATAGAAAATTTGGTCAAAATTTCATATCTATAGAAAATTTTGTCAAATTTTATTTCTTTAGAAAATTTTGTCAAAATTTTATTTCTATAGAAAATGTTGTCAAAGTTTTATTTCTATAGAAAATTTTGTCAAAACTTTATTTCTATAGAAAATTTTGTCAAAATTTTATTTCTATAGACAATTTTGTCAAAACTTTATTTCTACAGAAAATATTGTCAAAATTTTATTTCTATAGAAAATTTTGTGAAAATTTTATTTCTGTAGAAAAGTTTGTCGAAATTTTATTTCTGTAGAAAATTTTGTCAACATTTTATTTCTATAGAAAATTTTGTCAAAACTTTATTTCTATAGAAAATTTTGTCAAAATTTTATTTCTATAGATAATGTTGTCAAAACTTTATTTCTACAGAAAATATTGTCAAAACTTTATTTTTATAGAAAAATTTGTCAAAATTTTATTTCTATAGAAAATTTTGTCAAAATTTTATTTCCATAGAAAATTTTGTCAAAATTTCATTTCTATAGAAAATTTTGTCAAAATTTTATTTCTATAGAAAATTTGGTCAAAATTTTATTTCTATAGAAAATTTTGTCAAAACTTTATTTCTATTGAAAATTTGGTCAAAACTTTATTTCTATAGAAAATTTTGTCAAAATTTTATTTCTATAGAAAATTTTGTCAAAATTTTATTTCTATAGAAAATTTTGTCAAAATTTTATTTCTATAGAAAATTTTGTCAAAATTGTATTTCTATAGAAAATTTTGTCAAAATTTTATTTCTATAGACAATTTTATTTTTATAGAAAATTGTGTCAAAGTTTTATTTCTATAGAATATTTTGTCAACATTTTATTTCTATAGAAATATTTGTCAAAATCTTATTTCTATAGAAAATTTGGTCAAAATTTTATTTCTGTATAAAATATGGTCAAAACTTTATTTCAATATATAATTTTGTCGAAATTATATTTTTATAGAAAATTTCGTCAGAATTATATTTCTATAGAATATTTTCTCAAAACTTTGTTTCTATAGAAAATTTGGTCAATTTTTTTTTTAAATTTATTTCTATAAAAATTTTTGCAAAATTTTATTTCTATTTCTTTATTTCTATAGAAAATTGGTCACAATTGTATTTCTGTAGAAAATTTGGTAAACATTTTATTTCTATAGAAAATTTGGTAATAATTTTATTTCTATAGAAAATTTGTTTAAATTTGGTCAAAATGTTATTTCTGTATAAAATGTTGTCCAAATTTTATTTATAAAAAATTTGGTCAAAATTTTATTTATAAAAAATTTGGTCAAAATTTTATTTCTATACAAAATTTTGTTTCAATAGAAAATTTTGTCAAAATATTATTTCTATAGAAAATTTTGTCAAAATTTTATTCTATAGAAAATTTTGTAAAAATTTTTTTCCTATTGAAAATTTGGTCACAACTTTATTTCTATAGAAAAGTGGGTCCAAATTTTATTTCTATACAAAATTTTGTTAAAATTTTATTTTTATAGAAAATTTTGTCAAAATTTTATTTCTATAGAAAATTTTGTTAAAATTTTATTTCGATAGGAAATTTTGTCAAAATTTTATTTCTATAGAAATTTTTGTCAAAATTGTATTTCTATAGAACATTTTGTAAAAATTTTAATTCTATAGAAAATTTTGTCAAAATTTTATTTCTATAGAAAATTTTGTCAAAATTTTATTTCTATAGAAAATTTTGTCAAAATTTTATTTCTGTAGAAAATTAGGTATAAATTTTATTTCTATAGAAAATTTTGTTAATATGTTTTTCTAAAAAAAAATTTGTAAACTTTTTTTTTTTTTGGAAAATTTTGTAAAATTTTTTTCTATAGAAAATTTTGTCAAATTTTTTTTTGGAAAATTTTGTCAAATTTTTGTTTCTATAGAAAATTTTGTCAAAATTTTATTTCTGTAGAAAATTATGTCAAAATTTTATTTCTATAGAAAATTTTGTCAAAATTTTATTTCTGTAGAAAATGAGGTATAAATTTTATTTCTATAGAAAATTTTGTTAAAATGTTTTTCTAAAAAAAAAATTTGTAAATTTTTTTTCTATAGAAAATTTTGTAAAATTTTTTTCTATGGAAAATTTTGTCAAATTTTTTTTTGGAAAATTTTGTCAAAATTTTATTTCTGTAGAAAATTATGTCAAAATTTTATTTCTATAGAAAATTTTGTCAAAACTTTATTTCTATTGAAAATTTGGTCAAAACTTTATTTATATAGAAAATTTGGTCAAAATTTGTTTCTATAGAAAATTTTGTCAAAATGTTATTTCTGTAGCAAATTTTGTCAAAATTTTATTTCTATAAAAAATTTCTTCAAAATTTTATTTCTATAAAAAATTTCTTCAAAATTTTATTTTTATAGAAAATTTTCGCAAAATTTTATTTTTATAGAAAATTTTCGCAAAATTTTATTTCTATGGCATTTTGTTTTTTTTTTTTAATATTTTATTTCTATTGAATTTTTTTCCAAAATTTTATTTCTTTAGAATTTTTTCTCAAAATTGTATTTCTATATTTTATTTCTACCAAAACATCAAATTTAAATGTAAAGAAAAATATTGTAGGGGAATTTAAGGAAAAGTAGGAAACTGTTTTTTGTCCTCGTAGGGTAAACCGAAAATTTTTCCTGACAACACTGACTGCAATACAATTTTACGGAACAAGAAAAAGTATCGTAGTCGACGTTAGATGTAGAAAAGAATTTTAATGACAATTTATTATTTCCGAATTTCTCCAAACCTAAGATTGTTACTGACTTTCGAGCAAAGAAAAGAAATAAACTTAGCCATGAGGTGCTCAGTTCAATTTTTATTATTCGATGGTATTTGTAGAGTAGTTCCATGGACTGTACAAGATTTAAATGTGCACTTTCCACATATAAAACAATGAAATCTAAAAATTTGTACAAATAACATTTTTGTGTTGCTTTAATTTTGTTTTTGTTAATTATTTTTAATTGCATAATCCTTAACTTTTTAATATTTTTGTTAATTCTAACAACTAAACCTTATTTATGTTTCCTTTAAATAAGATGCATATGAACTATATATATGTCAGTTTTTGTGTAACTACATGAACTTAAATTATAAAACTTAAAATAAATAAGAAATTAATAAAATATAATTATTAAATTCATTAAATTTAAACTTATTGAAGTGTAGGGAATAAAGTAGGGGAAAAAATAGTTAGTGTAGGGAAAAATAGGTATATTTAAAACAAACGTAGGGAATTTCCAAAAAAATTCTCTGGCATCAGTAGTTATAACCAAATATTATTTTTTTTTTATTCTTATATGCTAGCCATAAAATGCAATCTCATTACGGTTTTGTTAAATACACTTTAGACACTTTGCCAATCTAGTTTCGATGAAACTAATGACGTTGCAATTATTTTTAATTAATGTTGGAAATGTGGGTGTTTTTTTATTTTAAATCCCCGTGACATTAATGTAGTTAATTATATTAAATTTATATAAAAACATTATTTTTTTTACCACAGATTTTTAGTTAAAATAAATCAAGATGTGCAAATTTATTATTGTCATTTTGTGTATATGTGCGTGTGTAAATTATATGTAGCTTAGGTAATAAATAATATAGTCATTTCTACTGAACTGAAGGCAAATACCATAATTTAAAATAAACAAGTACATAGGTCATATATATAAAAACTTTTGATTTTAGAATTGTAATTTTGAATTGTGCTTTAATTATTAAGTATCTAATTATCATTTAATTACTAAATACCTCGATATGACACTTATAGTCTATTATCTTGATGTTTACCATATAATCGATTTGGCCACTACAGGCTTACAAATTATGCGAAAATTGGTCGGGAGCCCTTATCCCGAGAACAGTAAAAAAAAATCTCCGATTTGCAGGAAATTTACAGAGAATTTGGGAGATGTTATGAAATTTATATGGTCTACTTGAGTCGGGGAAGGGGGACCTCCCCTATGCCCGACTTTTTTATAAAGTACATAGAGTGAAAAAATAAACCTCTACGATTTACTTGAAATTTAAAGTGGACGTGTAGGGAGTTTATTAAATTAAAATGGAATACCTGATTTTGTAATATTTGGATGAGAAGGGGAACCACCCCCTTATCTTGCTTTTTGAAAATTTGGTTTATGTTCCCTGATTTGCTTCAAATTTTCAGGGAAGTTTGGGGTTTCATCTACACAAAGATACGCTAAATTTTTCGATATTTGTTCGGTGACTATATAAAAAAAACTAAAATTCTCATATTTACTTGAAATTTACAACAAAGGACGTATGGGGAAGATATGAAATCAATATAGTGTATCTGGGTTTTGGATATTTGAACGGCGAGGGGACCTTTTCCTTGCTTCGCACTTTGAAACTTGAAGAAACCTTCACAGATTTTCTTGAAATTTTCAGGGAAGGTTGAGGGTGGTATCCACTTTTTTATTTTTCGATATTTTATTGGAGGAAGGGACGTCTATTTTTAAATAAAAATAGAGCAACATCTAAACTTCTCCGACTTAGTTGAAATTTACAGGAAACGTGAGAGAATATGGTTAAATTAATACATGGTACATTTTTCCATATCTGGTCGGGCAAGGGGAATAGTGAAAATCGAAACTTCGTCGATTTAATTGGAATTTAACCTAACCTAACCTAATATGGGGTACATGATTTTTCGATATCTGGTTGGGAAGGGGCACAGGAGAGGGTTCCCCTTACCCGATGGGAACTCGGTATATAACAGACTTTTTTTTTTGTAGAAATATTGTAGATTTTTACCCCCACTACTCCAATGAGCACGAGAAGTTAACTTGGGAATTTTACTTCTAGTTTCGGGCAATTCTAGTCGCCAAAAAAGTAGTAAAAATTTTCTTTCTCGATCCTGGAGTGGTGTAAAATTTGAATACGGAAGTGGTGCAAAATCGCAGAAGCGATGAATTTAATATGGGCTTGTCATAGGATGGATGTCCACCATTTCAACAGTCGTTGCTCTTTACACACAAAAAAAAAATCTGATTCAATCACGAAATTAATTGATCCAATTAATTTTTAATTGAAATGTCTTCAATCACAGAAATGATAGTATCAATTAAAAAATTAATTGAAGGTCAATTAAAAAATTAATTGATCCAATTAAAAAATTAATTGACACTATTAATTTTCGTGATTGATTTATGTTTCAATTAAAAAATTTGTTGATTCAATTAAATTTTTAATTGAATATTTTTAAAAACTCAATTAAAATTTTAATTGGAAAATTTTTCGTGAAATTGTTTCTGTGTAGGTGTGACCCGAATTCTGTGTTTCGGATGTGAATTAGAAACGTTTGTGATATTTTGATAAGTAAATAATTTTTTTTATTCCCACCACTATAGGATGGGGGTATATTAACTTTGTTCTTCCGTTTATAACACATCGAAATATTGCTCTAAAACCCCATAAATTATATATATTCCAGGTCGTGATGAAATTCTGAGTCGATCTAAGCATGTCCATCCGTCCGTCTGTTGAAATCATGCTAACTTCCGAACGAAACAAGCTATCAACTTGAAACTTGGCACAAGTAGTTGTTATTGATGTAGGTCGGATGATATTGCCAATGGGCCATATTGGACCACTTTTACATGTAGCCCCCATTTAAACCGATGCCCACATTTGACCTCCCGAGCCTCTTGGAAGAGCAAAATTCATCCGATCCGGTTGAAATTTGGTACGTGGTGTAAGTATATAATAGGGAGCCACCGTGGTGCAATGGTTAGCATGCCCGCCTTGCATACACAAGGTCGTGGGTTCGATTCCTGCTTCGACCGAACACCAAAAAGTTTTTCAGCGTTGGATTATCCCACCTCAGTAATGTTGGTGACATTTCTGAGGGTTTCAAAGCTTCTCTAAGTGGTTTCACTATAATGTGGAACGCCGTTCGGACTCGACTATAAAAAGGAGGTCCCTTGTCATTGAGCTTAACATGGAAGTGCTGTCCGACACTCAGTGATAAGAGAGAAGTTCACCAATGCGGTATCACAATGGACTGAATAGTCTAAGTGAGCCTGATACATCGGGCTGCCACCTAACCTAAGTATATAATAACCATGTAAAAATTGGTCCATATCGGCCCATAATTATATATAGCCCCCATATAAACCGATGCCCAGATTTGACCTCTCGAGCCTCTTGTAGGAGCAAAATTCATCCAATCCGGTTGAAATTTGGTACCTGGTGTTAGTATATGGTCTCCAAAAATCATGCAAAACTTGATCCATAATTATATATAGCCCCCATACAAACCGATGCCAAGATTTGATCTCCGGAGCCTCTTGGAGGAGCAAAATTCATCCGATCGGGTTGAAATTTGGTACCTGGTGTTAGTATATGGCCTTTAAAAATCATGCAAAAATTGGTCCATATCGCCCCAAAATTTATATAGCCCCCATATAAACCGATCCCCAGATTTGACCTCCGGAGCCACTTGGAGGAGCAAATTTCATTCGATCCGGTTGAAATTTGGTACATGGTCTAAATATCCAGTTTTTAAGTGCAAAACAGTGCAAAAATTAGTCCATATCGGTCCATATATGTATAGCCCCCATATAAACCAAAATTCATCTGAATCGGTTGAAATTTGGTACATTGTGCTAGTATATGGCCGCTAACAACCATGCCAAAATTGGTCCATCGGTCTATAGTTATATATAGCCAGTTGGTAAACCCATCCCTCATCACAAAAAAATTGGTCCATATTGGTTCATAATATAAAGCGACCCCATTTTTCAATTCCGCGGAAAACTTCACATCGGTTCACACAAAGAAAATGTCATTAAAAGTCACCCAACGAAAAATTTTCATTGATATAACGAAATATTTTCATTAATACAATGAAAATATTCGTTAATAGTACGAAACGTTACGTTGATTGACAGAAAATTAGTTATATTAACGAAAAAATTCGTTGTATTAACGAATTTTTTTTTCATTGGCTGACTTTTAACGACACATTTCGTTAATATAACGAAACTTTTTCTATTAGTGTTCGTATTTATTTGTAGATAATCACCATTTTCGGCACACCTCTTTATGGTCCTAAAATACCTCTAGATTTCCAATTTCAGGCAGATTGAATAATATCTATAGATTATAGAAGCCAAGAAGTAAAATCGGGAGATCGGTCTATATGGGGGCTATATCAAAACATGGACCGATACTCACCATTTTTGGCACACCTCTTTATGGTTCTAAAATACATCTAGATTTCCAATTTCAGGTAAATTGGATAAAAACTACGGTTTTTATAAGTCCAACACCCCAAATTGGGTGGTCGATTTATATGGGGACTATATCAAAACCTGGACCGATATAGCCCATCTTCGAACTTTACCTGCCTGCAGACAAAAGACGAGTGCAAAATTTTAGAACGATTGCTTCATTATTAAAGACAGCAGCGTGATTACAATAGACAGACAGACGGACATGGTTATATCGTCTTAGAATTTCTCCCTGATCAAGAATCGATATTTCGATGTGTTACAAATGGAATGACAAACTTATTATACCCCCCGCCACCATTCTATGGTGGTGGGTATAAAAATAGAGCAAAATCTAAACTTCAAACTTAAAATTGTACTAATCTATACAAAATTTTATATTAAGATTTGTATTATATTAATATATTTATATTTATAAGTTCATATATTTATATTTATAAGTTCACCAATGTGGTATCACAATGGACTGAATAGTCTAAGTGAGCCCGATACATCGGGCTGCCACCTAACCTAACCTAACCTTAAAATGTTAGTTACATAATTTAAACCAAAAGAAAATTAAAATATGTTTTCTTAGCCTCCAAGAAGGCAGCTCGTGAGATCGGAGACTACAGTCTGGTACTTAATTAGAATAGACAGAACGATGTTGCTCCGATGTTTACAATTTCATTGTCATTCAATCGAATGTCTAATCCGTAGGAGAAATAGAATTAAAAAAAAAAAAACTAATAAGAAGGCGTATCCTCATAATGAACATTGTCATCTATTAGCAATTTTTTGCAAAAAATAATGTTGGTTCTAATGCCAAAGGTAAACATTAAAGAGACATATCAGATTTCAATATGTTGGACTTAATGTCTCTATTCAGTACATCAGCAAGCAACCACAAGACCTCAACATCAAACTTACAATACTTGAGACACAAATGAGTGGGCCAATGCAAATATCCAATGAGAGTACATGCCCCAATGATCCTTTATCTATGTGTGTGTGTGACCAGAGACAGACTTCACATTGCCAACACTTCAGGAATAGAATGTTTTTTTTTTGCATTGGCTTTTGTTTTGTTTTTTTTTTCTCTCTGGAGTTTGGAATTTATTTATTTGTGTTGAATTTGTTTGCTCCAGATACAGACAGATAGACAGACAGATATGGACATTAGCATTCGTATGATGTTGTACAATTTTGTGGCTGTTGATTGTTGGTTACTCCCATTGTAAGTTGCAACTTTGAACGTGAACACCATCACCAGCAAGTACAATAATAAAAGTCAAAGTAGGTCAACATTATGGCAAATTGTGGCATAAATTAACAATGCAACATTCATTGAACACCAAAGAAACAAATAGACAAAAAGCTTCACTTTTCTGTGGTTATTTGTCGGTTTGCTCATATATGTGTGTCTGCCGGTGGTGATCTTTGTTTGTTAATTCAGATTGCCAGTTTTTGTTAAGGTTGCCTACCATCAGTGTCAGATGAATATCTCCAGGACCAGATGCCATACTATTATCCACAACACTTACAAGTAAATACAAAAACACATTATTTGTTGTTGTCGTCGTTAGTTGTTGTCACTGACGGTTGTTGTATTAGAAAATTATTCAAATGATTGAAATAATACTAATCTGGAACTAATTAGAGGGGGGGAGGGGTCAGGGAGATAGACAATGGAATAATGTCGAATAAAAAAATCGTTGTGTCCTAACGAATATAGGAATTTACTTCTATCTGTGTCATATTGAATAGACGATTGTGTAAAATTCTGTGTACAAATAGGTCACCGCAGCCACATTTGTTGGTTGGTTCAAACGAACTTTAAAATGGGCATATCTGTAACAGACATGAAAATTAAAGTTTTAAAATTTAGAAAATACATAGACGTTCAGGTAGATTTGATGACAGATACTCTGCCAAGCAAACATATGTACCAAATCAAGGAACATATATATCGGTATATATGAGGGCACAGCTGATTAAAATTTGGTTGTCTAAACGCTGAATAGGTCAAATTGGGGCATCGGTCTATATGTCGGAGATGCCAAAACATGGATCAGCAAACAGTATATGGACCAAAAATACCTAAAGATTTCTAATTTCAGGCAAATCGAATGATGCCTAGGCGCTTAAGAAATCACATCGAGACATCGGTCTACATAGGGGCTTTACCAAAATATTGACCGATACACCTAGACTACCTCAAGATTTCCAATTTCAGACAAAGCGGATAAAAATGTCAGTGCCCCGCAGCCCAAGAAGTCAAATCAGAAGAGCCGACTATATGAGGGCTATACCGAAACAGAGACCGATACACACCATATCCATCGCACTTACTTATGGACCCAATTTCCAATTTCAGGAAAATCAGATAAACATTGCGGTATCCAGAACACTGTTGCCACAGTTGGTAGAATTCTACCGCAAATGGTAGAATTCTACCAACTGTGGCAAAATATTTATCTCAAACTAATAGGTACTTCACACATTTTCTGGAATTAAAAATTTTGAAAAATTGTACAGATTTTTTATACCCTAAACCACATAGTGGTCAGGGTATAATAAGTTTGATCGGCCAAAAAATGTGCCTACCAGAAATATTGATTTTAGACCCCATAAAATATATACCGATCGACTCAGAATCACCTTCTGAGTCGATCTAGCGCTTGGTGTCCGTCCGTCTGTCCATGTATTTGTTGTTCACAGGATTCCGGTCGCAATTATTAACCGATTTTGATGAAATTTGGTACAGGGAGTTTTTTAGGCACAAGGACGAACGCTATTGAATTTGGAAGAAATCGGATCAAATTTAGATATGGCTCCCATATATATGTATCGCCCGATTTCGACAAATGGGGTCACGTTGCGCGTTTTTTCAAACGGATCGTCACCAAATTTGCAAAAGGTAATCTTTTCCATCGCCTTTCAAGTCTGCAAAATTTCATCCAAATCGGTTCAGATTTAGATATAGCTCTCATATATATGTATCACCCGATTTTCCCAAATTTTGCTACAAAACCTTTATTTATCAACCGATCTTACTCAAAGTTGGCTAAAATAGCACTAACTATATGTGCAAAAAATCATCGAAATCGCTTCAGATTTAGCTATAGCTCCCATATATTTGTACCGCCCGATTTTTCTAAATTTGGCCATAAAACCCTTATTTATCAACCGATCTTACCCAAATTTGACTAAATATAGTCTTCTATAGTACTAAATATATGTGCAAAAAATCATCGAAATCGGTTCAGATTTAGATATAGCTCCCATATATATGTATAGCCCGATTTTCCCAAATTTGGCCATAGAACCCTTATTTATTAACCGATCTTACTAAAAGTTGGCTAGATCTAGTCCTCTATAGTACTAACTATATGTGCAAAATTTCATCGAAATCGGTTCAGATGTAGATATAGCTCCCATATATGTATCACCCGATTTTGAAAAATTCGCCCCTAATAACCTTATGTTTGACCATACAGGCCTCATTTCTTAACTGATCTTACTCAAATCTTGCACAAGGTAACCTTTTGTGGTATTAATCAAACCCGCAAAATATTATGCAAATTGGCTCAGATTTAGAAATAGCTTCCATATATATGTATCGCTCGATTTTCCCAAATTTGGCTCTTATTTTTTAACCAATGTTACTCAAATTTCAAATTTTGATGTACTAGCCGATCGTACTTATACGTACTTGTAGCTCTTACGTAAGAATATTGCTCGATTTTTACAAATTTGTATTTATTACCCACACTAATTTAACGATTTTCTCTTTTTTAATAATGGGTTCAATATTAGTGGCATACACACTCCGTAGGCGCAATATCAACACAGCCAGTGTTGCTAGAAGTAGGGGAAATCAAAATTGTCAAAATTGTATTTCTATAGAAATTTTTTTCAAAATATTATTTCTATAAAAAATTTTCTCAAAATTTTATTTCTGTGGAATTTTTTCTCAAAATTTTATTTCTATAGAATTTATTGTCAAAATTTTATTTCTATAGAAAAATTTCTCACAAAAATTTGTTTATAGAAACATTTTCCAAAATTTTATTTTTGTAGAGATTTAACAAAAAGATTACTAATTTGGGTAGAATTCTAACTGTGGACACCGTGGTGGTAATGCACATTTATATTCTAAGTTATATACGTTGCATATTCATGTTTTAAGATAATAAAGTACTTAGAACCATTTTTGTTTTGTAAAATTTTTGAAATTTAACGAAAAATATAGTAGGGAAAATTGTTTGGGAATGTATGGGAAAGTAGGGAACTTTTTTTGTATGGGAAAGTAGGGAACTTTAATTTTCTTAAATATGCAACTGCGGTTTATCTCCCAGACCTATATGTTACCCCACAAATGCTTATGATTACTAATTCTGTAATGATGGTTTAGGGTATGATATAGTCGGCCTCGCCCGACTTTCTACTTTACTTACTTGTTTTTAATTAAAAACAATGTTCTATAAAAATAAAATTTTGACAAAACATTTTCTATAGAAATTAAAGTTTGGCGAAAGTTTTCTATAGAAATAAATATTTGAGAAAATTTTCTATAGAAATAAAATTATGAGAAAATTTTCTATATATAAAATTTTGACCAAATTTTCTATAGAAATAAAATGTTAACAAAATTATCTACTACAAGTATATACGGCCGTAAGTGGATTGCGTAGAAACTTCTACTAAAGATGGTTATCCACAATTGAATTACTTGGATTGCGGCCGATGGCAAGGCATCTTAAAACTTCTTAACATCATCTTCAAAATTGTAAATTAGTCCATCTATATATTGGACAAAAGAAAGGTCGATTAAATACGTATATATTCAGTTTTTGACCGGTATATAGGGAAGAAATAATTACGAACCGATATGAAGTGCGGTAATTATAGAGCCAGAATTGAAATATGGGGGGTCGCTTTATTTTTTGCAAAATATTCCTCTCCAACTAAGAGGTCCTTCATAAATTTTCTATAAAAAAAAAAAAAAATCTGACAAAATTTTCTATGGAAATATAAAATTTTGACAACATTTTCTATGGCAATAAAATTTTGATAGCTTTTTTTGGCTCGAGAAGCAGTCGTGATTTTTCTGTGATTGGGGATAGGTTTATCTGGGGGATATAGATAATTATAAACCGTTATGTTAAGGGTGATACGGTCACAATTTGGTCAATGACGTATTTCTTTCAATTTTGCATTTAAAAAACTTGAACACCCCTCATTTTGAAGGTGTGTGTGTGTAGAATGTCGCTCCTATTTTGATTTTGGAATTCACTCTTCAGTTGTCAAAATGCCGTCCAAGCAAGAAGAGCAGAGTATCAAAATTTTGCTCGCGTATCGCGAAAATCCGAGCTACTCGCACGCAAAGCTGGCAAAATCGCTAAAAGTTGCCAAATCAACAGTTACAAATGTAATTAAAGTGTTTGGGGAACGTTTGTCGACAGCCAGGAAGTCTGGATCGGGGGGAAATCGAAAACCGGAAGCCGCTGAGACGACAAAGAGAGTTGCCGGTAGTTTCAAGCGAAACCCTAACCTCTCTCTCCGAGATGCCGCAACTAAGCTGGGTGTATCGTCTACAACCGTGCATCGAGCCAAAAAATGAGCCGGACTATCGACTTACAAGAAGGTAGTGGCTCTAGATCGCGATGATAAACAAAATACGACGGCCAAAGCGCGATCCCGGAGGCTGTACACGACGATGCTGCCGAAGTTTGACTGCGTGGTAATGGACGGCGAAACCTACGTCAAAGCCGACTACAAACAGCTTCCGGGACAGGAGTTTTATACGGCAAAAGGAAGGGGAAAGGTAGCAGATATTTTCAAGCATATAAAACTGTCAAAGTTCGCAAAGAAATATCTGGTTTGGCAAGCCATCTGTACCTGTGGCTTGAAAAGCAGCATTTTCATAGCTTCCGGGACTGTCAACCAAGAAATTTACGTGAAAGAGTGTTTGAATATACGTCTGCTGCCTTTCCTGAAGAAACACGGTTGTTCCGTACTGTTTTGGCCGGATTTGGCATCTTGCCATTACGGTAAAAAGGCCACGGAGTGGTACGCCGCCAACAACGTGCAGGTGGTTCCCAAGGACAAGAACCCTCCCAACACGCCAGAGCTCCGCCCAATTGAGAAATACTGGGCTATTGTCAAGCGGAACCTAAAGAAGACCAAAAAAACTGCTAAGGACGAGCAGCAATTCAAGGCAAACTGGCTTTCTGCGGCGAAGAAGGTGGACAAGGTGGCTGTACAAAATCTGATGGCAGGCCCGGCAATTCGGATTTGGAAAAGCGAAAGCCTAACTGAATATTTTTCCTGTATTTTATACTAATTGAGCTTGAAAAAGAAATTTAATTTGATTTTTTAAATAAACGATTTCACCGATTTACACGCGTTTTCCCTTGACCAAATTTTGACCGTATCACCCTTTACCAATTCTGGCATGGTTGTTAGAGACGATATACTAACACCCCGTATCAAATTTCAACTGGATCAGATGAATTTTACACTTCAAAGGAGCTCTGGAGATCGAATCACCAGATCTGTTGTTATGGGGGCTATATATATTTATGGACCGATGTAGACCTATTCTCTTTGATGCTCCGCAAGCTAAATCTGGGGATCGGTTTATATGGGGGCTATATATAATTATGGACCGATGTGGACCAATTTGTGCATGGTTGTTAGAGACCATGTATAATCACCATGTACCATATTTCAGCCGTATGGGATGAAATTTGCCTCTCTTAGGGGATCCGCAAGCCAAATCAGGGGATCGGTTTAATAAGTGCTATATATAACTATGGGCCGATATGGACCAATTTTTGCATATTTGTTAGAGATCATATACTAACACCATGTTCCAAATTTCAGCCAGATCGGATGAAATATGTTTCTCTGAGAGGCTGCGCAAGCCAAATCTCGGGGTCCGTTTATGTGGGGGCTATACGTAAAAGTGAACCGATATAGTTCATTTGCAATACCGTCCGACCTACATCAATAAAAACTACTTGTGCCAAGTTTCAAGTCGATAGCTTGTTTCGTTCGGAAGTTAGCGTGATTTCAGCAGACAGACGGACGGACATGCTTAGATCGACTCAGATTTCACCACGACCCAAAATATATGCTTTATGGGGTCTTAGAGAAATATTTCGATGTGTTACAAACGGAATGACAAAGTTTATATACCCTCCATCCTATGGTGGAGGGTATAAAAATCAACTTTTGACAAAATTTTCTAAAAAATTTTCACACATTTTTCTATAGAAATTAAATTTTCAGAAATTTTTCGGTAGAAATAAAATTTTGACAAAACTTTCTATAGAAATAAAACTTTGACAAAATTTTCTATAGAAATAAAATTTTGACAAAATTTTCTATAGAAATAAAATTTTGACAAAATTTTCTATAGAAATAAAATTTTGACAAAATTTTCTATAGAAATAAAATTTTGACAAAACTTTCTATAGAAATAAAATTTTGACAAAATTTTCTATAGAAATAAAATTTTGACAAGATTTTCTATAGAAATTAAATTTTGACAAAATTTTCTATAGAAATAAAATTTTGACAAGATTTTCTATAGAAATAAAATTTTGACAAAATTTTCTATATAAATAAAATTTTGACAAAATTTTCTATATAAATTAAATTTTGACGAAATTTTCTATAGAAATAAAATGTTGACAAAATCTTCTATAGAAATAAAATGTTGACAAAATTTTTTATAGAAATAAAATTTTGACAATATTTTCTATAGAAATATAATATTTAACAAAATTTTCTATAGAAAAAAAATTTTGACAAAATTTTCTATAGAAATAAAATGTTGACAAAGTCTTCTAGAGAAATAAAATTTTGACAAAATTTTCTATAGAAATAAAATTTTGACAAAATGTTCTATAGAAATAAAATTTTGACAAAATTTTCTATAGAAATAAAATGTTGACAAAATCTTCTAGAGAAATAAAATTTTGACAAACTTTTCTATAGAAATAAAATTTGGACAAAATTTTCTATAGAAATAAAATTTTGACAAATTTTTCTGTTGAAATAAATGTTTGTCAAAAATTTTCCATAGAAATACAATTTGGCGAAAATGTTCTATATAAAAATTTTTTACTTTAAGTCAATATCTTTAAAAATCTTAAATTTCATGTTAGGCCTTTTTGTACAGCCAGATACTATAAAAGTCCATTGGAGTGAGTTCTCCATTTTTGAAGAAGTAACAACTTGTCCTTGATCATACAAGCTTCTAAGACGTGACGATGTTCGTAGAAAACCTGTCCTTGGTAATCATCAGCATTCCTAATCAGTGTCCTCTTCTTGCAGCAAAACTATCAACCAATTATCAGAATAAATTCAAGTAATTCACTAAACCCAAAGTAAATTACACTCGAACCTCCCGAAAAAGGTTTTCGATAGTATCAATAGTTTTCGATAATATCGGCCAAATGGGCGCCGCGACCTCGGTGGCACACCTTCATCCGATGGTCCAAATTTTCGATGAAGCTGAGGCATAATGGAGGTTCTATGCCGTTAATGTGCCGAATTATCTCATCCTTTAGCTCTTGAATTGTTGCTGGCTTATCGGCGTACGCCTTTTCTTTCAAATAACCCCAAAGAAAAAAGTCCAACGGTGTCAAATCACATGATCTTGGCGGCCAATTGACACCGCCATTACGTGAGATAACACGGCCATTGAATTTGTTGCGCAAAAGAGCCATTGTTTCGTTAGATGTGTGGCAAGTGGCACCGTCCTGCTGAAACCACATATCGTCCACATCCATATCTTCCAATTCGGGCCATAAAAAGTTCGTTATCATCTCACGATAGCGAACACCATTTACAGTAACTGCCTGACCGGCCTCACTTGGGAAAAAATACGGCCCGATAATGCCGCCAGCCCATAAACCGCACCAACCATTCACTCTTTGTAGGTGCATTGGTTTTTCGACAATCACTCTTGGATTATCATTCGCCCAAATGCGGCAATTTTGTTTATTGACGAATCCACTGAGGTGAAAATGTGCCTCATCACTGAAGATGATTTTCTTCGAAAATTGATCATCCATTGTTGCAATTTCTTGGAACCATTTAACATGTTGTTGGATTGTGTATCTCTCCATGGTTCAAATTGAGTAAGTTTGAAATAGAGAAATGTCAAATAAAATTCGGAAAAAAACTTGGCTTTTAGGTGTGGTTCACATTCAACATCGGCCCTTACAATTTAACCACCCTTTAGTATAGCCTCCATATAGACCCATCTTCCTATTAGACTTATTGGGCTTCTAATGTTCCTGAAATTGGAAATCTAAAGGTATTATAGGTCCATAAAGAGATACATCAGATTTTGTTTGTATTGTTAAGATTTTTATAAAGCGCTCATATACACCGGTCTATAGATGAAACCCCTTGAGGTGATTGAAACGACCTGATCATTGAAATTGCCTAGAAATACAAGTAAAATTTTCCAATCATATCAAAGGGAACCTTACAATTTTAACCGATCTCCTTGAGGTAGTAAGTCAACCAGAATTTTTAGATATTTTCAAATAATCCGCTACGACGAATGATTTTCCAAAGAAAAATTTTATATATGATTCATGGTGGTGGTTATTTAAGTTTGATGGGGTATTCGGTATAAAAGGGCGAACTTACGGATATACTTTTTTGCTGTTGTATATTCCACAAAAGATTGCGTAAGATACTTGAACTTTTGGTTTAGAGAACCAGTGACTGTTGTTTCCTCAAGGAATTCGGTGCGCGACAAAGATGTTAATGTTATGCGTTAAGAATTATTGCGGAAGGTTATAACCTTTGAAGAATATTTAATGATATGAAACCTTCAAATAACAATGCCATATTTCCGTGTTTGTTGCTTTCTTGCATTTACAATAAAATCTCATTTTACTAATTCCTCAAAAGCATCTGAGTAAGTTTTTGAGCTTAACATCGTCACCATAGATAGATCTGAATACCCATGACATTGTTTGCATGTTTGTTAAACGATTTGTATGTTAGCGGATTTTCTGTGATGTTTGCGGTCATTTCCCCAGATACCCATGGGCTTATGCATATGAATTCCAAACAATAGTGGCTCCAAAGAAAAAACATACACATAAAAATTATATTCTCTAGGTTTCTTACTTTATAATTCATTGCTTTCAACATTGCACTGTGGAGCAAATAACCTCTTTCGATTTAATGTACTCAATTGAAAAAGGATGCTTATTTATGATGATTCTTATTTATGACGATTTATAGGAATAATTTGGTGTTCGAGGTGAACTTATTAGTTCATAGCCTTCTTCTTCTCGTTCTATGTGATGTTTCACTGGCTAACTCCATCACTTTTCAGATATAGTATCTTCATACATGCTGAAATCAGAAACTAGGTAATACAAGAGGACGAAAAGGTCTCTTCTAAAAAGAAAACAAATGTCAACCGTTTGTCGCATAATCAGAGAATGAAGCCGACACATTTTTCTCGGCAGCTGATGATACTAAATGTTTGCTTCCGGCGGCGGCGGTTTGGTGGCTAAGTCGATATAAATTTATCTACTCGGTGGCATACAATTATCCATTATAAAATTAAATTGAAGCTATCCGAATGGTAATGAGATTAGTTGTACAACCAATCTTCATTCGATCCGGCTGAAATATGGTACATGGTCTTTAACAATCATGCTAAAATTGGTCCATATCGGTCCATAATTATATATAGCCCCCATATAAACCGATCCCCAGATTTGGCTTGCGGAGCCTCTAAGAGAAGCAAATTTTATCCGATCCGGCTGAAATTTGGTTCATACTGCTAGTATATGGTCTTTAACAAACATGCAAAAATTGGTCTACATCGGTCCATAATTATATATAGCTCCCATATAAACCGATACCCAGATTTGGCTTGCAAATTTTATCCGATGCGACTGAAATTTGGTACATAGTGCTAGTATATGGTCTTTAACCCTAGAAAGCTTATCCTACTGAAAGTCACGTATAAATTAAACATACGTCTGTGAGACGTATCATAGTTGTCATAACGTGGACAAAATTTGTGAATTTCTGTTTTAAATTTTTGTACTTACACTGATACTATATAGAAACGCTTATGATTTAAACATGTTTTTTACTAAACTTTTATTTATTGTGTACCAAAAAAATCACATTTTCGGTACTCATTTTCATGAGGGAGAGCGAAAAACTAAAAAACGCATACGTCTCCCAGACGTAGATAAGCTGTTTAGGTTTAACAAACATGCAAAAATTAGTCCACATCGGTCCATAATCATATATAGCCCCCATATAAACCGATCCCCAGATTTGTCCTTCGGAGCGTTTTGGAGGAGTAAAACACATCCGATCCTGTTGAAATTTGGAACGAGGAGTTAGTATATGGCCGCTAATAAACATGCCAAAATTGGCCCATATCGGTCTATAGTTATATATAGCCGATCCCAAATCACAAAAAAATGGTCCATATCATGGTTGCCACTCGAACCAAAAATAATCTACCAAAATTTTATTTCTATAGAAAATTTTGTCAAAATTTTTGTTCTATAGAAAATTTTGTCCAAATTTTATTTCTATAAAAAAATTGTCAAAGTTTTATTTCTTTAGAAAATTTTGTCAAAATTTTATTTCTATAGAAAATTTTGTCCAAATTTTATTTCTATGGCAAATTTTGTCAAAATTTTATTTCTATAGAAAATTTTGTCGAAATTTTATTTCTATAGAAAATTTTGTCAAAATTTATTCTTACAGAAAATTTTGTCAAAATTTTATTTCTATAAAAAAAATTTGTCAAAATTTCATTTCTTTAGGAAATTTTGTCAAAATTTTATTCTTACAGAAAATTTTATTCTTACAGAAAATTTTGTCAAAATTTAATTTCTGTAGAAAATTTTGTCCAAATTTTATTTCTATAGAAAAGTTTGTCCAAATTTTACTTCTATAGAAAATGTCAAAATTTTATTTTGTCGAAATTTTATATCTATAGAAACTTTTTTCAAAATTTTATTTCTATAAAAAATTTTGTCAAACTTAATTATATACGTATTTAATCGGTCTTTTTTAATTTAATATATACCACGTATGGACTACTTTGCGATTTAGAAGGCGGTGTTAGGAAGTTTTAAGATACCTTGCCATACCGCAACCCAAGTAATTCGATTGTGGATGACAATCTTCAGTAGAAGTTTCTACGCAATCCATGGTGGAGGGTACATAAGCTTCGGCCTGTCCGTTTATACTTGTTTTTAATTGAAATGTTTTCAATCACAGAAATGATAGTATCGATTAAAAAATTAATTGAAATTCAATTAGAAAATTAATTGATCCAATTAAAAAATTAATTGATATTATTAATTTTTGAGATTGATTTTTATTTCAATTAAAAAATTTGTTGAATCAATTACATTTTTAATTTAGTATTTCTTAAAACTCAATTAACGGCTATTTTCATGTAGCTCCGTTAGACTTTAACTGGCAGTTAACAGAAATAAAAATGGAAATATCTTTTCTCCGGTTAACTTTAACTGAAAAATTTTCAGCAGTTAAGTTTCTAACTGGCATATGAAATATATGCGCAAGATGACAGATATGTAGATATCACGGTTTAAAAGTTCGTTAACCAACGTAGCACTAACGGAGGTTCATGAAAATGGGGGTAAGACTTTAATTGGAAAAATTTTCGTGAATTTTTTTTTCTGTATACGGACGCAGTTTCACGTCACAGTTTTGTTCTCTTATATTTTCACAGTTTTGTTCTTTTATATTTGCTGTAGAAAGAAAATTTTGACACAATTTTTATAGAAAGAAAACTTTGGCAAAAATTTTTTATAGAAAGAAAATGTTAACAAAACTTTCTATCGGAAGAAAATTTTGATAAAATTTTCTATAGAAATAAAATATTGACAACATTTTCTATAGAAATAAAATTTTGACAAAATTTTTTATAGAAAGGCAATTGTGACATTTTCTATAGAAATAAAATTTTGTCAAATTTTAGAAAATTTTGTCTATTTTGGCAACATTTTCTGTAGGATAAAATTTGACAAATTTTCTATAAAATTATTTTTTTTTTAAGAAAATTTAACAAAATTTTCTATAGAAATAAAATGTTGACAAAATATTCTACAGAAATAAAATGTTGACTAAATTGTCAATAAAAAGAAAATTTCGAGAAAATTTTTTATACAAAGAAAATGTTGACAACATTTTTTAAAGAAAGAAAATTGCAACAAAATTTTCTATAGAAATTAAATTTTGGCAAATTTGCTATAGAAATAAAATTTTTACAAAATTTCCTTTAGAAATAAAATTTTGACAAAATTTTCTATAGAAAATTTTGTCAAAATTTTATTCTTACAGAAAATTTTGTCAAAATTTTATTTCTATAAAAAAAATTTGTCAAAATTTCATTTCTTTAGGAAATTTTGTCAAAATTTTATTCTTACAGAAAATTTTATTCTTACAGAAAATTTTGTCAAAATTTAATTTCTGTAGAAAATTTTGTCCAAATTTTATTTCTATAGAAAATTTTGTCCAAATTTTACTTCTATAGAAAATGTCAAAATTTTATTTTGTCGAAATTTTATATCTATAGAAACTTTTTTCAAAATTTTATTTCTATAAAAAATTTTGTCAAACTTAATTATATACGTATTTAATCGGTCTTTTTTAATTTAATATATACCACGTATGGACTACTTTGCGATTTAGAAGGCGGTGTTAGGAAGTTTTAAGATACCTTGCCATACCGCAACCCAAGTAATTCGATTGTGGATGACAATCTTCAGTAGAAGTTTCTACGCAATCCATGGTGGAGGGTACATAAGCTTCGGCCTGTCCGTTTATACTTGTTTTTAATTGAAATGTTTTCAATCACAGAAATGATAGTATCGATTAAAAAATTAATTGAAATTCAATTAGAAAATTAATTGATCCAATTAAAAAATTAATTGATATTATTAATTTTTGAGATTGATTTTTATTTCAATTAAAAAATTTGTTGAATCAATTACATTTTTAATTTAGTATTTCTTAAAACTCAATTAACGGCTATTTTCATGTAGCTCCGTTAGACTTTAACTGGCAGTTAACAGAAATAAAAATGGAAATATCTTTTCTCCGGTTAACTTTAACTGAAAAATTTTCAGCAGTTAAGTTTCTAACTGGCATATGAAATATATGCGCAAGATGACAGATATGTAGATATCACGGTTTAAAAGTTCGTTAACCAACGTAGCACTAACGGAGGTTCATGAAAATGGGGGTAAGACTTTAATTGGAAAAATTTTCGTGAATTTTTTTTTCTGTATACGGACGCAGTTTCACGTCACAGTTTTGTTCTCTTATATTTTCACAGTTTTGTTCTTTTATATTTGCTGTAGAAAGAAAATTTTGACACAATTTTTATAGAAAGAAAACTTTGGCAAAAATTTTTTATAGAAAGAAAATGTTAACAAAACTTTCTATCGGAAGAAAATTTTGATAAAATTTTCTATAGAAATAAAATATTGACAACATTTTCTATAGAAATAAAATTTTGACAAAATTTTTATAGAAAGGCAATTGTGACATTTTCTATAGAAATAAAATTTTGTCAAATTTTAGAAAATTTTGTCTATTTTGGCAAAATTTTCTGTAGGATAAAATTTGACAAATTTTCTATAAAATTATTTTTTTTTTAAGAAAATTTAACAAAATTTTCTATAGAAATAAAATGTTGACAAAATATTCTACAGAAATAAAATGTTGACTAAATTTTCAATAAAAAGAAAATTTCGAGAAAATTTTTTATACAAAGAAAATGTTGACAACATTTTTTAAAGAAAGAAAATTGCAACAAAATTTTCTATAGAAATTAAATTTTGGCAAATTTGCTATAGAAATAAAATTTTTACAAAATTTCCTTTAGAAATAAAATTTTGACAAAATTTTCTATAGAAATAAAATTTTGACAAAATATTCTACAGAAATAAAATGTTGACAAAATTTTCTATAAAAAGAAAATTTCGAGAAAATTTCTTATACACAGAAAATGTTGACAACATTTTTTAAAGAATGAAAATTGTAACAAAATTTTCTATGGAAATTAAATTTTGACAAATTTTCTTTAGAAATAAAATTTTTACAAAATTCCTTTAGAAATAAAATTTTGACAAAATTTTCTATAGAAAGAAAATTTCGACAAAATTTTCTATAGAAATAAAATTTTGGCAAAATATTCTACAGAAATAAAATGTTGACAAAATTTTCTATAAAAAGAAAATTTCGAGAAAATTTCTTATAGACAGAAAATGTTGACAACATTTTTTAAAGAAAGAAAATTGTAACAAAATTTCCTTTAGAAATAAAATTTTGACAAAATTTTCTATAGAAAGAAAATTTCGACAAAATTTTCTATAGAAATAAAATTTTGACAAAATATTCTACAGAAATAAAATGTTGACAAAATTTTCTATAAAAAGAAAATTTCGAGAAAATTTCTTATACACAGAAAATGTTGACAACATTTTTTAAAGAATGAAAATTGTAACAAAATTTTCTATGGAAATTAAATTTTGACAAATTTTCTTTAGAAATAAAATTTTTACAAAATTCCTTTAGAAATAAAATTTTGACAAAATTTTCTATAGAAAGAAAATTTCGACAAAATTTTCTATAGAAATAAAATTTTGGCAAAATATTCTACAGAAATAAAATGTTGACAAAATTTTCTATAAAAAGAAAATTTCGAGAAAATTTCTTATAGACAGAAAATGTTGACAACATTTTTTAAAGAAAGAAAATTGTAACAAAATTTCCTTTAGAAATAAAATTTTGACAAAATTTTCTATAGAAAGAAAATTTCGACAAAATTTTCTATAGAAATAAAATTTTGACAAAATATTCTACAGAAATAAAATGTTGACAAAATTGTCTATAAAAAGAAAATTTTAAGAAAATTTTTTATACAAATAAAATGTTGACATCATTTTTTAAAGAAAGAAAATTGTAACAAAATTTTCTATAGAAATTAAATTTTGACAAATTTTCTATAGAAATAACATTTTTACAAAATTTCCTTTAGAAATAAAATTTTGATAAAATTTTCTATAGAAAGAAAATTTCGACAAAATTTTCTAGAGCCAAATTTTTGCAAAATTTGAAACAAATCAAAGTACAACCCTGGCTTGTAAAAATTCTATAGAAAGAAATTTAGTGTAAATATAAACCGATTTCCATGATGCATTAATCTGGTCCCAAACGCCAGGGTCGTACTTTGATTTGTTTAAAATTTTGCGCAAAGATTATATTTGTCAGTATCGTCAAATGTGGCAAATTTCGTTGAAATTTGTTCAGATTTAGGTGTAGCCCACATATAAACGAACATTTTCATTTGCATATTTTCAAATAATCCACATATAGACCAATCTCTCGATTTGACTTCTTGAGGTAATGGAAGCCCCAATTTTCATTCGATTTGTTTGAAATTTAAAATATGAATGTATTTTAGATCCAAACGAATTTGTCAAATGCAATTCATACTGATCAATGTTTTAACTCCCATTTAGATCAATGTCCTGATTTGGCTTCTTGTAGCAAATGTCACCTTTTCTGAAACTTCTTAGAAATTCTCTAAAAAATAACGCTGACTAATTGTAACAGGTTTCCCAATCTGTAGTACAAATGACACACTGTGCATTTTAAGGTAACGCAGCATTACAGGTAAGGGTTCATTCTCTATGGAATTTGTGTCGGCCGCGTCTTTTTATTGCAAGCTAACATACAATTTCATTTTTCGATGGCTCACCATCATCATCAGTCATTCCAGAAAGTGTTCATAAGGTGGACTATGACCAACGACCAAGACACAAAAAAAACAGGACAACAACAAATGAATAAAAACGCAATTCTTTTATATTTATGCGCGAAATTTCACGCCATGAATGAATTTTTCATGAGTTTTGTGGTATAAACATCAACCAAAACTTTCAACCCGTCTCCTATCCTGTCCAGCAAATACAAATGATGGCTATGTGGTGGTTTTGTATTTTGGGGGGTTTCGCATTGTTCGCATTACAATCCAATCCCATTTTTGGACAATTCTGTAGTCGACTGAATTTTCTTTGATTTTGCTTTGGTTCACGAGAATCGCAACATAGATGAATGATATACAGCTTTCATGGATGCATGGATAAATGGAGTGAATGATGTTGATGGTGCATCAAAACTATTCTGCCATAATAGACAACAATGAGTGTCCAATGTAATCGCAGATTGAATGCTGTGTTGTTGTCGGAGGTTTTTCTTTTTGGAGATATGTGTAAGAGGAGCAGCCCATCCATCTCAAATCAAAATGAAGTGTGGCCAAGTGGTCTATTGGAACGTTATGATTTTGTTTTTGTTGGTCTTGCTTTTGTTACTGCTTTTTTTCGTATTTTGTTCCCTGAAAATGTGTCTGTTAATGATGCCTTCTATGTTTTGTATTCTGTCGCATTGGGTCGTTTGGCTCGCTGGTCCCATTGCTTTGTTATATGGATAATGCTTGTCGCTTGTCAGTCTATGGAAGGGGAGTCGGGGAGGATCAAAGCAGAGATTTGTGTAAAAATGGTGACTCATTTAGGTCGCATTGCTTGATGTCGAATCTTATTATTCCAGGATTGAAGCAACTGCCACTGCGGACATATCTATCAACTGCAGTTGATATTCGTATTTGATCTCACTATAAAAAGCGTTTTTAATTGTGGTTTTCATGGAAATTGGTAACTTCAAAGGATTTTCTCAGTGGATAACATGACTCGATAGAAAATCAAAGGAGAAGGATATAGAACACAGACAGTCTGGACATCAATGTATTCGCTATAAATGAAAAATTGGGACATAAAGGGTGGCTGATATATAATGCAACAAAGTAAAGCGCTATATGTTTTAGTTTTATACCCTCTATACTTTCTTTGACATTTTTTCAAACTTAGATTTTAGTTATTCATAACACAATTAAATTACACCTTACCAATTTCTATAGTTTTCCTTTATTTTATTTGTAGAAAATGTTTTGGCTCTATAAAAACAACTGACTGGACTGACTGCTGGTAAGTAAAAAGTTCAAACTATTTCTGTATGCAAGATTTCTCGACAGCAAAGAAAAACGACAAACACGAAGAAACGATTAAATTAAATGGTCCAGAAGGAAATTCATAATTTGAATCAACGGGCCATGACTCTGTAGATTGCTCTGCATGTAAACAGTTTTACGAATGCCAAAAGCCATTTTATTTTAACAAGATCCGTTGAATGTGGTAGAATGTTCAACACGCATTAATAAAAATAAAAATTGAACAAATTTTCCAGCTATCAATGATAAAGATGTTGAATAGACTCCAAAACTATTTGAAATGTCTTCAAAAGTACACTGAAAGAAGAGTTTGAGGAATGAAATTTTACACAAAAATGTTTTCGATTGAAGCTAAAACAAGTATATACGGCCGTAAGTTCGGCCAGGTCGAAGCCCTCCACCATGGATTGCGTAGAAACTTCTACTGAAGACTGTCATCTACAATCGAATTACTTGGGTTGCGGTAATACTTGCCGATGGCAAGGTATCTTAAAACTTCCTAACACCGTAATATATACCACATAGTCCATACGTGGTATATAAACTAAAAAAGGCCGATTAAATTTGTATATAATTAAGTTTAAAGTTTCTATAGAAATAAAATTTTGACAAAATAAAATTTTGACAAAATTTTATTTTGTCAAAAAATTTTCTATAGAAATAAAATTTGGAAACAATTTTCTATAGAAATAAAATTTGGAAACAATTTTCTATAGAAATAAAATTTTGACAAAATTTTCTATAGAAATAAAATTTTGACAAAATTTTCTATAGAAATAAAATTTTGACAAAATTTTCTATAGAAATAACATTTTGACATGTTTTCTATAAAAATAAAATTTTGGTAGATTATTTTTGGCTCGAGTGGCAACCATGAATATGAACCGATATGGACCAATTTTTGTGCGATTGGGGATCGGCTATATATAACTATAGACCGATATGGACCAATTCTTGCGTGTTTGTTAGAGACCACATTCTAACACCATGTTCCAAATTTCAACCGGATCGGATTAATTTTGCTCCTCCAAGAGGCTCCGGAGAACAAATCTGGGAATCGATTTATATGGGGGCTATATATAATTATGGACCGATATGGACCAGTTTGTGCATGGTCATTAGAGAACATATACCAACACCATGTACGAAATTTCAGCCGGATCGGATGAAATTTTCGTTTCTAGAGGCTCCGCAAGGCAAATCGGGGGATCGGTTTATATATATATATATATATATATATATATATATATATATATATATATATATATATATATATATATATATATATATATATATATATATATATATATAATTATGGACCGATGTGGACGAATTTTTGCGTGGTTGTTAAAGACTATATACTAACACCATGTACCAAATTTCAGGCGGATCGGATGAAATTTTCGTTTCTTAGAGGCTCCGCAAGCCAAATCAGGGGATCGGTTTATATGGGGGCTATATATAATTATGGACCGATATGGACCAATTTTTGCACGGTTATTAGAGAACATCTACCAATACAATGTACCAAATTTCAGCCGGATCGTATTAAAATTGCAAATCTGGGGATCGGTTTATATGGGGGCTATATATAATTATGGACCGATATGGACCAGTTTGTGCATGGTCATTAGAGAACATATACCAACACCATGTACGAAATTTCAGCCGGATCGGATGAAATTTTCGTTTCTTAGAGGCTCCGCAACGCAAATCGGGGGATCGGTTTATATATATATAATTATGGACCGATGTGGACCAATTTTTGCATGGTTGTTAGCGACCATATACTAACACCATGTACCAAATTTCAGCCGGAGCGGATGAAATTTGCTTCTCTTAGAGGCCTCGCAAGCCAAATCGGGGGATCGGTTTATATGGGGGCTATATATAATTATGGACCGATGTGGACCAATTTTTGCATGGTTGTTAGAGATCATATACTAACACCATATATCGAATTTCAGCCGGATCGGATGAAATTTGCTTCTCTTAGAGGCCTCGCAAGCCAAATTTGGGGGTCCGTTTATATGGGGGCTATACGTAAAAGTGGACCGATATAGCCCATTTTCAATACCATACGACCTACATCAATAACGACTACTTGTGCCAAGTTTCAAGTCGATAGCTTGTTTCGTTCGGAAGTTAGCGTGATTTCAACAGACGGACGGACATGCTCAGATCGACTCAGAATTTCACCACGACCCAGAATATATATACTTTATGGGGTCTTAGAGCAATATTTCGATGTGTTACAAACGGAATGGTGGAGGGTATAAAAAGTGTTGTTCCACTAAAACAACGCACCGTGCCATAAGTCATTGAGAACGATGGCAAAAATTCATGAGTTGGGCTTCGAATTACTTCCCCACACTGAAAAAAATATTGTCGTGAGGTCAAAGATTTCATGTCTTTAAAATACGAATACAAATTTTGCTTAGCATACACCCTCACAAACATATACTCCCAAACATATTTTGCTTCAAGCATATACATTTTTGGGTATTGCCCAAACATTTATATGTTTGATCTCTTCCAATATATAATATGTTTGAAAGCATATTGGTCTAAACAATATATGTTTGGGTAGTCTAAGTTCCAAACATTTTGTATTTTTGCATCCAAATTCAATAATGTTGTCTTCCAAAAAACAATATGTTATTATGTGAACATATAATATGTTTGGAAGCATTTTGCACCCAAAAATATTATATGCTTAAAAAAAATTCTCCCAAACAATATTGTGCTCAAAATTTTATTTATTTATTTATATATTTACAATCATAATGAATTATGAAAATAAACAGGTAATATAGGTGCTAACGACATAGGTTTTCGACCTGAATGCTCAAAATTTTGTTTCTGCCCAATTGTATATTCGCCCACATCTTTCTCACTTCCACGAGATTTTTTAGTTCTTAGTACCTTTTTCTGTAATACAAACATTGTAGAAGAAATTATTCAATTGTATGATTTTTTTTATTTTAATTTTACCTTTTGCCGGACGGGGATTCGAACAGCGGACCACACAGTTTGTAAGGATCAAAGAAGTAGCTGATCAATTGCCCAAGGAAAAATAAAATGTTAATTTTGTAATAACAAGCAACAACCACCAACTTAATTCAATATCGCTCCCTGTTAAATAGCGCTCCAAGCTACTAAACACATATATGTTTATAGGCTATTTCTAAATTAATATATGTTTGCATCCAAGCATATTATATTTACAAACATTTTATGTCCCAAACATAATATGTTCTAACATATTAACATATATGTCCCAAACATGTTATGCTAGTTTATGAACATTATATGCTTGCACTCAAAAATATTGTGTTTAAAAATTTGTGTTCCAAACATATAATGTTTATAGCCAAACATATGAAAAACAGTCTTTTTCATCCGTGTAGAAGACGCATTTCACTAAAAGTCGTATTGTCCTTATAATTAAGTGATTTGACTTAAAAATGGGTATATTAACATGAAAGAAAAATTTTATAGGCTAAGGTCAACTTGACTTTAATAATTCAGAAAAATTCTTTAAATTTAATGAAATTGTCTTTAAATTGGTTGTCTTTTTGCATATTGACTACAAAGCAAAAAATCGTTCAAATATAGGACATGCTTTTCAAAACTTTATTTTAAAGAAGTTTTTTACTTCAAACATAGCATAATTTCTACTGGAAGTCGAGTCCTAATTTGGAAAATAAAGTTGCCGTTAACTCGTTTTTAAAGGACTTTGATGGCATATACCAAAATGGTATCAAAAAATTGGATGGTCGTTAAAATCGTTGTATCGCTCTTGAAGGGAACTATGTTGAATAATAAAAACGAATTTTGACAAAAAAAAAATGTGTTTTTCTTTGTTAGACAGGGGGCTTATCAGCCAACCTGTTAGATTACCAATTCCATTAAAATGCCACAATTGGTGAACTTCGTATTTATTTTCTAAAAATATTTCATAATTTTATTTTATCTGAATTACTTGCCAAGACAATTAGTTTCTTGTAATGGTAGAATGTCAATCAATTTTTCTTTGTGGTAAACATCTCTTTAGCATTTCTCACATTGTGGATCATACTAAAAGCATCTCGAAATGAGGTGCAGCATGCATTGAATAACCCAGCTGCTAACGGATGCAACAAAAGTGATTGTTTGTTCTAATTGTGTCTTCCAGCAGTGGCAATGTTACGTCATATCATATCTTACCTCACGGTGAAAGCATAGTCATTTGGGATTTAAACATGGTTAAGGATGTGGCAAACCAGTTTTGCGCTAACAATGCTAACACCGAAAATATAACCAAACTACTTTTGCCACATAGAAATAGCGTACTTTCTAAAATACAATTCTATCGACTCGAACAATATTTTTTATATATACTCGTAGAAGCATAATAGACTTTTAATTCCATTCTCTGAAATTAAATGCATTTATATGTTAAGAGGAATAGATCGATTCTATGCGAATTTTTATTGAACTATGGAAAAATTTGGAAAACATTCATATGTTACAGCAAGAATTTTATATTTAAATGCTGAGTTAATTTTCCATTATCAAAAGCAATTTCCCAATGATAAGAAAAGCGAGGTTAGCTATTTGAAGCTATTTGAAAATAAAATAACACTTAGTTGGTATGGGCTGAAACTTATTTACACAGACGAAAAAGATTGGTGCAAACATATATTAATTTAGAAATTTCGTATAAACATATATATGTTTAGAAACATCAGAGAGCGAGAGAGAATAAAAAAAAAAAACAAGTATATACTAGGGATGGAAAATGCAGTACTATAGTACTTTTTTCAATACCTTTTCATACTTGTCATTACCGTAGTACCCCCGCGAATGATTAAGTACCTTTTGTATAGACATTTTTGAACCGATATCAGATTTACGGTAAAATAGTTTTGACAAAATATTTTAATATTTTGAAAAAAGTCTTTAACAAACTAAAATTATGCGAACCATTACTGTCACGGTCGAAACTTGAGACAAAAACAATATACCAACATTTGGAGAAAATCTTACAAAAAACTACCAAAACAATATTATTCTGCAAAAATTTATTTCTTCAGATAGTTTTGTCAAAATTTTATTTCTACAGAAAATTTCGTCAAAATATATATTTTTTTACATTTATTTCTATAAAAATTTTTGATAAAATTTTATTTCTATAGAAAATTTTGATAAATTTTTTTTCTGTAGAAAATTTTCTCAAAATTTCAGTTCTTTAGAAAATTTTCTCTAAATGTTATTTCTTTAGAAAATTTTGTCAAAATTTTATTTCTATGGAAAATTTTGTCAAAATTTTATATCCATGGAAAATTCTATTTAGAAAAATGTATCATAATTTTATTTCTATAGAAAATTTTGTCAAAATTTTATTTCAGTAGAAAATTTTGTCAAAATTTTATTTCGGTTGAAAATTTTGTCAAAATTTTATTTCTATAGAAATTTTTGTCCAAATTTTATTTCTATATACAACTTTCTAAAAAATGTATTTCTATAAATTTTTTTTTAACTTTTATTTCTATAGAAAATTTTGTCAAAATTTTATTTCAGTAGAAAATTTTGTCAAAATTTTATTTCGGTACAAAATTTTATTTCTACAGAAAATGTTGTTAAAATATTATTTTTATAAAAAAATGTATCAAAATGTTCTTTCTCTAGAAAATTTTGTCAAAATTTTATTTCGGTGGAAAATTTTGTCAAAATTTTATTTCTATAAAGAATTTTGTCAAAATTTTATTTCTATAAAGAACTTTGTAAAAATTGTATTTCTATAGAATATTTTTTTCATCTTTTATTTCTATAGAAAATTTTGTCAAAATTTTATTTCGGTAGAAAATTTTGTCAAAATTTTATTTCGGTAGAAAATTTTGTCAAAATTTTATTTCTATAGAAAATGTTGTTAACATTTTATTTTTATAAAAAAAATTTTATCAAAATATTCTTTCTATAGCAAATTTTGCCAAAATTTAATTTCTATAAAAAATTTTGTCAAAATTTTATTTCTATAAAGAATTTTGTCAAAAGTTTATTTCTTTAGAAAACTCTGTCAAAATTTTATTGCTATACAAAATTTTGTTAAAATTTTATTTCTATAGAATTTTTTGTCAAAATTTTATTTCTGTCGAAAATGTTGTTAAAATTTTATTTCTATAGAAAATGTTGTTAAAATTTTATTTTTATAAAAAATTTTTATCAAAATATTCTTTCTATAGAAAATTTTGCCCAAGTTTTATTTCTATAAAAAATGTTGTCAAAATGTTATTTCTATAAAGAATTTTGTCAAAATCTTATTTCTTTAGAAAATTTTGACAATATTTTATTGCTATACAAAATTATGTTAAAATTTTATTTCTATAGAATTTTTTGTCAAAATTTTATTTCTGTCGAAAATTTTGTCAAAAGTTTATTTCTATAGAAAATGCTGTTAAAATTTTATTTTTAGAAAAAAAATTATCAAAATGTTCTTTCTATAGAAAATTTTGCCAAAATTGTATTTCTATAAAAAATGTTGTCAACATTTTATTTCTTCTGATTATTAATTTTGTTCGGCTTGAGGTCAAAGAAACAATCGATTATTGATTTATTTTAATATTTAGTTCCAATATTTCGGTTAAAGCCACTAACCATCATCTGGGATTTTGTATGTGAGTTCGTGTGATGCTGTTCGTTCTGCAAGTCACCGTACACATGCAGAACGAACAGCATTACACGAACTCACATACAAAATCCCAGAAGATGGTTAGTGGCACTAACCGAAATATTGGAAACAAGTATAAACGGCCGTAAGTTCGGCCAGGCCGATTCTTATGTACCCTCCACCATAGATTGCATTGAAACTTGTACTAAAGACTGCCATCCACAATCGAATTACTTGGGTTGCGGTGACACTTGCCGATGGCAAGGTTTCTTAAAGCTTCTTAACACCGTCTACTCAATTGTAAGTTAGTCCATACGGAGTATAGATTAAACAAAAAAAGGTCGATTAAATACTATTTAATTCAGTTTGACAAAATTTTCTATAGAAATAAAATTTTGACAAAATTTTCTATAGAAATACAATTTTTACATAATTTTCTATAGAAATAAAATTTTGACAAAAATTTCTATAGTAATAAAATGTTAACAAAATTTTCTATCGAAATAAAATGTTGACAACATTTTCTATAGTAATAAAATTTTGACAAAATTCTCTATAGAAATAAAATTTTGCTAGATTACTTTTGGGGATCGGCTATATATAACTATAGACGGATATGGACCAATTTTGGCATGGTTGTTAGCGGCCATATACTGCACAATGTACAAAATTTCACCACGTACCAAATCTTAACCGGATCCGATGAATTTTGGTCCTCTAAGAGCTCCGGAAGTCAAATCTGGGTATTGGTTTAAATGGGGGTTATATAATTAAGACCGGCATGGACCAATTTTTGCATGGCTGTTAGAGACCATATACTAACACCACGTACCAAATTTCAACCGGATTGGGAGAATTTTGCCCTTCCAAGGGGCTCCGGAGGTCAAATCAGGGGATGATTTTATATGGGGGCTATATATAATTATGGACCGATTTCGACCAATTTTTGCATAGTGGTTAGAGACCATATACTAACACAATTCACCAAATTTCAACCGGATCATGTGAAATTTTCTTCTCTTAGAGGCTCCGCAAGCCAAATCTGGGGATCGGTTCATATGGGGGCTATATATAATTATGGACCGATATGGACCAATTTTTGCACGGTTGTTGGAGACCATATACTAACAACATGTACCAAATTTCAGCCGAATCGGATGAAATTTCTTCTCTTAGAGGCCTCGCAAGCCAAATCTGGGGATCGGTTCATATGGGGGCTATATATAATTATGGACCGATATGGACCAATTATTGCACGGTTGTTGGAGACCATATACTAACACCATGTACCAAATTTCGGCCGGATCGGATGAAATTTGCTTCTCTTAGAGGCCTTGCAAACCAGCTCGGGGGATCGGTTTATATGGGGGCTATATATAATTATGGACCGATATGGACCAATTTTTGCATGGTTGTTAGAGACCATATACTAACACACTGTACGGATGGGAGGAATTTTGCTCCGACAAAAGGCTCAGGAGTTGAAATCTGGGGACCGGTTTATATGGGGGCTATATATAATTACACCCTCAAAAAAAATCGCTTCTTTAACATATGTTCCAAACATATTTTGCAGGAAGCACATATATTATTGCATACTGCCGAAACATTAATATGTTTGTTTTATGTGAACATATTATATGTTTGGAAGCATTTTGAGCCAAAAATATTATATGCTTGGAAGAATTTTTCCCAATCACGATTGTGCTCATTCCCTAACATACTCGTAATTTTCACTTCCACGAAATTTTTTAGTTATTGGCACCTTTCTCTGTAATACAAATAATGTTGAAGAAATTATTCACTTTAATAAATTTTTTAAATTTTACCTTTCGCCTGCACGGAGAATCGAACCGAGGACCATACAGTTTGTAAGCCAACACACTATCCACTGGGCTACGTAGCTGTTATAGTCACCAGTAGATAATTATCGTTTTAAGTTACATTTATATAGCATAGTTTGCAGCGCCCACGAGCCCATGCAAACATAACATTATTTAACAGAAACATACATTTGTTTGCCACGTGGAGCAGTGGTTAGCATGTCTGCCTTGCATGCAAAGGGTCGTGGGTTCAATCCCTGCTCCGACCGAATTTTTTTTTTTTTTTTTAATTTACACATTTATATTTATACTATATTATTTTTTTTAAATGAAACATCGAAATGTGCGTTATTAAAGATTTATAGTCAGTAACAGTGCTTGATATAAACGAAATTGAACGATTTTTGGATAAAATATTATTTTTTATTGCAAAAATAACAATCTTGTAATAAAAAACTGTTTTTGTACAAAACTTTAAAATTTGGAAGGAATTCAAAAACTAACAAAAGAAGAACGTGGAGTCGAGTATAAACATACATACATAATTTTATAATATAAACATAAATTTATTTAGGAGTGAACAGTTTTTTACTAGCATTTAACACCATCGCTCTAAAATTCCTTTTATTTTTCTTTAATAATTCATTTTAAAGAAAATAAGCTTTTTAAATTGTTTTAGCTGTAAAAGTCGAACTTAATGCCCGCTTTTATATTTGATGGTGTCCGTCAACTCCTCGTGGACTACTTTTTAATAAAGAGAAACTAAACTTTATTTTTTTACTTTTTACTGTGTAATTTTTCACTATTTCCTCCTTATTTCATTTTACCGTCCCAACTCTAAAAAGAGTATAGTGCCCTTTCGTTATTTTTATGAAGACCCCTGATTTCTTTTAACGAACCAAGAAAAAAATAATGCCAAAATGATAAACAAAACACATGTCCACACATACATAAAATGCTGCTCTCAAGGCGAAAACATAAGCTGTTTTTTTTTTCAAATGTCTATTCTCTTGGTTCAGAATGTATATTCTCTTTATTCAAATTAAATAATATTTAGACTTAAACATATCAAATTTTTGGCCTTATCATAAAACAGTTTTCCGAAACAACATACAAGCGGTTTCACAGAAATTGTTCTCTTTTGACTCTTTTGCTGTGTTATATTGATATCTTTCGTCAACTCTCCTGTTTTCCATCTCTATTTCTCTCTATACTCTCTCTGTCGCTTTGAATAAAATATCACAACATATGTATGTTTAGTTGAAATTTGTAAATTTATATATGTTTGTATTCACACATATGATTTTTATGAAACATTCATGCCCCAAACATAATATATTCTAACATATTAACATAGATGTCCCAAACATTTAGTGTTAGTTTAGGAAAATTACATGTTCGCACTTAAATATATTGTGGTTTAAAATCGTGCCCGAAACACATTTTGTTTATATCGGAACATATGAAAAACATATTTTTCTAACAGTGTATGGACCGATATGGACCAAGTTTTGCATGAATGTTGCAGTCCAAATACTAACACCACGTACCAAATTTCAGCCGGATCGTATGAAATTTGCCCCTCCAAGAGGATCCGCAAGCCAACTCTGGGGGTCTGCTTATGTGGGCATATGGTATCATTTGCAATACCATCCGACCTACATCAATAGCAACTACTTGTACCAAGTTTAAAGTCGATAGCTTGTTTCGTTCGGAAGTTAGCGTTATTTCGGGAGCCACCGTGGTGCAATGGTTAGCATGCCCGCTGTGCATACACAAGGTCATGGGTTCGATTCCTGCTACCACCGAATACCAAAAAGTTTTTCAGCGGTGGATTATCGCACCTCAGTAATGCTGGTGACATATCTGAGGGTTTCAAAGCTTCTCTAAGTGGTTTCACTGGAATGTGGAACGCCGGACTCGGCTATAAAAAGGAGGTCCCTTGTCATTGAGCTTAACATGGAATCCGGCAGTACTCAGTGATAAGAGAGAAGTTCACCACTGTGGTATTGTCTAAGTGAGCCTGATACATCGGGCTGCCACATAACCTAACTTAGCCTAGCGTTATTTCCACAAAAATACTATACCAAAACGTTTATATAGGAGCTATATCAAAACCTGGACCGATATAGCCCATCTTCGAACTTAGCCTGAGTGCATAATTGAAGGCTGTAGCGCCATTACAACATACAGACAGACGGGCGTATGCCTATAAAGTCTTACAATTTCTCCCTGATCAATAATATATATACTTTATATAGTCGGAAATCGATATTTCAATGTGTTACAAACGGAATGGCAAACTTATTATACCCCCATCACCATTATATGGTGGTGGGAATAAAAATGGATATCCATTTTAATCCTTTGTAGGGTATTCTCACACAATAGTCTCTTTTAAATGATAGTCCATTTTAACGATCTCCACAAAACCAAAACTAAAACAACAAAAAACCAAAAACTAAAAACTAAAAAGTTCTGCTAATTCTACTAGGAAAGAAATTGGATACCCCCTTTTACAACAATGCTAGTCTAACATTAAGACTTCATAGAAAATTAAATAGACCTACCTTCTTTTCGATTGTTCAAAAAAGTGAAAGAAATTATAGTGAATGTGTTATTGGCCTGGTCAGATTAAGAGGTATGAAACGAAAAGAACACCAACTGATAGAAAACGCCTTTCTAATTCTGCCTCTTTAGGAAATGCATTAAAGTACAGGAAAAGAGGCACCTAGAATTTGTGTAAGTAAAGGCCAATAATGTAAGCAATTTTATGTTTGCATAGAATAGAGATTGTAGGGTAAATTTTAACATAGAATTTAATGAAGCTCGTAAAGAGTTTTGACAAGAGTTATAGTTTCTAATGTTTCGTAAGCCGTTGATGGTTTATAGATTAAGTTGGATTTGTCTATTGTTACAAGCTACGTAAGTTGTTTCTGTCTTATTTATTTATTTATTGTTAAGTTATAATTAAAATTAATAACATAACAAGTAAGGAAAGTCTAAAGTCGGGCGGGGCCGACTATATTATACCCTGCACCACTTTGTAGATCTAAATTTTCGATACCATATCACATCCGTTAAATGTAAATAAAGGTTTGTCCCAAATACATACATTTAAATATCACTCGATTTGGACAGAATATGATAGACTTCTACAAAATCTATAGACTCAAAATTTAAGTTGGCTAATGCACTAGGGTGGAACACAATTTTAGTAAAAAAATTTGGGAAACATTTAAATCTGAAGCAATTTTAAGGAAACTTCGCACAAGGTTTATTTATGATTTATCGCTCGATATATATGCATTAGAAGTTTAGGAAAATTAGAGTAATTTTTACAACTTTTCGACTAAGCAGTGGCGATTTTACAAGGAATGTGTTGCTCGAAATCAGAAAAACATATATATGGGAGCTAAATCTAAATCTGAACCGATGTCAACCCAATTTGGCACGCATAGCTACAATGCTAATTCTACTCCCTGTGCAAAATTTCAACTAAATCGGAGTTAAAAATTGGCCTCTGTGGTCATATGAGTGTAAATCGGGCGAAAGCTATATATGGGAGATATATCTAAATCTGAACCGATTTCAACCAAATTTGGCACGCATAGCTACAATGCTAATTCTACTCCCTGTGCAAAATTCCAACTAAATCGGAGTTAAAAATTGGCCTCTGTGGTTATATGAGTGTAAATCGCGCGAAAAATATATATGGGAGATATATCTAAATCTGAACCGATTTCAACCAAATTTGGCACGTATAGCTACAATGCTAATTCTACTCCCTCTGCAAAATTTCAACTAAATCGGAGTTAAAACTTGGCCTCTGTGGTCATATGAGTATAAATCGGGCGAATGCTATATATGAGAGCTTTATCTAAATCTGAACCGATTTCAACCAAATTTGGCACGCATAGCTACAATGCTAATTATACTCCCTGTGCAAAATTTCAACTAAATCGGAGCAAAAAATTGGCCTCTGTGGTCATTTGAGTGTAAATTGGGCGAAAGCTATATATGGGAGCTATATCTAAATCTGAACCGATTTGGCTGATATTTTGCCAGTTTTTCGAGACTCATAAAATATTCGGATGTACGGAATTTGAGGAAGATCGGTTGATATACACGCCAATTCCAAAATCAATAGGGATCGTCTTTGAGCCGAAACAGGACCCTATACCAAATTTTAGGACAATCGGACTAAAACTGCGAGCTGTACTTTGCACACAAAAATACATCAACAGACAGACAGACAGACGGACAGACAGACATACGGACAGACAGACAGACAGACAGACAGACAGACGGACAGACAGACAGACAGACAGACAGACAGACAGACAGACAGACAGACAGACAGACAGACAGATATCGCTAAATCGACTCAGAATTTAATTCTAAGACGATCGGTATACCAAACGATGGGTCTCAGACTTTTCCTTCTTGGCGTTACATACAAATGCACAAACTTATTATACCCTGTACCACAGTAGTGGTGAAGGGTATAAAAATGTAGATAGCTTTGACAACTAAGATCGTATGCTCTTTTTTCGATTTAAAAGTGGCCAACTGATGGTAAAGAAACGCCTAGCTTGCCAAGATCATTGTGATACTGCATTTTTTAAAAGCATAGAACAAAATATAGACTTCTCAGATTTTCTTTGAAATTTGTTTTGATATTAACATGGGAGGGGAAGCTCTTTCTTGCCAGACTCTTTTAAAATAAACATGTAAGGAAAGTCTAAAATCGGGCGGGGTCGACTATACTATTATACCCCTTCTTACCTATGTAGACCAAATGTTTGATACCATTTAATTTCTTTCAAATTTGTTTGGAGCTATACTCGTATAAAGATTTATCACAATGGACTGAATACTCTAGGTTAGGGTAGGTTAGGTATAATGGCAGCCCGATATTGCAGGCTTACTTAGACTATTCAGACCATTGTGATACCACATTGGTGAACTTCTCTCTTATCACTGAGTGCAAGGGACCTCCTTTTTATAGGCGAGTCCGAATGGCGTTCCATATTGCATTAAAACCACTCGGAAATGTCACCAGCATTGCTGAGGTGGGATAATCCACCGCTGGAAAACCTTTTGGTGTTTGGTCGAAACTGGGTTTGAACCCACGACCCTGTGTATGCAAGGCGGGCATGCTAACCATTGCACCACGGTGGCTCCCACTGATTAGTCTAAGTAAGCCTGAAATATCGATCTGGTACTATGCCTAACCATACCTAATTAATCGGGTGGAAAGTCTGGGGAAATCATCGCTACACTGAAAAAACAGTGAACCCACTGAAAAAACAGTGAATTAACTTTCGGTTAATTTTAGAAAATTTTTAATATTTGTAGAAAATTTTAACTAAACAGTATTACAAACGATGGCATCACGCCGATGTAATAAAAATAAGTAAATATTTTTCGACAAATTCAAGAAAATTTATTAGACATAACTAAGTTATTTAACTTGTTAAAGAAAATTTTGTAGTTTGAAGGAAAAACTTGGAGTTCAAAATTGCAAGAATGTCTTTAGTGACATACGAAGTTCATGATGGACGCATTTTTGGTAAAATTTACAAATTTAAAGAAATTCTGAACTGTTTTGTGGAAGACACGAATTTAGTTAATCATTTGGGTATATTTTTTTCCTCGGTTTTAGTAACGTACACAAAAAATTATTAGAGTAAAGGAAACTTTCACCAAACATAATAATTCCATGAACTAAAATAAAGTTAAATTGACTTTAGTGAAATAGAGAGTTCACTTTTTTTTGAGTGTAAGGTTGTGTGAACATTTTGATTATTCTGGACATTTTTTCCTAAATCGGAAGAACATTTACGAGTATATGGGGCTGTATATATATCTGAACTTATTTGAATCAAATTCGACAAACTTAAACAGGATGTTAAATCTATTCTCTGGATAAACCATTGTTAAAGAATTGTCTTTGAAAAGAAAGAAAAACCTATTTGCGATTAAAATTCCCAAAGAAAAGAATATTTGAGTATTTGCAAAGAATTTAGTACTTAAGTAACAAACAAATTGCTGAAAAAACGTTTATGGATTAGTTCAGTTATTTTACGATCTGGATTGTTCAGCAGCCAAAAACAGAATATGTCGGCAATTAATCAAAAATACGACTTTATGTTAGAAAAATATATTAATAATTATAGTATATTTTGCCAAAATTTCGAACCTTCCACCCACAATCAATCAATTTCAAGCTGCTATAATAGTTTTACAAAAATTTCGCTCTGAAAATTTTAACGAAATGTAAATTTGATTGTAAGGTTGGTTGTACAACTAATCTCATTACAAATTAATTTGATAACGTATAAATATCTGTCGCCAAATGGAAAAAATTAGTGTCAGTCTCCGCCGACAAAAATGAGGTGGCTTCATTGTCTGTTTCTGAGCTAAATTTTTGCAACATTATTATAGCAACTTTAAAAAAAAAATTGGAAAAAAACTCAACAATTATTAATAATTTTATCTGATATAAATCATTATTTATGTTTAATTAGCGGCTAAATTTGCGTCGAGACGATTCGACTGGCAAAAAATGGTGGACGCCAGCTAACATCGGCGGCACGACCCAGCGGCTTCATTATCTGATCTTAACCATTTGCAATCTTTTGATCTTAACCAATAGGCTCCACAAACAAAATCTGGGGATCTGGAATACACTAATACTATGTACCAAATTTAAGCCGGATCGGATGAAATTTGCTTCTCTAATAGGCTTCGCAATCTTAACCTGGGGATCGTTTTATATGGGGGCTATATATAATTATGGACCGATATTGACCAATTTTTGCTAAAGACCCTATACTAACATATCGTACCAAATTTCAACAGGATCGGATGAAAGTTGCTTCTCTAAGAGGCTCCGCAAGTCAAATCTGGGTGTCGGTTTATAAGGGGGCTATACGATATGGCCCATTTGTAATCCGATCTACATCAATAACAACTACTTGTGCCATGTTTCAGGTCGACGGACGGACATCGCTAGATCGACTCAGAATTTCACCAGGACCCAGAATGGTAAAGCTAATAAACCCCCCAGAATGACGAAGTTAATATACCCCCCGTCCTATGATGGAGGATATAAAAAACGAAAATCGCAAATGTGTTCGTTTACTTACAAAATTTGGAAATAGACCTAGTTTGTCTTCGAAACAAACTAGAATCGCAAACGTGTTCGTTTACTTACAAAATTTGGAAATAGACCTAGTTTGTCTTCGATAGCACTGAGATACAATATTCAACTTTTGACTCAAAAAAAAAAAAACAAGTATATACGGCCGTAAGTTCGGCCAGGCCGAAGCTTATGTACCCTCCATCATGGATTGCGTAGAAACTTCTTCTAAACACTGCCACCCACAATCGAATTACGTAAGTTGCGGTAACGCTTGCCGATGGCAAGGTATCTTAAGACCTCCTAACACGTCTTCTAAATTGTATGTAAGTCCATACGTGGTATATATTACATCAAAACAGATCGATCCAATACGTATATAATTCAGTTTGACAAAGTAGACATAAAATTTTGACAAAATTTTCTACAGAAATAAAATTTTAACAAAATTTTCTATAGAAATAAAATTTTCACAAAATTTTCTATAGAAATAAAAATTTTCACAAAATTTTCTATAGAAAGAAAATTTTGACAAAAATGTCTACAGAAATAAAATTTTAACAAAATTTTCTATAGAAATAAACTTTTGACAAAATTTTCTATAGAAATAAAATCTTGGTAGATTATTTTTGGCTCGAGTGGCAACCATGATTATAAACCGAATAAAATTTGAACAAAATTTTCTATAGAAATAAAATTTTGACAATGATGAAAATTTTATTATGAACCGAATAAAATTTTAACAAAATTTTCTCTAGAAATAAAATTTTGACAAAATTTTCTATAGAAATAAAATTTTGACAAAATTTTCTATAGAAATAAAACTTTGACAAAATTTTCTATAGAAATAAAATTTTGGTAGATTATTTTTAGCTCTAGTGGCAACCATGATTATGAACCGATATGGACCAATTTTTGTGTGATTGGACCAATTTTGGTATGGTTGTTAGCGACCATATACTAACACCACGTTCCTAATTTGAACCGGATCGGATGAATTTTGCTCCTCCAAGAGGCTCCGGAGATCAAATCTGGAGAATGTTTTATATGGGGGCTATATATAATTATGGACCGATATGGACCAATTCTGGCACGGTTGTTAAAGATCATATACTAACACCATGTTCCAAATTACAACCGGATTGGATGAAATTTGCTTCTCTTGGAGACTTCGCAAGCCGAATCTGGGGATCGGTTTATATGGGGCCATATATAATTATAAACTGATGTGGACCAATTTTTGCATGGTTGTTAGAGACCATATACCAATATCATGTACCAAATTTCAGGCGGATCGGATGAAATTTGCTTCTCTTTGAGGCTCCGCAACCAAAATCTAGGGATCGGTTTATATGGGCGCTATATATAATTATGGACCGATGTGGATCAATTTTTGCACGGTTGTTAGAGACCATATACCAATACCATGTACCAAATTTCAGCCGGATCGGATGCAATTTGCTCCTCTTTGAGGCTTCGCAAGCCAAATCTGGGGATCGGTTTATATGGGGTCTATATATAATTAAGGACCGATGTCGACCAATTTTTGCTCCATAATTATATATAGCCCCCATATAAACCGATCCCCCGATTTGGCGTGCAGAGCCTCTAAGAGACACAAATTTCATCCGATCCGGCTGAAATTTGGTACATGATGTTAGTATATGATCTCTAATGACCATGCAAAAATTGGTCCATATCGGTTCATAATTATATATAGCCCCCATATAAACCGATCCCCCGATTTGGCTTGCAGAGCCTCTAAGAGAAACAAATTTCATCCGATCCGGCTAAAATTTGGTACATGGTATTAGTATATGGTCTCCAACACCCATGCAAAAATTGGTCGATATCGGTCCATAATTATATATAGGCCCCATATAAACCGATCCCCAGATTTGACCTCCGGAGCACCTTGGAAGAGCAAAATTCTTCCCATTCGGTTGAAATTTGGTACGTGATGTTAGTATATGGTATCCAACAACCATGCAGGAATTGGTTCCTATCAGTCCATAATTATATATAGCTCCCATATAAACCGATCGCCAGATTTGACCTCCGGTGCCTTTTGGAGAAGCAAAATTCATCCGATCTTGAAATTTGGTACGTGGTGGTAGTATATGATATTTAACAACCATGCCAAAAGTGGCCCATATCAGTCCATAATCATTTATAGCCCCCATATAAACCGATTCCGAGATTTGGTTTTGGAGCCTCTTGGAGGAGCAAATTTCATCCGAGTGAGTTGAAATTTGTGGATGACAGTCTTTCATAGAAGTTTCTACGCAATCCATGGTGGAGGGTACATAAGATTCGGCCTGGCCGAACTTACGGCAGTATATACTTGTTTTTGTTTGGAATTTTTGTGTTGCATTGTGCAATAATCGTATGGATCAAATACCCGAACCTGAAGGACCCGAAGTCGTAAAGTGAATTTTGCGAGCATATTTTGGGTATTCGGTCAACCGGTTCAGAGCGCAACACATTTTAATAATGATAAGTGAATTATACGCTCACGAGGATGATTGTAAGTCATGCGTAGCCATTTCACACTTTCCAATATTTCCATTATGTGAGCTAGCTCATATAACTCCCCATTAAAGTTTATCATGACTAAATACATGGCAAGATTTAAAGCATGTATTTTGATTCCTTGCAGACTTGAAATGACTTTACAACACCATCTGAATCCTTTGATCTTATCGTCGTCGTCGTCATCACTATCACCAGGCACATCATCATCATCCTCCTCACAGTTGTCGTTGTCGGTTCAGTTAATAGGAAAATGTTTTAATCGCTACAATATTTCATTATCACTTGACAATTTTCCGGTCGTGTTTTTTGTTTTTTCGCTGTGCCTTTGTTATGGAATTGTGGTGTTATTTGGACGGGCACACAGCAAGTACACCAAGTTCTTGGCGAACTTCATATTCTTTTGCCACACAGAGTTTGGGAGGAGACAAAACTCAGACAACCATCGCTGGAGACAATGTCAGTGTCGATGTCGATGCCACTCTCGAAGCACGACAATCAACATATTAATGAGTAAATGTCAACAACATTCAACAACTTTTGCAAGAAATGCCGCCACCATCACCTTCAGGCTCTTCTCCACCCCCGCATAGAAATGAACGAAACTCATTTTCTTTTGATTTAAAAAAAAAATACAAGGAAACTAAGAATGATGCGTATCATCTTACATAGCGTAAAGAATACGAGTAAGCATCTCCATAGGTCATAAGCAGAGGTGAACTATGCGAGGTTCTAAATTTAAATACTGATTCACATGAAGACTCGAAATATTTTTTTTTTCACTTTTATGCTTCTTATACCCGACTATAAATATTCTGACCACATATCAGTCGAATCACTTAATTATAAGGACAAAACGACTTTATTGAAAATTTTATCGAATTTTGGATAAAGAAAAAACTTAATGTCAGAGAAATACGTCGTCTATGCCAAGCAAAATTCGCGTTCGTATTTTGAGGACATAAAACCTTTGGCCTCACGACAATATTTATACCCTGCGCCACACTGTGGAACAGGGTATTATAAGTTAGTGCATATGTTTGCAACACCCAGAAGGAGACGAGATAGACACTTGGTGTCTTTGGCAAAATATGCTCAGGGTGGGCTCCTGTGTCGATATAGCCATGTCCGTCTGTCCGTGAACACATTTTTGTAATCAAAGTCTAGGTCGCAGTTTTAGTCCAATAGACTTCAAATTTGGCGCAAGTATGGTTTTTGGCTCAGAATAGAACCCTATTGATTTTGGAAGAAATCGGTTCAGATTTAGATATAGCTCTCATATATATATCTCGCCCGATATGGACTTATATGGCCCCAGAAGCCAGAGTTTTACCCCAATTTGGTTGAATTTTTGCACTAGGAGTTCAATTAATAGTGTAGTCAAGTGTGCCAAATTTCATTGAAATCGGTTCAGATTTAGATATAGCTCCCATATACATCGTTCGCCCGATTTACACTCATATGACCACAGTGGCCAATTTTTTGCTCCGATTTAGTTGAACTTTTGCACAGGGAGTAGAATTAGCATTGTAGCTATGCGTTCCAAATTTGGTTGAAATCGATTCAGATTTAGATATAGCTCCCATATACATCGTTCGGCCGATTTACACTCATATGACCACAGTCAAGGCCGTATTCAGGGGGGATGAGGGGGATCAACCACCCCCCCCCCCGAAATGAATGAATATTTTTATATAAATAAATATATATTTTTAGCTGCATAGAAAAATCTTGTCGAAGATGTTGAAGAAAAGCTGGAGGTTTTATTTTGAAAAACGCTTACCTATAAAACTTGCACTAATCATAGAATACTAGTTGAAAAGCCCGTCAAACGATAGTCGAGAAAACAAATTGTTTTTGTTCTCGCACCACAAATTTCATTTTTGGAAAATGTCTTTCTGCTTTTTATTTGTGTTTGTTGTTCTTTTTGTGAACATGACTCGCTTTGTTTGGCCATAGACAACAACGAAACAGCCAAACACACATGCGATTGGCTGTTTCGCAGGTTCTTTCGCAAAACCTGCAAAAAGAACCTGCCTAATTCAGCGATGGAAGCACTTGGAGAGCGCAATAAAGAGATATTTCCAAACGTGCATATTCTTTTAAAAATCTTGGTCACCTTGCCAGTTACTCAGGGATGGAAAATACAATTTTTAAGAAAGTACAAAAAAGGTATTTTTTGAGCGGAAAGGTACTTTTTACTAAATTTCAACAAAAATTTCACTGGAAAATTATTGTCAAGAGACTAAATTTTAAAGAAAATAAAATTTTGACAAAATTTTCTATATAAATAAAATTTTGCAAAAATTTTCTATAGAAATAAAATTTTGCAAAAATTTGCTATAGAAATAAAATTTTGCAAAAAAATCTGTAGAAAAAAAATGTTGCAAAATTTTTCTATAGAAATAAAATTTTGCAAAAATTTCCCATAGAAATAAAATTTGTACAAAATTTTCAATTGAAATAAAATTTTGACAAAATTTTCTATAAAAATAAAATTTTGCAAAAATTCTGTATAGAAATAAAATTTTGACAACATTTTCTACCGAAATAATTTGTCAAAGCTATTGTACCATAAATCTGATATCGACTCAAAAATGTCTACACAAAAGGTACTACATCATTCGCGGGGGTACTACGGTACTGACCGGGGTCAAAAAGTATTGAAAAAGTACTATAGTACTGCATTTTCCATCCCTGCAGTTACTACGTACTCATCCGAACTTTCATTTTCAACAATGAAGAGATTAAAGACGTATCTTTGAAATTCGACTAGCGAGAGTAGACTCAATGGGTTGGCATTAATGTCGGTTCATCGCCGAATAAATGTGCCGACTGAAGAAGTAATTGATTTATTTGCTGCCCAAAAAGCCCGTTGGCTCAATTTAATATTATAAAAATATTGTATACATACCTATGCATAAATAAAATTTTCTACACATGAGATTATATGAATATTTTTTTTTAAGTTGAAAAATCGGTGAAATCGTTTATTTAAAAAATCAAATTAAATTTCTTTTTCAAGTTCAATTAGTATAAAATTCAGGAAAAATATGCAGTTAGGCTTTCGCTTTTCCAAATCCGAATTGTCGGGCCTCACGCTTGACACTTGTCATCAGATTTTGTACAGCCACCTTGTCCACCTTCTTCGCCGCAGAAAGCCAGTTTGCCTTGAACTGCTGCTCGTCCTTAGCAGTTTTTTTGGTCTTCTTTAGGTTCCGCTTGACAATAGCCCAGTATTTCTCAATTGGGCGGAGCTCTGGCGTGTAGGGAGGGTTCTTGTCCTTGGGAACCACCTGCACGTTGTTGGCGGCGTACCACTCCATGGCCTTTTTACCGTAATGGCAAGATGCCAAATCCGGCCAAAACAATACGGAACAACCGTGTTTCTTCAGGAAAGACAGCGGACGTTTATTCAAACACTCTTTCATGTAAATTTCTTGGTTGACAGTCCCGGAAGCTATGAAAATGCTGCTTTTCAAGCCACTGGTGCATATGGCTTGCCAAACCAGATATTTCTTTGCGAACTTTGACAGTTTTATGTGCTTGAAAATATCTGCTACCTTTCCCCTTCCTTTTGCCGTATAAAACGTAGGTTTCGTCGTCCATTACCACGCAGTCAAACTTCGTCAGCATCGTCGTGTACAGCCTCCGGGATCGCGCTTTGGCCGTCGTATTTGGAGTCACTACCTTCTTGTAAGTCGATAGTCCGGCTCGTTTTTTGGCTCGATGCACGGTTGTAGACGATACACCCAGCTTATTTGCGGCATCTCGGAGAGAGAGGTTAGGGTTTCACTTGAAACTACCGGCAACTCTCTTTGTCGTCTCAGCGGCTTCCGGTTTTCGATTTCCCCCCGATCCAGACTTCCTGGCTGTCGACAAACGTTCCCCAAACACTTTAATTACATTTGTAACGGTTGATTTGGCAACTTTTAGCGATTTTGCCAGCTTTGCGTGCGAGTAGCTCGAATTTTCGCGATGCGCGAGCAAAATTTTGATACGCTGCTCTTCTTGCTTGGACGGCATTTTGACAACTGAAGAGTGAATTCCAAAATCAAAATAGGAGCAACATTCTACACACACACACCTTCAAAATGAGGGGTGTTCAGGTTTTTCAAATGCAAAATTGAAAGAAATACGTCAAGTTTATATTGACCAAATTTTGACCGTATCACCCTTATAGCCCCCATATAAACCGATCCCCCGATTTGGCTTGCGAGGCCTCTAAGAGAAGCAAATTTTATCCGATCCGGCTGAAATTTAGTACATGGTGTTAGTATATGGTCTCTAACAACCATGCACAAATTGGTCCACATCGGTCCATAATTAAATATAGCCGCCATATAAACCGATCCCCCGATTTGGCTTGCGAGGCCTCTAAGAGAAGCAAATTTCATCCGATCCGGCTGAAATTTAGTACATGGTGTTAGTATATGGTCTCTAACAACCATGCAAAAATTGGTCCACATCGGTCCAGAATTATATAGCCCCCATATAAACCGATCCCCGGATTTGACCTCCAGAGCCGCTTGGAAAAGCAAAATTCTTCCCATTCGGTTGAAATTTGGTACGTGATGTTAGTATAGTGTATCCAACAACCATGCAGGAATTGGTTCCTATCAGCCCATAATTATATATAGCTCCCATATAAACCGATCCCCAGCTTCGACCTCCGGTGCCTTTTGGAGAAGCAAAATTCATCCGATCTGCTTGAAATTTGATACGTGGTGATCGTATATGATATTTAACAACCATGCCAAAAGTGGTCCACAACCCAAGTATTTCGATTGTGGATAACAGTCTTTCGTAGAAGTTTCTACACAGAGAATACAGATTGGTTGTGATAACCGAATTTATTGCCAACCTCCTTTTGGCAGTTGCACCAACTATCAGTTGGCAGTTGTGTCACCCGACAAATTCGGTCGACTCAATCGAATTATGGGAACTCCAACTAATACTATATATGGAGTTGGTTGTATCAGACGATGGCATTTGTCGTTGTTCCCTTCATTTGGTTGTGTCACCCAACCCCAATAAAAAATTAATTTCATTTAAAATTTTTTTTATTTGGTTTAAATACATTTAAATATTTGTATTAAAGATGTATAGCTAAATACAATCTATGATAACAATTAATGTCCTTAAAATGTTTTAGCGGTTGGGCACACAAAATTTAAAACACATCCCATTATGACCTTCAGTTGAAAGTCGAATTTTTTTAAATATTAAAATGCATAAAAATGGACCCGTATTACTAGTTTGTGCATATAAGTTATTTTTGGTCGCTATAAGTTATTTTGGTCTGTACCTAAATACAGACACGTTTGGACAAGCAAGCCAATTTTGAAACCACAAGTGATGAACTTCTTGTTATTGCTGAGTTCGTCCCGATAGTGTGTTAGGCATTATGAAAAATAAATAACTTTTGAGCGTTCGCCCGAATCTGGCCCTTGGCCCTTTGTATCCACTTGGGTCTGTTGTACAACGTTGACATATTGGATTATTGTTTAAAAATAAATCAAATAAGATTAGTTAGATTTTGGTGCACTCATGTTTATAAAAACAATTCAGAACCTACCACTTTATTCACAACGACATCTCTGTGAGGTTCCAAGTACACAAAGCATCCTGGAGATATATCATTAAATCCGATTGGGGTGTGGTACATATGATTATTTATACCCTATAATATACCCATCATAAATGATCCACTCCTATATCGTGACATATCTTTTACTTACGTCCTTTAATTACAGCCGGTCATCATGAAAAGAATGCTTTGAACATCAATGTGGATGCCACTTTGTAGCGGTTTAAAAATCGTGACGTTTAATTGAAAAAATATATATATATATCTTCTTTGAGCACCAAATAATTAACAATAATTGAAGTGACATTTAAAAATATTTCAAATAGGATTCGGTTGTGAATACTGTATGTCAGTGCTGATTGCTAAATGGCAGTTACGAAATTTATTTAAAGTTGGTTGCGCCAACAGAATTCGAAACAAATGCTTCAAAATATATAGATTTTGTTGCTTCAACCATTTGTCTTGTATCACAAACGAAATTCTATTGAAATGATTGACAAATGATAGTAAGCATTAAAAGATGATTCCATTAAAGAAAATAGGTTGACACACCTAATATATAATTCTAAATGTAGAATTTTCATTATCAGAACCGATTTCCAACCAAATTGTTCTCTGTGTGTACGCAATCCATGGTGAAGGGTACATAAGATTCGGCCTGGCCGAACTTACGGCCGTATATACTTGTTTTTTACTAACATTGTGTGCATTAGCCGACTTAAATTTTGAGTCTGTAGATTTTGTAGAAGTCTATCAAATTCTGTCCAGATCGAGTGATAAATGTATGTATTTGGGACGAACCTTTATATATAGTCCCTAACACATTTGACGGTTGTGATATGGTTTCGTAAATTCAGATCTACAAAGTGATGCAGGGTATAATATAGTCGGACCCGCCCGACTTTAGACTTCCCTTACATGTTTTTCATTGCATTAACCACTTAATAGGTGCCAAATGTTTGTCATCCATGTATTTAATTCGAACTCATTTCGGAAAATGATGTCTTTAATGACAATGCCTTTCATCGACACAATACTACTGACGTAATGTAACCTCAAGAAACGGAGTAGACACGCGAAACAGCCGGCAACCAGAAGACCTGCATATCTTCACAAACTAACAATAACTTGACAAGAAATTGTAAACGTCATTGACATTAACATCAAAAGAACGAACGTATGAATGAATCCAAACAGACGACATTCTTAGATTAGCACAGTGCCTCAGTGTGGCACAGTGGAATGGGTAATCATATAACACACGAAAAACACAAGAGGATTAACTCGACAATGAAATTCAATCAAATCAATAGCGATTATACATCGCTAATCAACTTTTGAGAAAATTGTGTTAAAAATTGAATTGCTATATAAGATATATATAATGTTTTAGCAAATAACCTAAGGGTTTCTCCGAATCCAACTAACTTGATGGGTGTTGAGGTGCATTGGTCAGCTCTTTGATTGTTGGTTTTATACCTACCACCATAGAATGGTGATGGGGGTATAATAAGTTTGTCATTCCGTGTGTAACACATCGAAATATCGATTTTCGACTACATAAAGTATATATATTCTTGATCAAGGAGAAAATCTAAGACGATATAAGCATGTCCGCCTGTCTGTCTGTTGTAATCACGCCACAGCCTTCAATAATGGCGCTATCGTCCTGAAATTTGGCACAGATTCTTTTTTTGTTTACAGGCAGGTCAAGTTCGAAGATGGGCTATATCGGTCCAAGTTTTGACATCGTTCCCATATAAAGCGGCTTCCCGATTTGGATTCATGGACTTATAAAACCGTAGTTTTTATCCACTTTGCCTGAAATTGGAAATCTAGAGGTATCCGAGGGTATTAAAAAGGTGTGTCGAAAATGGTGCCCATCGGTCCATGTTTTGGTATAACCCCCATATAGACCGATCTCCCGATTTTGCTTCTAGGGCGTCTAGAAACTGTATTTGCCTGAAATTGAAAATCTGGAAGTATTTTTGGACCCTAAGGAGGTGTGCCGAAAATAGTGCCCATCGGTCCATGTTTTGGTATAGCCCCCATATAGACCGATCTCCCGATTTTGCTTCTGGGGCGTCTAGAAACTGTATTTGCCTGAAATTGAAAATCTGGAAGTATTTTTGGACCTTAAGGACGTTTATCGAAAATGGGGTGTATCGGTCCATGTTTTGGTATAGCCCTCATATAGACCGATCTCCCGATTTTGCTTCTTGGGCGTCTAGAAACTGTATTTTCTATCCGACTTATCTACTTTGCCTGAAATTGAAAATCTAGGGGTACCCGAGGGCATTAAAAAGGTGTGTCGAAAATGGTGCCCATCGGTCCATGTTTTGGTATAGCCCCCATATAGACCGATCTCCCGATTTTGCTTCTAGGGCGTCTAGAAACTGTATTTGCCTGAAATTGAAAATCTGGAAGTATTTTTGGACCCTAAGAAGGTGTGCCGAAAATAGTGCCCATCGGTCCATGTTTTGGTATAGCCCCCATATAGACCGATCTCCCGATTTTGCTTCTGGGGCGTCTAGAAACTGTATTTGCCTGAAATTGAAAATTTGGAAGTATTTTTGGACCTTAAGAACGTGTATCGAAAATGGGGTGTATCGGTCCATGTTTTGGTATAGCCCTCATATAGACCGATCTCCCGATTTTGCTTCTTGGGCGTCTAGAAACTGTATTTTCTATCCGATTTGCCAGAAATTGAAAATCTAGAGGTATTTTAGAACCGTAAAGATGTGTGCCGAAAATGTTTCGTATCGGTTAATGTTTTGGTATAGCCGCCATATAGACCGATCTCCCGATTTTTATTCTTGGGCTTCTATAAACTGTATTTATTACCCGATTTGCCTGAAATTGGAAATCTAGAGGTATTTTGGAACCACAACTAGGTGTGCCGAAATTGAGGTGTATCGGTCCATTTTTTTGGTATAACCCCCATATAGACCGATCTCCCGATATTACCTCTTGGGCGTCTAGAGACTATATTTTCCAGCCGATTTGCTTGAAATTGGAAATCTAGAGGTATTTTAAGATCACAAATAGGTGTGTCGCAAATGGTGACTATCGGTCCATGTTTTGGTATAGCCCCCATATAGACCGATCTCCCGACTGTATTTCTTGGGCTTCTAGAATTCGTTGTTTTCACCCAATTCGACTGAAAGTGAAATTCTAGAGGTATTTGAGGAACATTAAGAGGTGGTGAGTATTTGGTCCACGTTTTGGTATAGCCCCCATATAGACCTAACTCCCGAATTTATTTGTAGGTCTTCTGGAATCCGACTGACCACAAATAGGTCAGCCGAATATAGCCTGCATATAGACCGATCTCCAGATTTAACTCCTTGAGCTTCTAGAAACCGTAGTTTCTATCCGATTTGCACAAAAATGTAAATATACTAGAATTTTAGACCCTCAAAAATCTGTATCGCATTTATTTTACCGGTCCATTTGGTAAGGCATCGATATAGACAGACTTAACTTCTTGAGGGTACACCTAAAGAAAAAATATTTTCCTCCGGAATGAAATTTTAGACAGACGAAATTCCGGATTGTCTCTAAAATTTGTATCAAAAGAAAACTTTGCTTGTCTAAAATTTCGTTCCTCAGAAAAGAAAATACTTTTTTCAGGGTATAGCAGACGTACTGATCATGAAAATTGCTTGAAACTGAAAGTAAAATTTCTAGATTTTACTCATTTTATTCATTTAAATAACGGCGGAAAAATCTACAGATTTAAGATTTCAAATCAAGGCGTTATTTCATCATATACACGATATGTTTATGATTGCTCTAAAACTCAAACAAAATTGGTTCTCATAAATCCAGAATTTGATCTAGTCTTCATAGGTAGTATCTTTAAATTTTTTCTTCGGGAAGCGTACTGATTGAACTGATTGGCTTGGGAGAAGATTTGTCATCAAACCTCTTAAAATTCTACATATATTTATAAAGTAACCCTCTACGACGAAGAGTTTTCAAAGTAAACTATTATATTTGATACTTGGTGATGAATGTTTAAGATTTGGTCCGACCGAACTTACTGCTGTATATACATCTTGTTTTTTATAATCTAAAGAATCATTGGGCAAACCTCCTTGGCATTTATCGCGTATCTAAAAGTATTTAGGGTTTAAAGCGAGCAGTTGATCGATCCTCATTAGCCCATTTTGTCCGAATTTGCTTGCCTAAAATAATATTACCGCTAAAAAAGTAAAAAGTAAAATTTTTGCCCGAAATTTTACGTAAAGTCCTTTGGCCTATTTCCTTAGGCTATGCACCAAGAAACGCAGCTCACTCTTCTAGAGCAGCTAACCCCGCTTCTTCATATTTCTATATTCGGCCAAAAGGTCGGCGGATCGAATTTTAAATACTCACCACCATAGGACGCATTAAATAATTTTCTTTCAAAACATCTCTTCGTAATGGATTGTTATATATAAGTATAGGAAAGTTAAAAAAAAAACACATAAAATGCATGAAATCTTTATTTGAATCGATAGTACGGTCCATAAAATGTAATGTTTGAAGATTATTTAATGCAATGGATGACCGCTAGAGCGCCTCAAATGGTCCATCCGTTTAGTTCAATTTTGGCATACTATTTACAATATTTCGGTTGGTATCTGACGAAAGTGCTTAAATTTGGTCTTCAAATGCGTCAAATGGAGCACGATATGTAACAGGTTGCCTGATAAGTCCCCGGTCTGACACATAGATGGCGTCGCTAGTATTAAATGCATATTATTTTTATGTAGTACCAACCTTCAAATGATTCGTGTCAAAATTTGACGTCTTTAAGTCAATTAGTTTGTGAGATAGAGCGTCTTCTGTGAAGCAACTTTTGTTATTGTGAAAAAATGGAAAAAAAGGAATTTCGTGTTTTGATAAAATACTGTTTTCTGAAAGGGAAAAATACAGTGGAAGCAAAAACTTGGCTTGATAATGAGTTTCCGGACTCTGTCCAAGGGAAATCAACAATAATTGATTGCTATGCAAAATTCAAGCGTGGTGAAATGAGCACGGAGGACGGTGAACGCAGTGGACGCCCGAAAGAGGTGGTTACAGACGAAAATATCAAAAAAAATCCACAAAATCATTTTGAATGACCGTAAAATGAAGTTGACCGAGATAGAAGAGGCCTTAAAGATATCAAAGGAATGTGTTGGTCATATCATTCATCAATATTTGGATATGCGGAAGCTCTGTGCAAAATGACCAAACACAACAACGTGTTGAAGATTCTGAGCGGTGTTTGCAGCTGTTAACTCGTAATACACCCGAGTTTTTTCGTCGATATGTGACAATGGATGAAACATGGCTCCATCACTACACCCCTGAGTCCAATCGACAGTCGGCTGAGTGGACAGCGACCGGTGAACCGTCTCCGAAGCGTGGAAAGACTCAAAAGTCCGTTAGCAAAGTAATGGCCTCTGTTTTTTGGGATGCGCTTGGAATAATTTTTATCGATTATCTTGAGAAGGGAAAAACCATCAACAGTGACTGTTATATGGCGTTATTGGAGCGTTTGAAGGTCGAAATCGCGGCAAAATGGCCCCATATGAAGAAGAAAAAAGTGTTGTTCCACCCAGACAACGCATCGTGCCACAAGTCATTGAGAACGATGGCAAAAATTCATGAATTGGGCTTCGAATTGCTTCCCCACCCACCGTATTCTCCAGATCTGGCCCCCTGCGACTTCTTCTTGTTCCCAGATCTCAAAAGGATGCTCGCAGGGAAAAATTTGGCTGCAATGAAGAGGTGATCGCCGAAACTGAGGCCTATTTTGAGGCAAAACCGAAGGAGTACTAGCAAAATGGTATCAAAAAATTGGAAGGTCGTTATAATCGTTGTGTCGCTCTTGAAGGGAACTATGTTGAATAATAAAAACGAATTTTGACAAACAAAATGTGTTTTTATACCCACCACCATAGAATGGTGACGGGGTATAATAAGTTTGTCATTCCGTTTATAACGCATCGAAATATCGATTTCCGACTATATAAAGTATATATATTCTTGATCAGGGAGAAATTCTAAGACGATATAAGCATGTCCGTCTGTCCGTCTGTCTGTCTGTCTGGCTGTCTGTTGTAATCACGCTACAGCATTCAATAATGCAGCTATCATCCTGAAATTTGGCAGGTCAAGTTCGAAGATGGGCTATATCGGGCCATGTTTTGGTATAGCCCCCATATAAACCGACCTCCCGATTTGGGGTCTTTCGCTTATAGAAGCCGTAGTTTTCATCCAATTTGCGCGAAATTGAAAATCTAGAGATATTTTGGGACCTTGAAGAGGTGTGCCAAAAATGGTGAGTGTCGGTCCATGGTTTGGTATAGCCCCCATATAAACCGACCTCCCGATTTTACTTCTTGGGCTTATAGAAACCGTAGTTTTTATCCAATTTGCCTGAAATTGGAAATCTAGAGGTATTTTTGGGCCATAAAGAGGTGTGCCGAAAACGGTTAGTATCGGTTATAGAAGCCGTAGTTTTCATCCAATTTGCGCGAAATTGAAAATCTAGAGATATTTTGGGACCTTGAAGAGGTGTGCCAAAAATGGTGAGTGTCGGTCCATGTTTTGGTATAGCCCCCATATAAACCGACCTCCCGATTTGGGGTCTTTCGCTTATAGAAACCGTAGTTTTCATCCAATTTGCGCGAAATTGAAAATCTAGAGGTATTTTGGGACCTTGAAGAGGTGTGCCAAAAATGGTGAGTGTCGGTCCATTGTTTGGTATAGCCCCCATATAAACCGACCTCCCGATTTGGGGTCTTTCGCTTATAGAAACCGTAGTTTTCATCCAATTTGCGCGAAATTGAAAATCTAGAGGTATTTTGGGACCTTGAAGAGGTGTGCCAAAAATGGTGAGTGTCGGTCCATGGTTTGGTATAGCCCCCATATAAACCGACCTCCCGATTTTACTTCTTGGGCTTATAGAAACCGTAGTTTTTATCCAATTTGCCTGAAATTGGAAATCTAGAGGTATTTTTGGGCCATAAAGAGGTGTGCCGAAAACGGTTAGTATCGGTCGGTATTTTAGTATAGCCCCCATAAGAACGATTTCCCGATTTAACTCCTTAGGTTTCTAGAAACCGTAGTTTTTATCCGATTTGCCTGAAATTGTAAATATTCTCGTATTTAAGGCTCACAAAAACGTGTATCGGATTAAGTTTTTATCGGTCCATTTGGTAATGCCTCCATATAGACCAATTTCACTTCTTGTGAGTATAGAAGGCGCACTGATCATGAAAATTGCTTGAAACTCAATGTAAAATTTCCAGATTTTATTTTTCGGGTGAAAATCTACAGATTTAAAATTTCAAATCAAGACGTTATTTTATAATTTTCTTGCACACTTGCAAGAGATGTTAATGATTCCTCTAAAACTCAAACAAAAATGGTTCTTATAAATCCAGAATCTGATATAGTCCTCATAGGTGAAATCTTTAAATGTATCTTCGGGAAGTGTCCTCAAGTCCTCAAGCACTCCTGAAATTTCAAAGGAAATCCTAATATTTGGTTCATGGTGGTGGGTATTTAAGATTCGGCCCGGCCGAACTTACTGCTGTATATACTTGTTCTTTGTTAGACTTATCAGCCAACCTGTTATTGAAATGAGCTTTAGGCGGCTAATTGACCGGTCCCGAAATAAAATGTTCACCGAACATGCCTTTCAATAACTCCATTGCTACACGTACTGTGAGGTATGTGGCACCGTCTTGTTGAAACCACATGTCATTTCAGTCAAGGTCTTGCATTTTGGGCAAAAAACGTTGGATTTAATCTCATATGTTATGATTACGATTCGCATCATAGTTGAAGAAGTACAGCCAACAAACCGCACCAAACTGTGTTTTTTTCTGGATGCGCTGGTAGCCTTTGCAATGCTTCTGACTGATCTTCACTCCAAAATCGAAAATTCCGCTTGTTGTGAATGCTGCGAACAATTCATTATGGTAAACGAGAGATGGCCATGGCTGCCGAGTGAGATATTCTGACGTCAGTAAGATGGTCCTGGGGGAATGGGCTCCCAGAACAGGTACCACAGGGAAATAGCTACTACACCTACGGATCGAAGGTGGATGAGATGACGGGACTTGGGAGTATATATGGAGGACCCAGACACCGAGATCCTATTGCGGTTACCGAATCACAGCACAATCCTGGGTGTAGAAATGCATGCGATAATGCTTAAATGGTTAGAAAATAACACGAGGCTACATAACGTGAAGATTTTCACCGATTTCCTGAAGACTATGAAGGCCATAGCAGATATTATGGTATCAGGCTCACTTAGATTATTCAGTCCATTGTGATACCACATTAGTGAACTTCTCTCTTATCACTGAGGGCTGCCCGATTCCATGTTAAGCTCAATGACAAGGGACCTCCTTTTTACAGTCGTGTCTGAACGGCGTTCCACATTGCAGTGAAACCACTTAGAGAAGCTTTGAAACCCTCAGATATCTCACCAGCATTACTGTGGTGGGATAATCCGCCGCTGAAAAACTTTTTGGTGTTCGGTGGAAGCAGGAATCGAACCCACGACCTTGTGTATGCAAGGCGGGCATGGTAACCATTGCACCACGGCTCCCAAAGCATGTGCAAAAGAATACTCGGAAGACGACAAGATCCGCACAATATAAATTAATAGGAAACATTAGGTTCTAAAATCGTGAACGGACGGTAACAAAATGAAAAGGAAACGATCACGAAAAATCAAAACGTAATGTTCACGGCTTCGTCCACGCGCGTCGTTCTTATGGCATCTCCATCGGTGGAGCACTGTGTTAAGGCGACTATAAACGCGTCTGGAGCAAACAATCCAGTATCGAATTACGGTAGAGGATTTTTGTTTTTATTGTTGTTTTTTGATCTCAGCTTAAAGACATGCATTGACTAAACTACAAGTGTAGCTTAACCAACAGAGGAAAAGTATGCTTGTCAAATTTATTTGGGCAAAGCCCTATAGATGGCAAGATGGTTGGATGTACAGCTGTTTCGGAATTACCCCATTCCTCATCAGCATCCTCTACTTGCAGCAAAAATATCAACCAATTATCAAAATAAATTCGGGTAATTCACTCAACCCAAATTGAACTGCACTTGAACCTTCCGAAAAAAGGTTTGATAGTCGGCTACTGCCTAATTTTTGTTTTATAAATTCGTAACCATTACGTTTTCAAATCATGAACGCTGGTTGTTGTTTTGAGAACGCACGGTGTTATTTTATTGCTGTCAGATTGACAACGGGTTAACCGTATCGGTGAAGAGACGATTCGAGACCTGGTAAACAGAGCCTGGAAAGAAATTGGAAAACTCGTTAAATACACATAGTTCCCCGAATAAAAAAACGGTACAATGGAAAGAAGAAGAAGTTAGAGTGCACAACAAGCCCAATACTGGCTTAGGTGTATGTCAGCCGACATGAGACAAAGCAACGGGAATCCTCTTCAACCTAACCTAACCTACTTACCCATTGAGCCAAAACTGAGCTTCATCGCTGAACACAATTCGCGTGCGATCAACTTTCTGAGGTTCGTTGCTTGCATATAAGACGATTCATGGTAAAATCCCTACGGGAAATGGATCATCCACAGGCCCGGTACAGGACTAGTCCCTGGTGTGTATGGACTAGTCCCAGTTCTGGTCAAAACGTATGGAGTGGACCGGTCACTTTAACATGGGTTTGTCATTGACGGGGTAAATTTACACTTTAGGACACGTTTTGGACTCATGCAAAAGGACATGTCATGGGACAATTTAGTAGGAGCACCTCATAGACAGGTACTCATGAACCACTCAAGGACAAACCATTTGGAATCTGTTTGCTTTTTGGTACGAATCACATCAGAAGTGAAAAACTTTCGAACTATGTTGAACAATAGGTTATTCTGATAATCGTATTTCAGTAAATGTGAAATACGATTAATTTCAAGCGAGTATGGAAATCAATAAATTATGGCTAAAGGGTGATACGGTCAAAATTTCGTCAAGGGAAAACGCGTGTAAATCTGTGAAATCGTTTATTTAAAAAATCAAATTAAATGTCTTTTTCAAGTTCAATTAGTATAAAATTCAAGAAAAATATTCAGTTAGGCTTTCGCTTTTCCAAATCCGAATTGCCGGGCCTCACGCTTGACACCTGCCATCAGATTTTGTACAGCCACCTTGTCCACCTTCTTCGCCGCAGAAAGCCAGTTTGCCTTGAACTGCTGCTCGTCCTTAGCAGTTTTTTTGGTCTTCTTTAGATTCCGCTTGACAATAGCCCAGTATTTCTCAATTGGGCGGAGCTCTGGCGTGTTGGGAGGGTTCTTGTCCTTGGGAACCACCTGCACGTTGTTGGCGGCGTACCACTCCATGGCCTTTTTACCGTAATGGCAAGATGCCAAATCCGGGCAAAACAGTACGGAACAATCGTGTTTCTTGAGGAAAGGCAGCAGACGTTTATTCAAACACTCTTTCACGAAAATTTCTTGGTTGACAGTCCCTGAAGCTATGAAAATGCTGCTTTTCAAGCCACAGGTACAGATGGCTTGCCAAACCAGATATTTCTTTGCGAACTTTGACAGTTTTATGTGCTTGAAAATATCTGCTACCTTTCCCCTCCCTTTTGCCGTATAAAACTCCTGTCCCGGAAGCTGTTTGTAGTCGGCTTTGACGTAGGTTTCGTCGTCCATTACCACGCAGTCAAACTTCGTCAGCATCGTCGTGTACAGCCTCCGGGATCGCGCTTTGTAAGTCGATAGTCCGGCTCGTTTTTTGGCTGTCGACAAACGTTCCCCAAACACTTTAATTACATTTGTAACGGCTGATTTGGCAACTTTTAGCGATTTTGCCAGCTTGGCGTGCGAGTAGCTCGGATTTTCGCGATGCGCGAGCAAAATTTTGATACGCTGCTCTTCTTGCTTGGACGGCATTTTGACAACTGAAGAGTGAATTCCAAAATCAAAATAGGAGCAACATTCTACACACACACCTTCAAAATGAGGGGTGTTCAGGTTTTTTAAGTGCAAAATTGAAAGAAATACGTCAAGTTTATATTGACCAAATTTTGACCGCATCAACCTTTATTTAAAAATTGCGGCAAAGTGGAGCATCGGTACCAGTCCTGTGATATCTCTGTCAGTGGCAATTTCCACCTATTTCCCGTAGGGATTGTAGACAAAACTTAAGTCTCCGACGGTTGAGTCATCCGTTAACCTTATAGGGTGTACAATAGATAGGGTCACGAAAAAAAGTTTATGCGGTCACCTATTGACTTTTTAACTCTGTAACTTTTTTGTTTATGAATATAAGTAAATACTTCAAAAGTAAAAGGTTCATATTTTGTTAAGATCTTTATAATGGTTATTAGAAATGGAAAGGGTATACGAAGCGAAATAAAAAAATTAAAAATCAAATTTGACGTCGGAGTCAAAAATGACCAATGCACGAAATATAGTCCCTGATCAACCACGAACAACGATATGCGGTTCTTTTCGATCGGACTTCAATTGACGACACAGCACAATAAATTGTATTTCGGGGGTTCGTAGGGTACACGGAAAAAAGTTTTAGTGTTCTGAAATTGTCTTCGAATATGCTACAAAACTGGGGGTGATTGCATCAACTTTTTTTCCTTTAGGCCATGACCCTATCTAGTGTACAAGTTCTCAAGGACCTTATAATTATTTTCTGGAACTGTATATTAAAATGTACGTTTACTTTTCTTTTACCTATACCCTCCACCATAGGATCGGAGTATACTAAATTTGTATTCCTTTTGCAACACATCGAAATATTAGTCCCATTAAAAATATATTCTGGATCGTGGTGAAATTCTGAGCCAACTAATCACGCCAACTTCCGAACGAAACAAACTATCAATAGAAACTTTGTACATCTAGTTGTTATTGATGTAGGTCGGAAGCTATTTCAAATGGTCCATATCGGACCACTTTTTGGAATAGCCCCCATATAAACCGGCCCTACGGATCCTCTTGGAAAAACAAATTTTATCCGATTGAAATTGGATACACCCTGTACCCAATTTTCAGCCTGATCGGATGGCATTTGGTTCTGTTAGAGGCTCCTCAAGCCAAATCGGGGGATCGGTTTATATGGGGCTATATGTAATTATGGACCGATGTGGAAAAATTTTTGCATGATTGTTAGAGACCATATACAAACACCATGTATTCAATTTCAGCCGGATCGGATGAAATTTGCTTCTCTTAGAGGATTCGCAAGCCAAATCTGGGGGTCCGTTTATATGGGGGCTATACGTAAAAGTGGACCGATATGGCCCATTTGCAATACCATCCGACCTACATCAATAACAACTACGAGTGCTTGTGCCAAGTTAGCGTGATTTTAACAGACGGACGGACGGACGGACATGCTTAGATCGACTTAGAATCTCACCACGACCCAGAATATATATTTATGGCGTCTAGAGCAATATTTCGATGTGTTACAAACGGAATGACAAAGTTAATATACCCCCATGCTATGGTGGAGGGTATAAAAAGACAATATATTTACTAACGATTTCTTGGAATTTCGTTCTAAATGCATTCAAATCTCAATAGAAACTGACCTATTAGTTGTATCGCTTTGGTCGTATCGTCTTTTTAAACTATTCTAGATAACATTTTCTATTGATGTTTATTTTCTGGAATACATGTGGGGTCGGATGTACTTCCTTTGGATATCAAGGAGTAAACATCTTAACCCTCCGCCGGACCCACCCGTCAGAGAGTTAAGATGTTTAACAGTAAGATAGAACACAAAACGTGCCTTAGCTGTTTAAACCAGTGTTTCTAAAACAGATAATCGCCCTTTGCAGTCCATATGTTAACTAGGTGCACCACTGCGACTTGGGTCTATTTTTGAAATACTAAGGATTCGTTCCCAAATTCCTCACTTGACCACTGTATGTGATCGTATAGTTCCTCAAATTTTATGCTTACATTTAAGACAAGGCACGTTCGCACTAAATCACGATAGTCTTGCAGATGTAGCCACATGTCAGAAGAGGAATTTATCTACCAACGGGTTTCGCATTACTGTACAAACCGGCAAATAGTGCCGGTGTAGATGTGGGCGTTTCTGACTGGTTTTTGGTGACTGTGGCATAACATTTAAGACATTACAAATTGCACCTAATTAAAAGTTGATGAGTTTGTTTTTGTGGCGGTTGTAGTTGGTGGTGGTGGTGGTGGTAGTGACAGCCCCCATACCCCATCTTACCTACAACAATCTTACCTACAACATCTTGAATGATTGATAAACTCATTTTTCTTGCGAGCATCCTTCTTGACTCGATTATTCGTTGAGGCAAACGTTTTAACCCCAAACTGACAAGCCAATAAAGTCAAACGACAGCAACTGGAGTTCCATTTATAGTGGTATGAAAGGTGGATGTCGAAATGTCATATTATCATTTGGGCTGAAATGAAAACCGCGGGGGCAAAGTGTGAAATGAAATGACTACACATTTGCCTCGATGAAATGAATAAAGCTCTATATTAAATATTTTACATGCTGTGATTGCCAGGGTGTTTTTGTGTCACTCGGAAAGTCCCATAGATACGGAGTATTAATGTTTTTAATTCTTTTTCATTTATTTTCTCCATCCTCTTTGCCGCTTTTGCATTTAAAGCCTTAACTTGGCAACGTTAGGAAATAGGCAATACACCAATACGAGGCCTTTAATTACGAAAAGTAACAGTAAATAAATAAATTTACAGCATTGGTCATACGAAAATTTGCAAAAAGTGCTGAAAATTGAAATTGGCACTAAAACCTTAGAGGCTTATAAAAGACGAACGGTAACCAATTTGGCAAAATCCAGAAATTACATTTCTCCTCTCATCGAGTACTTTCGGCTGGGATTGTTTGGATTATTTGTGTTTCACTGTGTTTTGCGAATTTTTTCTAATAATTGGTTTATAGTTTCGCTGCAAGTAGAGGATGCTGATGAGGAATTATGGAAGTTCTGAAACGGCCATCCATCTAATCGTCTTTCAGTCTAAAGGGCTTTGGCTAAATAGATGTGACAAACATATTTTCCAAGAGTAGCTTAACTAACAGAGTTACGCTTTATGTTTCATTTCTCCTGAAATTTGAACGTAGTTTGAATTCAGAAGTCTCAATTTTTATTGAATTTGCCCTTAAAGGCCCAGAAAAAAAATTGGAGGTTGGTAAACAAACATTTCTTTTAAAGCGCATTCCGGAATCTCCCATCGATTTGTACCACTTCCGATGCAGTCCTTTTCGACAAGTTCACAAACATTTCTCTTAAAGCGCATCCCGGTATCCCCTATCGATTTTTTCCACTTCCGATCCAGACCTTTTGCACTAATATTCGAAAGTACTCTACTTTAAGAGAAAATTTTAGTTTTGGATAAATAAATTTCACAAAAAAATAGAAAATTAATAAAACAGTAAAAAAATAATAAAAACTAAATTTCATCCCCGATGGTATTTTAACCTGTGCCGTTTGGCTTTTTCACTTCTATGGAAGTTATTTTGAGAGGCTTTTGCAAATTACGATAATTTTTAATTTTTTGTGGACCTTTACTGGAAAAAAATATATATCGAAAATAACAAAATAAAAACGATGTATAACATAAAATATTAATTTCAAGAAAAATATTTGATAAAAAAATTTTTTTTTGGTGGTGAGATTTGAACCAGCGTTCTTTATTTTTTCATTCATAATAATAATGAACATCTCAAGAAGTTGTTAGAATGTCACGCCAAATATTTGAATAGACATTTTGATGCATCGTGTTCAGTGGCGTTTGTGACTGAGTATCCCAGCAAAAAAAAAAAATTCGAATTTCTTCTTAAGGCACAACTTTAAAAGCTCTTCGAAAAATGTCCTCCCAAAGATGTTCTTTATTTTAACTGCACAGGAAGTTCATTTGAGTAAATTTCTTTATAACTCTCTTTTTGATGGGAAATTTAATGGGAAATTTAAAATTTTATTGTTTCAAATGGGTTAAAAACAGATAAAAACTTAACAAAATATTGCGAATTTTTTAAATTTTGCCGAAAAAAATATTAAATCCTTTCCAGAAAAATTGCGAATTTTTGAAAATATTTGATGTCAAACGTTCCAGACAAGCGTTACAATGCATTAAAAATCATAAAATTTAAAAATTATTTATTCGTGAAATTATCACAAATGGTGGACATCCGTCCTACGACAAGCCCATCGCTTCTGCGCCAATTTTGCACCACTTCCGGATCCTAAAATAACATTTCCACTACTTTTTTGGCACGCTTTGTTTGCTGGGATGCTAAAACGTTCTGTTATGGTGCCAACAGACCCAATTTCAACCCCCGCATTTTTCCAAGAATTTGTTTATACCCTCCACCATAGGATGGGGGTATATTAACTTTGTCATTCCGTTTGTAACATATCGAAATATTCTGAGTCGATCTGAGCATGTCCGTCCATCCGTCCGTCTGTTGAAATCACGCTAACTTCCGAACGAAACAAGCTATCGACTTGAAACTTGGCACAAGTAGTTGTTATTGATGTAGGTCGGATGGTATTGCAAATGGGCCATATCGGTCCACTTTTACGTATAGCCCCCATATAAACGGACCCCTAAATTTAGCTTGCGATTGCTCTAAGAGACGCAAATTTCATCCGATCCGGCTGAAATTTGGTACATGGTGTTAGTATATGGTCTCTAACAATCATGCAAAAATTGGTCCACATCGGTCCATAATTATATATAGCTCTCATATAAACCGATCCCCCGATTTGGCTTGCGGAGCCTCTAAGAGAACCAAATTTTATTCGAACCTGTTGAAATTTGGTACATGGTATTGTTATATGTTCTCTAATAACCATGCAAAAATTGGTCGAAATCGGTCCATAATTATATATAGCCCCCATATAAACCGATCACCCGATATGGCTGCGTAGCCTCTAAGAAACGAAAATTTCATCCGATCCGGCTGAAATTTGGTACATGGTTAGTTTAGGTTGTAGAGGGTGACATCAATATCTTGTATTGATGCCCACTTAGACCAGTATAGGTCCATTGTGATCCCTCGATGTAATTTTTCAATCTTTCTTCTTCCGAGGCGGCCGCTTTGTCCCAGAAACTTCCATCTGCTCGTTCTCTTTGAAATAAATCTCAGAATGACCAACCAAATTTGGTACATGGTGTTGGTATATGTTCTTTAATGACCATGCATAAATTGGTCCATATCGGTCCATAATTGTATATAGCCCCATATAAATCGATTCCCAGATTTGTCCTCCGGAGCCTCTTGGAGGAGCAAAATTCATCCGATCCGGTTGTAATTGGGAACATGGTGTTAGAGTGTGGTCTCTAATAAACACGGAAGAATTGGTCCATATCGGTCCATAGTTATATATAGCCCCCATATAAACCATTCCCCAGATTTGATCTCCGGAGCCTCTTGGAGGAGCAAAATTCATCCGATCCGGTTGACATTTGCAACGTGGTGTTAGTATAAGGCCGCTAATATACATGCCAAAATTGGTCCATATCGGTCTATAGTTATATATAGCCGATCCCCAATCGTACAAAAATGGTCCATATCGGTTCATATTCATGGTTGCCACTCGAGCCAAAAATAATCTACCAAAATTTTATTTTTATAGAAAACATTGTCAACATTTTATTTCTATAGAAAATTTTGTCAAAATGTGATTTCTATAGAAAATTTTGTTTTATTTCTAAAGAAAATTTTGTCAAAATTTTATTTCTATAGAAAATTTTTTCCAAATTTTATTTCTATAGAAAATTTTTTCCAAATTTCACTTTTATAGAAAATGTTGTCAAAATTTTTTTTCTATAGAAACTTTAAACTTAATTATATACGTATTTAATGGGCCATTTTAAGTTTAATATATACCACGTATGGACTACGTATGGACTACGTGGTATATATTACGGTATTAGGAAGTTTTAAGATACCTTGTCATCGGCAAAAGTTATCGCAACCCAAGTAATTCGATTGTGGATGAGAGTCTTCAGTAGAAGTTTCTACGCTATCCATGGTGGAGGGTACATAAGCTTCGGCCTGGCCGAACTTACGGCCGTATATACTTGTTTTAATTTGTAAAAATTAGATAAGGAAATAAAATTGAACCAAAAAGTACGGAAAAAAATAAAAAGTGAAATTAGAGAAAACATTTTTGTTTTTTAGTTTTGTTTTTTTTTTAATTTCTTCATCCAAATGAACTTTCAAGGTACAACTTCGAAAAAAATACAAAGGATCCAAAAATGGAGTACTTCCGTCCTACGGCAAGTACATATAAAATTCATTAGAGATGATCCAAGTTTGCACTACTTCCGGATTGCAAATTGGGGATCCAATCTACTTTTTTGGAAGCTTTTTTTTGATGGGGGGCTATATCATTCAATGGTTTGGTACGATCCCCATATAAACTTATCTCTCTATTTGACTCCTAATGTGAATAGCAGACTTAAAAAAAAAAACAATAACTTCAACCTTTCAATCACCTCAAGGCCCCACATTCAATATGAGCAGTCTTATTATTCCCTCCTTCCAGCGATGAATGTGATAAATGTACGCGTAAATTAATTTCAATCTGAGATTTAAATGATTACCGTGTTTAATTTAATGAAGAGTAAAATACATTTTAGATATGCCAGCCTCATAATATCGATAACGACATTGGACTGGATTATAATCCATTCACCCATCCATCGATTCATTCATTGAAATGACAATTGCGATAATGAGTTTTGTTTCTCTATAGCTGAACGTTGGATGTTAAACACCTGCTGCTCTTTTCTCATGAATTCATGGATTATTATCGTCATTAATTAAATATGTATAGGACGTGTACTGTATTGAGTGAAATGTTTATAACCTTTGGGAGCATTCTCATACGAATAACACTGTCAGAGGTCAAGGGACTCGATATTGTAATGTAGCATTAAAACACAATAATGGGTGTTGTTACTTGGGTTCAAAATAACCAAAAATCGCGTATATGCAGTCGGTAGCTATGGATTTTTAATTAGCCTCAAACAGTTTTATATGGATATTTTAAAGTTTTGGAAAACTCGACATTTTTAAATTTTGGAATTATAGGTTTTAAAAGTTTTTCAAAAAATGAACAATATCCCAGTAAGAAAAAGCGTTGCCAAAAATGTAGTGAACTTGTTATTTTTTGGATCCGGATGTGGTGCAAAACATGGGCCTGACATAGGACGGATGTCCACCATTGCATGAGAATTACTTGAAACTGAATATAAAATTTCCCCCTGAAAATTTCAAAGGAAACTATAATATTTGATTCATGGTGTATTTAAGATTCGGCCCGGCCGAACTCACTGCATCATGTTTTTTATACCCTCTACCATAGAATATGGGGCATATTAACTTTGTCATTCCGTTTGTTACACATCGAAATATTGCTCTAAGACCCCATAAAGTATACATATTCTGGGTCGTGGTGAAATTCTTAGTCGATCTAAGCATGTCCGTCTCTTGAAATCACGATAACTTCCGAACGAAACAAGCTATCGACTTGAAACTAGGCACAAGTAGTTGTTATTAATGTAGGTCGGATGGTATTAGGTTAGGTTAGGTTAGGTTGGGTTAGGTTAGCTTAGCTTAGGTTAGGTTACGTTAGGTTAGGTTAGGTGGCAGGTTAGGTGTATCGGGCTCACTTAGGCTATTCAGACCATTGTGATACCACACTGGTGAACTTTTCTCTTATCACTGAGTGCTGCACGATTCCATGTTAAGCTTAATGACAATGGACCTCATTTTTATAGCCGAGTCCGAACGGCGTTCCACATTACAGTAAAACCACTTAGAGAAGCTTTGAACCCCTCAGAAATGTCACCATCATTACTGAGGTGGAAAATTTTTGGTGTTCGGTAGAAGCAGGAATCGAACCCACGACCTTGTGTGTGCAAGGCGGGCATGCTAACCATTGCACCACGGTGGCTCCCGGATGGTATTGCAAATGGGCCATATAAACGGACCCCCAGATTTGGCGTGCGTAGCCTCTAAGAAAAGCATATTTCATCCGATCTAGCTGAAATTTGGTACATAATGTTAGTATATGGTCTCTAACAACCACGCAAAAATTGGTCCACATCGGTCCAAAATTATATATAGCCCCCATATAAACCGATCCCAAGATTTGGTTTGCGGAGCCTCTAAGAGAAGCAAATTTCATCCGATCTGGTTGAAATTTAGTACGTGGTGTTAGTATATGGTTTCTAACAACCATGTCAGAATTGGTCCCTATCGGTCCATAATTATATATAGCACTTATATAAACCGATCCCCGGATTTGATCTCCGGAGCCGCTTGGAGGAGCAAAATTCATCCGATCCGGTTGAAACTTAGTACGCGGTGTTAGTATATGGTATCTAAAAACCGTGCAACACTTAGTCCATATCGGTTTATAATTATATATAGCCCCCCAAATAAACCGATACCCAATCACAGAAAAATCACGATTCCCACTCGAGCCAAAAATAATCTGCCAAAATTTTATTGCCATAGAAAATTTTGTCAACATTTTATATTTCTATAGAAATTTTGTCAAAATTTTATTTTTATAGAAGATTTTGTCAACATTTTATGTTTTTAGGAAATTTTCGCAAAATATAATTTCTATACTAAATTTTGTCAAAAATTTATTTCTATAGAAAAGTTTGTCAAAATTTTATTTCTATAGAAAATTTTGTCAAAATGTTATTTCTATAGAAAATTTTGTCAAAATATTATTTCTATAGAAAATTTTGTCAAAATTTTATTTCTATAGAACATTTTGTCAATCCACCATCTGTCATTTTTATACCAATCCACCATCTGTCATTTTTATACCCACCATCATAGAATGGTGACGGGGGTATAATAAGTTTTGTCATTCCGTTTGTAACACATCGAAATATCGATTTCCGACTATATAAAGTATATATATTCTTGATCAGGGAGAAATTCTAAGACGATATAAGCATTTCCGTCTGTCCGCCTGTATGTCTGTTGTAATCACGTTACAGCCTTCAATAATGGCGCTATCGTCCTGAAATTTTGCACAGATTCGTCTTTTGTTTACAGGCAGGTCAAGTTCAAAGATGGCCTATATCGGTCAGAATTTTGATATAGTCCCCATATAAACCGACCTCCCGATTTGGGGTCTTGGGCTTATAAAAACTGTAGTTTTTATCCATTTTGCCCGAAATTGGAAATCTAGAGCTATTTAGGACCATAAAAAGCGTACCGAAGTGCGCGAAGCAAATTGGGTTGGGAAGCTTTGATTTAGAAGATGGTGTTAAGAAGTTTTAAGATGACTTGTCATCGGCCGCAACCCAAGTAATTTAATTGTGGATGACCGTCTTTAGTAGAAGTTTCTACGCAATCCATGGTGGAGGGTACATAAGATTCGGCCTGGATCAAAATACCATTTTTTTTTTTGAGTGTAAGAAATTTTTAATCCTATCCTATACTATCGATTAAAACTCCTCCCTTTTCGTATTCTTCTAAGAAAGTTCAACGGACATTATGGTAATTCAGAGTTCAAATATTTAATGATACATTAATCCTATCAATATCTTCAATTCATTAGACCAACCTGTCTTACCATCATTGTCCATCCATAATCATTAAACAAGCAAATCTTCCCATTTCAAATTGTATTTCTATCCAGAGGTTATAAATTTGCATTACATTGACTCTCCTTATTACTGATTGAAATCCCTAGGGCATTTTCATTGAGGAACTTCTTGTCCCTACCTAAAGTATCCAATAAAATTATGTAGAAAATATCAAATATACGATCCCATTTCTTATCTCTTTGCATTCCCCCAGAGTATGAAAGGTATCAAAAAGTTCTTCTTTTTTTAAACTTTTCGTCTGCTGCCACTCCATTCAACTCCCAATAATACTCTTAACATATTAGCAATTTTATTGCTAAATATTACAAATTGAGCTTTTTATATTCAATGTGTACACTTTGTTGTTGTTTTGAGATGCGTCCAATGGGCCGCTGGAGATTGCGATGGAGGCGGGGAAAGGAACCCAAAAAAGGGTTACAAATTTTACGATAGTCTTTTATGATTGCTCAATTTAATGGTGCGCCATACTTGTAAACTCTTCGACTCGCTGCATGGTTGGCATAAATGGACATATATCCATCTATCCATTTTGTTGGATCCAAAATTCTCACCTCTCTGTCTCTCTCTCTCTCGGTCGTTCTTACAATCGTTTAACAATCATTCAATAGATATTGTGTTTGAAATATTTTTTTTTGTTTTTTTCGTTTTCAACTTTGAATTTTATGAAGGCCATCAAAAACAAGAGATTCCGCTAAGGGTGTGCTACTTACACCCATTTGTAATATGAAACACAGTGGATGGAATTTACCATTGAGAACATAGAGGATGAGTATCAACAAATTATAGGTCGCTTTGAATATGTAAGGTAGTTTATAATCTCGATAAATAAATAAGTTGAATATTGAGCTGTTCAGCCATCTCGTTAAATCAGCCTATGACCACTAGCAAATTGGGAAATTCGCGGCCTATATAAAGGCTACAATGAAATCTATAGATTTCATTGCATTATCGGAAGCCACTGTGGTGCAATGGTTCGCATGCCCGCCTATGAAGGCCATCAAAAACAAGAGATTCCGCTAAGGGTGTGCTACTTACACCCATTTGTAATATGAAACACAGTGGATGGAATTTACCATTGAGAACATAGAGGATGAGTATCAACAAATTATAGGTCGCTTTGAATATGTAAGGTAGTTTATAATCTCGATAAATAAATAAGTTGAATATTGAGCTGTTCAGCCATCTCGTTAAATCAGCCTATGACCACTAGCAAATTGGGAAATTCGCGGCCTATATAAAGGCTACAATGAAATCTATAGATTTCATTGCATTATCGGAAGCCACTGTGGTGCAATGGTTCGCATGCCCGCCTTGCATACATAGGATCGTGGGTTCAAATCCACTTTTGACCAAACACCAAAGAGTTTTTCAGCCGTGAATTATCCCCTTTCAGTGATGCTGGTAAGATTTCTGAGTGTTTCAAAGTGTTTTTTAGTTGTTTCACCATAGTGTGGAACGCCGTTCGGACTCGGCTATTTTTTATAGCCGAGTCCGATGTCCCTTGTCATTAATAAGAGAGAAGTTCACTAATGTGTTATCACAATAGACTGAATAGTCTAAGTGAGCCTAAATGTCGAGCTAACCTAACCTATATAAAAAAATATTTATTCCAGTATTTGTTTAAATATTATATCTCTATCAAACTGACATAGGGAGCTATCTAGTTTCAAATTTAAGATAGAGATCACATTGATCGAATTTTCATTATATTTTGCGATATATAAACCAGGGCTGTGGAATCGAATTTTGCCAATTTTGCTCGACTCCGACTCCAGCCAACTGCATACAGACAAACCCCAACATTTTGGGGGTTCAAAAGATCTCAGTATTTCAAATTTAAGCCAATTGGTTTCTGTATGCAATAAATTAAATTATGAGTTTTTATATGTAATTTTATATTTTATATGTAAATCTTATGAGTTTTATATGTATTGGTCTAAGACCCCATAAAGTATATATATTCTGGGTTGTGGTGAAATTCTGAGTCGATCTAAGCATATATATATAGATAGCCCCCATATAAACGGACCCCCAGATTTGGGTTGCGAAGCCTCTAAGAGTAGTATGTTTCATCCGATCTGGCTAGAATTTGATTCATGGTGTTAGTATATGGCCTCTAACAACCATGCAAAAATTGGCTCATATATAGCCCCCATATAAACCGATCCCCCGATTTAGCTTGCGGAGCCTCTAAGAAAAGCAAATTTCATCCGATCCGGCTGAAATTTTGTACATGGTGTTTGTGTAGGGACTCTAACAACCAAGCAAAAATTGGTTCATATCGGTCCATAATTTTATATATGTTAGCCCCATATAAACCGATCCCCAGATTTGGCTTGCGAAGTCTCCAAGAGAAGCAACTTTGATCCAATCCGGTTGTAATTTGGAACAAGGTGTTAGTATATGATCTTTAACAACCGCGCCAGAATTGGTCCATATCGGTCCATAGTTATATATAGCCCCCATATAAAACGTTCTCCATATTTGACCTACGGAGCGTCTTGGAGGAGCAAAATTCATCCGATCCGGTTCAAATTTGGAACGTGGTGTTAGTATATGGCCGCTAACAACCATACCAAAGTTGGTCCATAGCGGTCTATAGTTATATATAGCCGATCTCCAATCACACAAAAATTGGTCCATATCGGTTCATAATCATGGTTGCCACTCGAGCCAAAAATAATCTACCAAAATTTTATTTCTATAGAAAATTTTGTCAAAATTTTATTCGGTTCATAATCAAATTTTCATCATTGCCAAAATTTTATTTCTATAGAAAATTTTGTTAAAGTTTTATTAGGTTCATAATCATGGTTGCCACTCGAGCCGAAAATAATCTACCAAGATTTTATTTCTATAGAAAATTTTGTCAAAATTTTATTTCTGTAGAAATTTTTGTCAAAATTTTCTTTCTATAGAAATTTTTGTCAAAATTTTCTTTCTATAGAAAATTTTGTCAAAATTTTATTTCTATAGAAAATTTTGTGAAAATTTTATTTCTATAGAAAATTTTGTTAAAATTTTATTTCTGTAGAAAATTTTGTCAAAATTTTATGTCTATAGAAAATTTTGTCAAACTGAATTGCATACGTATTTGATCGATCTTTTTTGATTTAATATATACCACGTATGGACTTACATACAATTTAGAAGACGGTGTTAGGAGGTTTTAAGATACCTTGCCATCGGCAAGCGTTACCGCAACTTAAGTAATTCGATTGTGGATGGCAGTGTTAGAAGAAGTTTCTACGCAATCCATGGTGGAGGGTACATAAGCTTCGGCCTGGTCGAACTTACGGCCGTATATACTTGTTGTTCTTCAAAATAACGGATAATTATCTCAGAGAGCTGTACTAATTGTCCAGCAAATAAGAGAATTCTCCCGCGTCTATTTTAGAGGCAACCAGTTATCTGTGTTATAATTATTCGACTATTCCATAGATTACTTATCTCCTCTTAAATAACCAGTCAACCTTGTAGTTGTTCATATAAATAGCGAAAATGCGACAATGGCTTCTTGCCGAACAAGCGGGGACCTAGAGAGTATGCTGCCTTAAAAATATATGCACACATAGAAAATTTCATTAAAATTTTTTTCTACCAGTGTATATGCTTTAATGTGAAACATAATATATTTGAACAATACAAACAATATTTTGTTTGGGCTAATCCTGAAAATATATATGCTTGAAGCAAAATGTGTTTGGGGTATATGTTACAGAAGCGATTTTTTGAGGGTGTACCTTTTGTGTCCAATATATACCACGTATGGACTAACTTACAATTTAGAAGACGATGTTAAGAAGTTTTAAGATACCATGCCACCGGTAAGTATTACCACAATCCAAGAAATTCGATTGCGGATGACAGTCTTTCGTAGAAGTTTCTACGCAATCCATGGTGGAGGGTACATAAGATTCGGCATGGCCGAACTTGCGGCCGTATATACTTGTTATCAAATAATATGGCTCAGGAATTTTCAAAAATAAAATGAGCATCGAAATCTGGATCGATATCAATAAAATTTGGCATAAAACGCTATACACACTAAAAAAAAGCATGCCCGGTTCCAAGGATTTTGACTCGAAAGGTTTCAGATGAAAACGTTTTTCACGTCCGACCCTACAACCGTCTAAAATCTCAGAAATCAGAAAGTGCATTCCAGAAATATTGATTATATAGAGATCTACTCAGATTCGTCAGCTAATTTTGTTCTGGCCATTCGACCTACCTTACACAGAAAAAAATATGCAGAATATGTAATTTCACTTTAGTGTTAAAGTACGCCCACCTTAAGTATGTGTTATGTAAACTTTTTGGGCGTAGCTCGTTGACTTCCATAAGAATAGCCTGGAAAGTTAGCTAGAACCATCGTTGAAACAAAATTAACCTAAACATGAATATAGTCTAACGGCACACGAGGAAGTGCCCATTCGACGGTGTCCAGTGATCGATAAGCCAGTCATGAAGCGTCTTATCGGGAATGACTTCATTGACTTGAAAGCAATGACCACCATAACCATACCAAAAAAGAAATGCTTTAATCCAAATTCGTTAGGTTTCGGAGTATAACTATGAGAAAAAAAGATTTTCCTCTAAAATTTCTGCCCTGTATTTTGCATCCACTGTTACGCAGAAACTGCCAAATGGATGATGAAAATACATTGTATTTAAGGACTTTGTTGTTTGGACAACTGGTTGGGAATATATTGAAGTTTATGTGGTCATATAATAGCGATATATATTTTTAACTACAATCAATAATATTTGCCAGGTTCTATAGGAGGAAACTACGTTGTTTTTATGACACAATTCATAAGAGGATCAACTCAAGTTCTCTCACACTTTTCTGGTTTTTATATGTTTGCCCAGTCTGCCTGCTAGTGCTTTGATAAGATTTACTCAATAATTGTCTTGAAATTTAATGAATCACGAAAAAGGACATTTCAAAAAGTATTGATGTAGCATCAATTGTTAAAGCGATTGGTAGAGAGAATTGCTTTCAATACTACGATTTTTCTCAGTATAATTATTGCATTAGTTCCATTGGAATAAATCGTACATCATCCATGTGCCTACAACAAATCTATGTCATCCAAATAACGCTTAAAATATTAGGAGCGCCAATTAATGCGGGATTGACAGTTGTTTACTCGTACTTCGGGTTATACGCATCGGGCAATAATGAAACTATATTCATGTCATCACTTTATTCCACGGCATTAATTTCCAGTTAGTGTCATTTTGTTGAAGTGTAGAAAACATATTATTGTTTGGTTTTCCATATGTCAAGTTGCATGCCCACAAAAGAGAATTGGAAGCTCTATAATTTGGAAAAAAGGGCAGCAGAATTGCATCGATTACTTTCCGAAGCCTATGCGAAATGTACAGTTTTTCAACGAGGTGGTTTGTGCGTTTCAGAAGTGGTGATTTTGATAAAGAGGCCAAAGAACATACGCGACTGCAGTTTGAAGATGCTGACTGAGTTGGAGGTATTACTCGATGATGATGATTCGTGGACTGATTCGTCATGGCAGCCGTATGCTACCAAAAAAATAGAAAACAAGTATATACGGCCGTAAGTTCGGCCAGGCCGAAGCTTATGTACCCTCCACCATGGATTGCGTAGAAACTTCTTCTAAACACTGCCATCCACAATCGAATTACTTAAGTTGCGGTGACGCTTGCCGGTGGCAAGGTATCTTAAAACCTCCTGACACGGTCTTCTAAATTGTATGTAAGTCCATACGTGGTATATATTAAATCAAAAAAGATCGATCAAATACGTATATAATTCAGTTGACAAAATTTTCTATAGACATAAAATTTTCTATAGAAACAAAATTTTTACAAAATTTTCTATAGAAATAAAATTTTGATAAAATTTACTATAGAAATAAAATTTTAACAAAATTTTCTACAGAAATAAAATTTTGACAAAATTTTCTATAGAAATAAAATTTTAACAAAATTTTCTATAGAAATAAAATTTTCACAAAATTTTCTATAGAAATAAAATTTTAACAAACACAACGCTTGCCGATGGCAAGGTATCATAAAACCTCCTAACACCGTCTTCTAAATTGTATGTAAGTCCATACGTGGTATATATTAAATCAAAAAAGATCAAATACGTATATATTTCAGTTTGACAAAATTTTCTGTAGACATAAAATTTTGGCAAAATTTTCTACAGAAATTAAATTTTGACAAAATTTTCTACAGAAATAAAATTTTGACAAAATTTTCTATAGAAATAAAATTTTAACAAAATTTTCTATAGAAATAACATTTTAACAAAATTTTCTATAATAATAAAATTTTGACAAAATTTTCTATAGAAATAAAATGTCGGCAAAATTTTCTATAGAAATAAAATTTTGGCAAAAGTTTCTGTAGAAATAAAATTTTAACAAAATTTTCTACAGAAATAAAATTTTGACAAAATTTTCTAATGAAATAAAATTTTAACAAAATTTTCTATAGAAATAAAATTTTCACAAAATTTTCTATAGAAATAAAGTTTTGACAAAATTTTCTATAGAAATAAAATTTTGGCAAAAGTTTCTGTAGAAATAAAATTTTAACAAAATTTTCTATAGAAAACAAATTGTAACAAAATTTTCTATAGAAATAAAATTTTCACAAAATTTTCTACAGAAATACAATTTTGACAAAATTTTCTATAGAAATAAAATTTTAACAAAATTATCTATAGAAAAAAAAAATGTTGACAAAATTTTCTATAGAAATAAAATTTTGGTAGATTATTTTCGGCTCGAGTGGCAACCATGATTGTGAACCGAATAAAATTTTCTATAGAAATAAAATATTGACAAAATTTTCTTTAGAAATAAAATTTTGGTAGATTATTTTTGGCTCGAGTGGCAACCATAATTATGAACCGATATGGACCAATTTTTGTTTGATTGGAGATCGGCTATATATAACTATTGACCGATATGGACCAATTTCTGCATGGATGTTAGAGACCATATATTAACACCACGTTCCACATTTGAACCGGATCGGATGAATTTTGCTCCTCTTAAAGGCTCCGCAAGCCAAATCTGGCGATCGGTTTATATGCGGGCTATATAGAATTATGAACCGATGTGGATCAATTTTCGCATGGTTCTTGGAGACCATATACCAACATCATGTACCAAATTTCAGGCGGATCGGATGAAATTCGCTTCTCTTTGAGGCTCTGCAAGCCAAATCTGGGGATCGGTTTATATGGGGGCTATATATAATTGTGAACCGATGTGGACCAATTTTTGCATGGTTGTTAGAGACCATATACCAACATCATGTACCAAATTTCAGGCAGATCGGATGAAATTTGCTTCTCTTAAAGGCTCCGTAAGCCAAATCTGGTGATCGGTTTATATGCGGGCTATATATAATTATGAACCGATATGGACCAATTTTTCCACGGTTGTTGGAGACCATATACTGAACACCATGTTCCGAATTTCAACCAGATCAGATGAAATTTTGCTTCTTTTTAGGCTCCGCAAGCTAAATCTGGGGATCGGTTTATATGCGGGCTATATATAATTATGGACCGATGTGGACCAATTTTTGTATTGTTGTTAGAGATAATATACCAACACCATGTACCAAAAACCAGCCGGATCGGATGAAATATGCTTCTTTTAGAGGCTCCGCAAACCAAATCTGAGGGTCCCCTTATATTTGTGCTATACGTAAAAGTGGACCGATATGGCCCATTTGCAATACCATCCGACCTACATCAATAAGAACTACTTGTGTAAAGTATCAAGTAGATAGCTTGTTTCGTTCGGAAGTTAGCGTAATTTCAACAGACGGACGGACGGACGGGCATGCTTTTATCGACTCAGAATTTCACCACGACCCAGAATATATACTTTATGGGGTCTTAGAGCAAAATGTCGATGTGTTACAAACGGAATGACAAAATTAATATACCCCCATCCTATGGTAGAGGGTATAAAAATAGAAGCTAGCGATGGACAATACTTCGATTGATCAGTCCAACAGGTTGGCTGATAAGTCCCCGGTCTTACAACGAAAAACACATTTTTTTGTCAAAATTCGTTTTTATTATTCAACATAGTTCCCTTCAAGAGCGATACAACGATTATAACGACCTTCCAATTTTTTGATACCATTTTGGTAGTACTCCTTCGGTTTTGCCTCAAAATAGGCCTCAGTTTCGATGATCACCTCTTCATTGCAGCCAAATTTTTTCCCTGCGAGCATCCTTTTAAGGTCTGAGAACAAGAAAAAGTCGCTGGGTGGCAGATCTGAGAATACAGTGAGTGGGGAAGCAATTCGAAACCCAATTCATGAATTTTTGCCATCGTTCTCAATGACTTGTGGCACGGTGTGTTGCCTTGGTGGAACAACACATTTTTCTTCTTCATATGGGGACATTTTGCCGCGATTTCGACCTTCAAACGCTCCAATAACGCCATGTAATAGTCATTGTTGATGGTTTTTCCCTTCTCAATATAATCGATAAAAATTATTCCATGCGCATCCCAAAAAACAGAGGCCATTACTTTGCTAGCGGACTTTTGAGTCTTTTCACGCTTCAGAGACGGTTCACCGGTCGCTGTCCACTCAACCGACTGTCGATTGAACTCAGGAGTGTAGTGATGGAGCCGTGTTTCATCCATTGTCACATATCGACGGAAAAATTCTCGTGTATTACAAGTTAACAGCTGCAAACACCGCTCAGAATCATCAACACGTCGTTGTTTTTGGTCAAATGTGAGCTCGCGCGGCACCTATTTTGCACAGAGCTTCCGCATCTGTGCGGAAGCACCTCTTTCGGGCGCCCACTGCGTTCACCGTCCACCGTGCTCATTTCACCACGCTTGAATTTTGCATACCAATCAATTATTGTTGATTTCCCTGGGGCAGAGTCCGGAAACTCATTATCAAGCCAAGTTTTTGCTTCCACCGTATTTTTTCCCTTCAGAAAACAGTATTTTATCAAAACACAAAATTCCTTTTTTCCATTTTTTTTTCAAATAACAAAAGTTGCTTCACAAAAGACGGTCTATCTCACAATCTAATTGACTTACAGACGTCAAATTTTGACACGAATCATTTGATGGTTGGTACTATATAAAAATAATATGCATTTAATACTAGCGACGCCATCTATGTGTCAGACCGGGGACTTATCAGCCAACCTGTTATTGTCATGTTTTCGCAATAAAGGGTGATACGGTCAAAATTTGGTCAAGGGAAAACGCGTGTAAATCGGTGAAATCGTTTATTTAAAAAATCAAATTAAATTTCTTTTTCAAGTTCAATTAGTATAAAATTCAGGAAAAATATTCAGTTAGGGTTTCGCTTTTCCAAATCCGAATTGCCGGGCCTCACGCTTGACACCTGCCATCAGATTTTGTACAGCCACCTTGTCCACCTTCTTCGCCGTAGAAAGCCAGTTTGCCTTGAACTGCTGCTCGTCCTTAGCAGTTTTTTGGTCTTCTTTAGGTTCCGCTTGACAATAGCCGAGTATTTCTCAATTGGGCGGAGCTCTGGCGTGTTGGGAAGGTTCTTGTCCTTGGGAACCACCTGACCTTTTTACCGTAATGGCAAGATGCCAAATCCGGCCAAAACAGTACGGAACAACCGTGTTTCTTTAGGAAAGGCAGCAGACGTTTATTCAAACACTCTTTCACGTAAATTTCTTGGTTGACAGTCCCGAAGCTATGAAAATGCTGCTTTTCAAGCCACAGGTACAGATGGCTTGCCAAACCAGATATTTCTTTGCGAACTTTGACAGTTTTATGTGCTTGAAAATAGTTGGTTGACGAATTTTAGTGATATTGCGGAATTTAACATACAAAACTCCTGGCGGAAAGGATATCGAAGGGATACATCAACGATTATGAACTTTATTCTAATTAAAATTTCTTTATTTTAAGAAAATGTGTAAATTGCTTATCTTAAAATTTAGGTTTTATAGCCCTTCAAATTATGTCAATATTTTTTGCTTAGTATAGTTTACATACAATCATGCCAAATAGGAATTGTTGCAAAAGCGAAATATACAAAATAATAACCGAAATAGAACAGAACTATAAAAGAGAAAAGAAAACTGAAACATTTACCTCTACATACATATATCATCGTATTTATCTCAATGTCCAGGATAAACCATTTTTGAAATATGATTTATTTTACTGGCAAAGTCCAGCCAAACCGACAAAAGCAACCAGAACAATGATATTTTATAAGCACTATGCAAAAGGCAATCAAGGGTTGCATAAATACAGCTACTGTTTTGGGGAAAAATTGGCACATTTTGTGAAATACTTATGCTTATGCATGTTCGACAACGTGGAAAATCCATGCCAAAAGAAATAACCGCAAAATTGGAATAACAAAGTCCTTATCATTATGATATTTTGTTGAAGCTTTTGTTAGCTACACTTAACGGAATTACTTGAAATTGGTAGGACGTACACTGATGTGGCAGTCGCTGGCCTATGATGTGGACCCATTTGATCAATCCGGTGCATAGTACCCAGCGCCGTGGAATTGGCGACCATTCCGACCATAAATTACACAAAGTTTCTCAGGGTCACATTATACAGCATTTTCATTCAGTGGCATGGGCAGGCGACTCAAGTCGCTTGCCAGGAGCACTTGGGATGCGAATAAAGAAACCTTGGCCGGCCAGTGGGTAAATTATTTAGCGCCAGTGTGGACACCTCAGACAAGTGATACGCATTGGAGTAACATACAGTCCTCGCACAACGCAGCCCTTACACGAGTACAAAGCTACCGTTGCTTTTCTCGCCCTTTCTTCAATATTAAGCTTAAGGTTCAACTTCCTATCCAAAATAACGCCAAGGTATTTTGCACACTCACCAAAGGGAATTTCAGTGCCCTCTGAGGATATGGGCTTAACCGTGAGAGTGTTGTGATCTTCGCAATACATGACTAGATCTGTCTTTGCAGGATTTAACCCAAGACCATTCTCTTTCGCCCATTTCTCAGTCATCCGGGGGGCTCTCTGTATAATATGTTATCTCTGATTGCAGATGGGACTTTTTCCCCTGACTGTTAGAGCCACATCATCTACGTATTTCACCACTTTTATCTTTTATTTTCGAGGGAAACCAGAAGGTTGTTTATAGCAACACTCCAAAGAAGAGGTGATAGAACTCTTCCTTGGGGAGTGCCTCTGTTCTGCCTGGCCGAACTTACGGCCGTATATATGTACTTGTTTCCTTTTGCCTTTTTACACGAGTACAAAGCTACAGTGGCTTTTCTCGCCCTTTCTTAAATATTGAGCTGAAAGTTTAACTTTCTTTCCAAAATAATGTCAAGGTATTTTGCACACTCACCAAAGGGAATTTCAATGCCCCCTAAGGATATGGGCTTAACCGTGGGAGTTTTGTGATCTTTGCTGTACATGACTAGTTCTGTCTTTACAGGATTTATCCCCAAGACCATTCTCTTTCGCCCATTTCTCAGTCATCCGGGGGGCTCTCTGCTTAATATGTTATCTCTGATTGCAGATGGGACTTTTTCCCCTGACTGCTAGACCCACATCATCTGCGTATGTCTTTTCGAGGGAAACCAGAAGGTTGTTTATAGCAACACTCCAAAGAAGAGGTGATAGAACTCTTCCTTGGGGAGTGCCTCACATACCTTTGTATGTTTGCTTGTCTTAGTGTGACTGAAATACGTCTCTTCATTAGAAATTCGTCTAACAGCCTAAGTATACCTGGATCAACATTCAGAGTTGTCCGTCCATTTAATATCGAGCTCGGATGGACGTTATTGAAAGATAGTGAGCTTTCAATAAAGCTGACTAGTTCATGCAATGCGGTCTCAGTAGACCTGTCCTTCGAGTATACATGTTGTCATTTCGAGAGCAAACTTGAATCGACGCGAGTTCTAAGATAAATATCTATCATCCTCTCCAGAGTCTTAAGTAGGAAATAGGATAAGCTGATTGGTCGGAAATCCTTCGCACTTGAGTGAGAGGCTTTTCCCGCTTTAGGTATGAAAACTGCTTTTGTTTCTCTCCACGTTTCTGCAATATATGCTAAGTTTATATATGCTTTATATATCACCGTCAACCAAGGGATAATTCTGTCAGCTTGTAACTCTTATGGATAAACAACCACAACCCAGTAGAGCGCTAGAACCCGCGCTACAAAACAGAGAGTCTCTCGATCAGGCAGCATACTAAGTAGGTCGGAACAGAAGCGGTGAGAAACTACAAAGTTGATCCTGTTCTCGGAGTCCGACCACCGCCTTTAGCTCAGGAGGAAAGTGTCCTCTCGTGGCAGAATTGTGCGGTGGAATTGGCCCAACTAAAATCAGGCACCTCAGTACCTATCTATCAGTGATCGTAGCTGATCTGATAAACAACTCAGGGACACATGACACGCCTCACGTTCTCGCTTGTCCAGCTTAAGCTATTCGACTCATCACCAGATCACTCTGGACACATCTCATCTTAGTCGCAGAATTCCTTGATCTGGAAACAAGCTGATGTACCGAAGCGCATACCACAACAAATAAAAAATTTTCGCAAGGTAATTAGAGGATCAAATTTCAAACAGATCGGATGAAATTTTTTCTTGCGTGAGACTTCAAAAGTCGAATTTGGGGATCGGTTTATATGGGGGCTTTATATAATTATGGACCCATTTGTGCACGATTAATATGAACCTGCAGGGAGCGCAGAAAATGAATATATATCAATTGGATCGGATGAAATTTGCTTCTCCAGGAGATTTAAGAAGTAAAATCCGGGGTTAGATATCGTATATTTTAAGCCGGATCGGATGAAATTTGCACCTCTAAAAGTGTCTGCAATCCGTATTTGGGGATCGGTTTATATGGGGACAATACGTAAACGTGATCTGATATGGCCAATTTGCAAACCATTCGACCTACATTAACAACAATTACTCGTGTCAAGTTTCAAGTCGATAGCTTGCTTCGTCCGGACGTTAGCATGACTCAAACAGACGGACATTATTCCATCGACTCAGAATTTCACCATTATTTTCTTTAGTGTACGATTTATGAAATACTCCTAATTTTTCCCACAACGAGTAAAGCAGAAAACACAGTTTTTAAACTAATGACCAATTTGTGCCTATGCTCAAATTTAACACGGTTTTCTTTTCGCAATAAATTTAAATTTGTAATTTACTAAGAGTCTGTGTACAATAATGTGTCGCCGTTGTTTGGACACATGGTTTAATGGAATTTGTTGGAGCAATTTGTTTTTGTTTTTTTTTTGTTCTTTGTGGACAAATCGTGGGCGACTGACTTAAAAATGTTCGGCCTAATTGTTGTGCAGCCAACAATTTGTGCAATGGATTATATACAGTGGCAATTCATATATGATATGAGTTGAAATGATAATGATCAACATATTGCAGGTTTGCTCTTGTGGTATTGTATTTAGAACCATAAAGATACCAGCGAGATAGAGCTTCCACAGAAATTATGATATAGAAATAATACAAATTAAGTTTCAGAATAGAGTTTATGTAGCCAATTTTCCCATTTTATGGCTTAAGCCCCTACCCAGCAAAAACTGGATAACCATTGACGATTCCTCCAGCATTGCCGGTGATTAAAAATAATATGTAGATCAAAAGTCACAGCATTTTACATTATCAGTAATCAAAATGATACCTATCTAAGCATTACCAATGTTTTAGAAATAATTATGGGTTACCATTCAACAATAAATATCGGTTACCAATTGCCGATATATTTATGGTAAAGCTATTATTTTTTTAGAACTGGTATGCTTCCTCGGAAGTACTTTTCTCCAATGACATGACCGTGTACAAGTGAAATTGTGAGTATTTTACTGAATTTCGCTCATTTGGTAATGGACATCGTTGCCAGAATTGCTTCACCCCCTAAACAGGATCTAAAAAAACAGAAAAATCGTCAAATATTTTTTGTAACAAATATTTTATTTCTATAGAAAATTTTGACAATTTTATTTCTATAAAAAAAATGTCAATTTTTTTTTTATAAAAAATTTTGTCAACAATTATTTCTATAGAAAATTTTGTCAAAATATTATTTCTATAGCAAATTTTTTCAAAATTTTATTTCTATTGAAAATTTTGTCAAAATTTTATTTCTACAGAAAATGTTATCAAAATTTTACTTCTATTGAAAATTTTGTCAAAATTTAATTACCATCAAAAATTTTGTCAAAATCTTATTACTACAAAAGGTTTTGTTAAAATTTTATTTCTGTTGAAAATTTTGTCAAAATTTTATTTCTGTGGAAAATTTTGTCAACATTTCATTTTTACAAACTATTTTGTCAAAATTTTATATTTATAGAGAATTTTGTCAAAATTTTATTTCTATAGAATTTTTTTTCAAAATTTTAGTTCTATCGAAAATTTTGTCAAAATTAAAATTTTTTATAGAAAATTTTGTCAAAATTTTATTTTTTTAGAAAATTTTGTCAAAAATTTACTTCTATTGAAAATTTTGTCAAAAACTTATTACTATAGAAATTTTGTCAAAATTTTATTTCTATAGAAAATTTAGTCAAAATGTTATTTCTATATATTCTTATTACTATAGAAAATTTTGATAAAATTTTATTTCTGTTGGAAATTTTGTCAAAATTTTATTTCTGTGGAAAATTTTTTAAAAATTTCATTTTTACAAAAAATTTTGTCAAAATTTAATATTTATAGAGAATATTGTCAAATTTTTATTTCTATAGAAAAATTTTGTCAAAATTTTAGTTGTCTCGAAAATTTTGTCAGCATTTTACTTTATAGAAAATTTTGTCAAAATTTTATTTTTTTTAGAAAATTTTGTCAAAATTTTTTTTCTATTGAAAATTTTGTCAAAATCTTATTACTATAGAAATTTTGTCAAACTTATATTTCTTAAGACAATTTGGTCAACATTTTATTTCTATAGAAAATTTGGTCAAAATTATATTTGTATAGAACATTTTGTCAAAATTATATTTCTTTGGAAAATTTTGTCAATATTTTATTTCTGTCGAAAATTTTGCCAAAATTTTATTTCTATAGAAAATATTGTCAAAATTTTATTTCTATAGAAAATTTTCTCAAAATTTTATTTCTGTAGAAGATTTGTCAATATGTTATTTCTATAGAAAATATTGTCAAAATTTTATTTCTATAGAAAATGTTGTCAAAATTTTACTTCTATTGAAAATTTTGTCAAAATTTAATTACTATCGAAAATTTTGTCAAAATCTTATCACTATAGAATCTTTGTTAAAATTTTATTTCGGTGGAAAATTTTGTCAAAATTTCATTTTTACAAAAAAATTTTGTCAAAATTTTATATTTATAGAGAATTTTGTCAACATTTTATATTTATAGATTTTTTTTTTCAAAATTTTATTTCTATACAAAATTTTGTCACAATTTTAGTTCTATGGAAATTTTTGTCAAAATTTTAGTTCTATTGAAGATTTTGTCAAAAATTTATTTTTATAGAAAATCTTGTCAAAATTTTATTTTTTTTTTTTTTAGAAAATTTTGTGATAATTTTATTTCTATTGAAATATTTGTCAAAATCTTGTCAAAATTATATTTTTTTAGATAATTTTGCCAACATTTTATTTCTATAGAAAATTTTTTTCAAAATTGTATTTCTATAGAAAATTTTGTCAAAATTATATTTCTTTAGAAAATTTTGTCAACGTTTTATTTCTATAGATAATTTTGTCAAAATTTTATTTTTTTTAGAAAATTTTGTCAAAATTTTATTTCTATTGAAAATTTTGTCAAAATCTTATTACTATAGAAATTTTGTCAAACTTATATTTCTTAAGACAATTTGGTCAGCATTTTATTTCTATAGAAAATTTGGTCAAAATTATATTTGTATAGAACATTTTGTCAAAATTATATTTCTTTGGAAAATTTTGTCAACATTTTATTTCTGTAGAAAATTTTGCCAAAATTTTATTTCTATAGAAAATATTGTCAAAATTTTATTTCTATAGAAAATTTTCTCAAAATTTTATTTCTATAGAAAATTTGTCAAAACGTTATTTCTATAGAAAATATTGCCAAAATTTTATTTCTATAGAAAATGTTGTCAAAATTTTACTTCTACTGAAAATTTTGTCAAAATTTAATTACTATCGAAAATTTTGTCAAAATCTTATCACTATAGAAAATTTTGTTAAAATTTTATTTCTGTGGAAAATTTTGTCAAAATTTCATTTTTACAAAAAATTTTGTCAAAATTATATATTTATAGAGAATTTTGTCAAAATTTTATTTCTGTAGAAAATTTTGTCAAAATTTTATTTCTATAGAAAATTTTGTCAAAATTTTATTTCTATAGAAAATTTTGTCAAAATGTTATTTCTATAGAAAATTTTGTCAAAATTTTATTTCTACAGAAAATTTTATCAAAATTTTATTTCTACAGAAAATTTTGTCAAAATTTTATTTCTGTAGAAAATGTTATCAAAATTTTATTTACGTAGAAAATTTTGTCAAAATTCTATTTCTATAGAAAATTTTACCAAAATTTTATTTCTATAGAAAATTTTGTCCAAATTTAAGTTCTATAGACAATTTTAGCAAAATTTTATTTCTATAGAAAATTTTTTCAAAAACTTATATGTATCAAAAATTTTGTCAAAATTTTATTTACATAGAAAATTTTATTTCTATAGAAAATTTGGTCAAAATTTTATTTCTATAAAAAATGTTGTCAAAATTGTATTTCTATAGAAAATTTAGTTGCACTTTTATTGAAGAGGTAATTCAAAACTGATATTCTGTCTTTAGGACATTTTCCCGATAATATTCACCATTTGTTTTTACCCCAAGTTCGATGATTATCATAGGTCGTAACGGCGGCTCCCACCATTTCGTTCGGCAGCACTTTAATTCTTGTGTCCAGCCAAAGGTGTATTTTTTCAGTACACCTTTGTATTGATTTTATATTTAAACTTTACAATCGACATCCCGCATGAACCATTCTTATTTGTACATTGTTAAATTTAGAAATAGGAATTATTTGAATTACGTGATTCCTTTAAATGTTGCCTTATCGTCGCAAGTGGAGTGGAAGTAATAGTCAAAAAAGAATTTGAGAAAAAAAATCTAAATAAATGGGGTATTAAGTTTTTGGTATTGCGACCAAATTCTTTTTTTCCTTTGTGACCAAAATGTATTTTAATATTCGTGTGAAAATCACTGGCAATAACTCAGCTGTTTAGTAGAATATTGTTGCACCATTTTTGGGTACCAGCGCTGTAAAAGTTGGTCTTCCCTCCAATTCAGACTATAAATGTGCAGATTTTAATATCAACAAACCGTCACACATACACAGCCAATGAAAAATGCCTCGCTTCGTGGACATTAGCATTCCATTTATATTCACACAGAATGGAAAAGACCACATAGGACGGTGTTGGTTATTATTATACCCTCCATCATAGGATGGGGGTATATTAACTTTGTCATTCCGTTTGTAACACATCGAAATATTGCTCTAAGACCCCATAAAGTATATATATTCTGGGTCGTGGTGAAATTCTGAGTCGATCTAAGCATGTCCGTCCGTCCGTCCGTCCGTCCGTCCGTCCGTCTGTTGAAATCACGCTAACTTCCGAACGAAACAAGCTATCGACTAGAAACTTGGCACAAGTAGTTGTTATCGATGTAGGTCGGATGGTATTGAAAATGGGCCATATCGGTCCACTTTTACGTATAGCCCCCATATAAAGGTACCCTCAGATTTGGCTTGTGGAGCCTCTAAAAGAAGCATATTTCATCGGATCCGGCTGAAATTTGGTATATGGTGTTGGTATATGGTCTCTAACAACCACGCAAAAATTGGTCCACATCGGTCCATAATTATATATAGCCCCCATATAAACCGATCCCCAGATTTGGCTTGCGGAGCCTCAAAAAGAAGAAAAATTCATCCGATCCGGCTGAAATTTGGTACATAATGTTGGTATATGGTCTCTAACAACCATGCAAAAATTGGTCCATATCGGTTCTTAATTATATATAGCCCCCCATATAAACCGATCCCCAGATTTGGCTAGTGGAGCCTCTAAGAGAAGCAAATTTCATCGGATCCGGCTGAAATTTGGTACATGGTGTTGGTATATGGTCTCTAACAATCATGCAAAAATTGGTCCACATTGGTCCATAATTATATATAGCCCCATATAAACCGATCCCCAGATTTTGGCTTGCGGAGCCTCAAAGAGAAGCAAATTTCATCCGATCCGGCTGAAATTTGGTACATGCTGTTGGTATATGGTCTCTAACAACCGTGCAAAAATTGGTCCACATCGTTTCATAATTATATATAGCCCCCATATAAACCGATCCCCAGATTTGGCTTGCGAAGTCTCCAAGAGAAGCAAATTTCATCCAATCCGGTTGTAATTTGGAACATGGTCCATATCGGTCCATAATTATATATAGCCCCCATATAAAACGTTCTCCAGATTTGACCTCCGGAGCCTCTTGGAGGAGCAAAATTCATCCGATCCGGTTCAAAGTAGGAACGTGGCGTTAGTATATGGTCGCTAACAACCATACCAAAATTGGTCCATATCGGTTCATAATCATGGTTGCCACTAGAGCCAAAAATAATTCTCCAAAATTTTATTTCTATAGAAAATGTTGTCAAAATTTTATTTCTAGAGAAAATTTTGTTAAAATTTTATTCGGTTCATAATAAAATTTTCATCATTGTCAAAATTTTATTTCTATAGAAAATTTTGTCAAAATTTTATTTCTATAGAAAATTTTGTTCAAATTTTATTCGGTTCATAATCATAGTTGCCACTCGAGCCAAAAATAATCGACCAAGATTTTATTTCTATAGAAAATTTTGCCAAAAGTTTTATTTCTATAGAAAATTTTGTGAAAATTTTATTTCCATAGAAAATTTTTTAATATTTTCTTTCTGCAGAAAATTTTGTTAAAATTTTATGTCTACTTTGTCAAACTGAATTATATACGTATTGGATCGATCTTTTTTGATTTAATATATACCACGTATGGACATACAATTTAGAAGATGGTGTTAGGAGGTTTTAAGATACCTTGCCATCGGCAAGCGTTACCGCAACTTAAGTAATTCGATTGTTGATGGCAGTGTTTAGAAGAAGTTTCTACGCAATCCATGATGGAGGGTACATAAGCTTCGGCCTGGCCGAACTTACGGCCGTATATACTTGTTTTTTTTTTCCTGTATCCAAATGAAAACTACAACGGAAAACACTGAAATACTACAACATATATGAGGGAAAAATCTAATAGGAAAAGTTTAAATCAAATGAAATGTTATACAATATTAAGTGTTAAATAAATATTATTATTATTATTATTGCAACAGTTTGGAGAATGGATTTATATGTATGTGTGAGAGTTTGTTTGCATATGTGTGTTTGTTTGTATGCGTATGCGAAACATGATACTAGGATCCATTCATGAGGTAACAAAGTTAACACTTTTATTGTTGATACAATTTCCATACTGGTTAATGTTATTTTAAACGAAATCAAATTGAAACGATGCAATATCCGTATTAAAATTAAATTAAATAAAAAATTATGAAATTAAATTGCATTAAATTGAAACGATAGCTCATGACTCATTTAAATGGAGTGAATATTGTATATGCCTCATATAAACTTAGTTTATTTCATGAATATGGCTTCCCTTAAATGCCATAGGAACTCGAACTTATAAGCAAATTAATTTTAAATTAATTTAATATTGATTTTATTGTGGGCTATCATAATGGATAATCAGATTATACCCCAGCAAAAAAAGCGTCGCCAAACAAGTAATGAAAATGTTCTTTTTGGATCCGGAAGTGGTGCAAAATTGACGCAGAAGCGATGAATTTAACATGGGCTTGTCATAGGACGGAAGTCCTCCATTTCAACAGCCGTTGCACTGAATTTGCATCACTTCTTTAGGTGTGATCCGATTTCAATGTTTTGGATGTAAATTCAAAAATTCTGTGATATTTTGTCAAATAAATACTTTTTATAAATTGTTATAATTTTTAATGGATTCTAACGCTTCTCGGGAACATTTGACCTCAAATATGTTAAAAAATTCACAATTTTGGATTTAGCATTTTTTTCGACAAAATTTAAATAATTTGCACCATTTTATGAATTCTTACTCTGTTTTTAACGTATTTGAAATAAAAAAGTTGAAATTATCCATTAAAAGTATGAAAAAACCAAGTTATAAAAAATTGAATTAAAAGAACTTCCTGGGTAGTTAAAATAATGAACATCATTGGGAGTGCATCTTTAAATGGAAAATTTAAAAGAAGAATTGAAATAAGGATACGTGAAAATCCTTATTTCAATTCTCCGATTCTTTGGCTCGAAACCAATACCATAATCATTAGTGTACTGTAAAGACAATCTTTGGAACCGGGCATGACATTTTTTCAGTGTGAAATAACGAAATTTTTTCACTTAGCAAATATACATTTTCATTATTATCATAAAATGTTCCTAATTCAGCAGACAAATCATAACAATAACGAGAATTTAATTGTATTTAGGAATAGTCTAGCCCAATCCATCCTGCTACGCTGAGCTTTCCTGATTTTTGCACCATACACCATGGGATGCCCAGCAAAAAAAAAGCGTCCCAAAAAAAGTAATGAAAATGTTCTTTTTGGATCCTGAAGTGGTGCAAACTTGACGCAGAAGCGATGAATTTAACATGGGCTTGTCATAGGACGGAAGTTCTCCATTTCAACAGCCGTTGCACTGAATTTGCATTACTTCTTTAGGTGTGATCCGAATTCAAATTCTGTGATATTTTGTGAAATAAATAATTTTTATAATTTTTTATAATTTTTAAAGATTCTAACGCTTGTCGGAAACGTTTGACCTCAAATATTTTCACAAATTAACAATTTTTTCAGATAGGATTTAGCATTTTTTTTTTGCGAAAAATTTAAATAATTTGTACCATTTTATGAATTCTTACTATGTTTTTAATCTATTTGAAACAAAAAAAGTTAAAATTACCCATTAAAACTATGAAAAAACCATGTTATAAAAAATTGAATTAAAAGAACTTCCTGTGGAGTTAAAATAAAGAACATCATTGATAGTACATCTTCTGAAAGTGCTTTTAAAGTTGTGCCTTTGGAAGAACTTCCAAATTTTTTTTTTGCTGGGTGATTATATTTGTCCCAGAATTCATAAAGTATATATAGTCTGGGTCGTGGTGGAATTCTGAGCACGGTTGCCACGCGTGCCAAAACTAATCTACCAAAACTTGAAGAAAATTTTATCAAAAATCTACCAAATTAAAGAAAAAGTTTTGAAGTTTGTCAATTTTTATACCCACCACCATAGAATGGTGACGGGGGTATAATAAGTTTGTCATTCCGTTTGTAACGCATCGAAATATCGATTTCCGACTATATAAAGTATATATATTCTTGATCAGGGAGAAATTCTAAGACGATATAACGATGTCCGTCTGTCTGTCTGTCTGTCTGTCTGTCTGTCTGTTGTAATCACGCTACAGTCTTCAATAATGAAGCAATCGTGCTGAAATTTTGCACAAACTCGTCTTTTGTCTGCAGGCAGGTCAAGTTCGAAGATGGGCTACATCGGTCCAGGTTTTGATATAGTCCCCATATAAACCGACCTCCCGATTTGGGGTCTTGGGCTTATAGAAATCGTAGTTTTTATCCAATTTGCCTGAAATTTGAAATCTAGAGGTATTTTATGACCATAAAGAGGTGTGCCAAAAATGGTGAGTATCGGTCCATGTTTTGGTATAGCCCCCATATAGACCGATCTCCCGATTTTACTTCTTGGGCTTATAGAAACCGCAGTCTTTATTCAATTTACCTGAAATTGGAAATCTAGAGGTATTGTAGGACCACAAATACGTGTGCCAAAAATTGTGAGTATCGGCCCATGTTTTGGTATGGTCCCCATATAAAACGACCTCCCGATGTGGGGTCTTGGGCTTATAGAAATCGTAGTTTTTATCCAATTTGTCCAAAATTAGAAATCTAGAGGTATTTTAGGACCATAAAGAGGTGTGCCGAAAATGGTGAGTATCGGTCCATATTTTGGTATAGCCCCCATATAGACCGATTACCCGATTTTACTTCTTGGGCTTCTAGAATACGTAGTTTATATACAATTTGCCTGAAATTGGAAATTTATAGGTATTTTAGGACTATAAAGAGGTGTGCCACAAGTGGTGAGTATCCGTCCATGTTTTGGTATAACCCCCATATAGACCGATATCCCGATTTTACTTCTTGGGCTTCTAGAATCTGAAGTTTTTATCCAATTTGCCTGAAATTGGAAATCTAGAGGTATTTTCGGGCCATAAAGAAGTGTGCCGAAAACGGTGAGTATCGGTCCATATTTTAGTATAGCCCCCATAAGAAAGATCTCCCGATCTAACTCCTTGGGTTTGTAGAAACCGTAGTTTTTATCCGACTTGCCTGAAATTGTAAATATTCTGGTATTTTAGACTCACAAAAACGTGTATCGGATTAAGTTTCTATCGGTCCATTTCGTAATGCCTCCATATAGACCGACTTCACTTCTTGAGGATGTAGAAGGCGCACTGATCATGAAAATTGCTTGAAACTCAATGTAAAATTTCCAGATTTTACTTCTACAGATTTAAGATTTCAAATCAAGACGTTATTTTATAATTTTCTTGCACACTTACAAGAGATGTTAATGATTCCTCTAAAACTCAAACAAAAATGGTTCTTATAAATCCAGAATCTGATATAGTCCTCATAGGTGAAATCTTTAAATTTATCTTCGGGAAGTGTCCCCAAGTCCTCAAGCCCTACTGAAATTTCAAAGGAAACCCTAATATTTGGTTCATGGTGGTGGGTATTTAAGGTTCGGCCCGGCCGAACTTACTGCTTTATATACTTGTTCTTATACACACCACCATAGAATGGTGATTTTGATGTCATCCAATGCAGTCGGCGCAGACAACATTGATCCGAGATTTATTAGGATTCTTCTGCCTGAACTGATGCCTTACTTGACATATGTATTTAATCAATTTATTACTAGGAGTATCTTTCCTGATCGCTGGAAAATCGCCGGGATAATACCCATACCGCAGAAGAACTCTGAGTATACCACCAATTGCTATTCTGCCATTTTTATCGAAAGTGTTCGAACACCTATTGCATAGACAAATCACATCACACGTCAGCCGCAATGATCTTCTATCAGATCGACAATCTGGTTTCAGAGCTCATCATAGCTGTACTTCAGCGTTGACGGATGTGGCTGAGGACATAAGATAGAGTATAGACAATGGTGATATCGCACTACTTGCCCTGCTGGATCACTCGAAAGCTTTCGACACGGTTAATCATCATGTCCTGCAACAGAAACTGTCAGGATTTATGCACTTCTTGGTGTTCTCTTTAAGCTGAATAGCATCATATCTCAGTGGCAGATCGCAATATGTTCAGGTTGGTCGGAATAGATCTGTGGCACTGCCAGTTTTACAAGGTTTTCCACAAGGTTCTATCTTAGGACCTTTACTATTTTCTGTCTATGCGAACGACTTACCGGATGTCTTAATTCATTCCAAATCTCGGATGTATGCGGATGATCATCAAATCTACCTAAGCAGTTGCCCAGAGGAGTTTGATAGATGTGTAGAGAGATTTAATGAGGATTTGCGAGGGGTAAACTTATGGGCGCAGAGAAACGGCTTGTCCCACAATGCGACGAAATCCAAGTGTCTGGTAATCGCCTGTCACTAACTCCCTTCCTTCATATAAATGATGAACCTATTGAGATTGTCAAAAAGTATAGGAATTTTGGTATTATGTTTAATGATTCTTTAACGTGGTCAGACCATATAACCATGATCTGTGGCAGGACATTTGCCACTCTTAGAACTCTTTGGAAGACACAGAGATATCTACCACTGAGAATCAAACTGCTCTTGACGAAGGCTTACTTAATTCCGGTATTGACGTGTGGATGCGAAATCTTCTCTAGTTGTGATGCTAGGAGCAAACGGAAATTAAATG